>NW_023270854.1:22221756-22535212 GCF_011800145.1 Mirounga leonina
AGAAGGAGAAGGAGAAGGAGAAGGAGAAGGAGAAGGAGAAGGAGAAGAAGAAAGAAGAAAGAAGAAGAAACAAGAAGAAGAAGAAAAATGAGACTGTTTGGGAAATTTTTAGCCCTGGAAAATAGTTTTATGAATTCTAACTACCAGGATCAATTTTATGACCATTATATTACACAGGTGAATATATAAAGAGGGGAAAGGACTTTCTCACCCAAATATCCCAATCATTAAGTATAAATCCTGACACTCTGAAATAAAAACAATGTGTTTGAAAATCCTAAAATTTGTATGGAACCACAAAAGACTCCAAATAGCCAAAGCAATCCTGAAAAAGAAAAACAAAACTGGAGGCATCAGGGATTCTAGATTTCAAGCTATATTACAAAGCTGCAGTCATCAAGACAGTATGGTACTGGCACAAAAACAGACATTCATATCAATGGAACAGAATATAGAACCCAGAATTGGACCTAGAACTATATGGTCAACTAATTGACAAAGCAGAAAAGACTATCCAATGGAAAAAAAAGACAGTATATCCAACTAAATGGTGTTGGGAAAACTGGACAGCAACATGCAGAAGAAACTGGATCACCTTCTTACACCATACACAAAAATAAATTCTTTTTTTTTAATTTTTTTAAATTTTATTTTATTATGTTATGTTAGTTACCACACAAGTCACCACAAAAATAAATTCAAAATGGATGAAAGACCTAAATGTGAGACAGGAAATCATCAAAATTCTAAAGGAGAACACAGGTAGAAAGCTCTTTGTACTCAGCCGTAGCAACTTCTTACTAGACATGTCACAGGAGGCAAGGGAAACAAAAGCAAAAATGAACTATTGGGATCTCAAGATAAAAAGCTTCTGCACAGTGAAGGAAACAGTCAACAAAACCAAAAGGTAGCTTACAGAATAGGAAAAGATAATTGCAAATGACATATCTGATAAAGGATGATTATCCAAAATCTATAAAGAGCTTATCAAACTCAACAGCCAAAAACCAAATAATTCAATTAAGAAATGGGCAGAAGACATGAATAGACATTTTTCCAAAGAAGACATGCATATGGCTAACAGACACAAGAGAAGATACTCAACGTCACTCATCATCAGGGAAATACAAATCAAAACCACGATGAGATACCACCTCACACCTGTCAGAATGGCTCAACTTAACAACACAAGAAACAACAGGTGTTGGTGAGAATGTGGGGAGTGTGGAAAGGGGAACCCTCTTGCACTGTTGGTGGGAATGCCAACTGGTGCAGCCACTTTGAAAAACAGTATGGAGTTTCCTCAGAAAGTTAAAGATAGAACTACCCTATGACCCAGCAATTGATTACTAGGTATTTACCCGAAGGATACAAGAATACTGATTCGAAGGGATACATGCCCTCCGATGTTTATAGCAGCATTATCAACAATAACCAAACTATGGAGAAAGCCCAAATGTCCACCGACTAATGAATGGATAAAGAAGATGTGGTGTGTATGTATGTGTATATATATACAGACACATACACACAGACACATATACACACAATGTAATATTACTCAGCCATAAAAATAATGAAATTTTGGGGCACCTGGGTGGCAGAGTCAGTTAAGCATCTGACTCTTGGTTTTGGCTTGGGTCATGATCTTGGGGTCATGGGATGAAGCCCCATATCGGGTTCCATGCTCAGTGTGGAGTCTGCTTGGGATTCTCCCTCCTTCTCCCTCTGCCCTTCCTGCTCATGCTCACTCTCTCTCTCTAAAATAAAATAATCTTAAAAAAAAAAAAGAATGAAATCTTGCCATTTGCAATGACATGGATGGAGCTAGAATGTATAATGTTAAGTGAAATAAGTCAGTTAGAAAAAGACAAATACCATATGATCTCACTCACATGAATTTTAAGAAAGAAAACAGATGAACAGATGGGGAGGAGGGGGAAAGGGAGAGAGGGGAATAAACCATAAGAGACTCTCAATGATAGAGAACAAACTGAGGGTTGATGGAGGGAGGTGGGTGGGGGGAATGGGATACATGGGTGAAGGGTATTAAGGAAGGCACTTTTTGTGATGAGCACTGGGTGTTATATGTAAGTAAAGAATCCTCCATTCTACTTCAGAAACCAATATTGTACTGTATGTTAGCTAAAATTAAAATAATAATAATGTATTTAAGGGAGACAGGGATTTGGTGGTCTGTAAAAAGGCTTTTCCTGTGTTTACTTGCTTCTGAATTTAATCCAGCCCTTGCAGACCTTAGATGATTCTTACTGGAATCAGCTGCCCTCTCAGGGGGGCATGTGTGTGCATAACACACCCTGAGTGAGTCCTTTAATTCTCACCACAGATTTGTGTTACAGGTCAGGTATGGGGAGCAGCTAGCTTCCAACTGCAGATCGTTGATAGCTGGCAGCTCGCAGTTGAGTTCCTTTTTGGCATCTGACTTCAGCCCAAGAAAGCCATGTCTGTCTTACTAGGACACAGCTCCTCCCAGAGAACAACTCTCATCCAATGCCTGTACATGGTAAGGGGAGGGGATTAGGGACACTTCTCCCTTACAGCACAGGATGACAAAGGCACGGACCCAAGGGCCTATGAGATTACCTCAATCACATGCTATGGGAAACTTCTTTTAGCCACTGTTTTTCCTATAAACATGTAGGTTTTGCATTCCACTGTAGGATATGCCCATTTTATGTGAAGATACTTTAAACTCTTTGTTAAATAACTTAGTATCTTCCTAGTTATCTCTATGCCCAGAATATTTAATAATAGTTTAACCTTGCCGAGGAGATCACTTACAAAATTATTTCTGGTTTTCCATGGATGTATTTCTTTCAATAACTTTGTCTCAGGTCATAAATCTGCATGATTTGAAAGTTATTTCGTGAATTTTTCTGGGTTCTTAAATAAAAAATGGGTTTAAAGTCCAATTTTAAAAACTTAAATGAGAAGGATTCTGTAGAGAAATGAGGTATGTTTTAATTAGAAATATTAAGCATGTTTAACATTATAAGCAAACAGAAAATCTGTGCATCGAATGGATCATTTTTTTAAATAAAATGTTAATATCTTGCTCTATTTAGTTCAAAGTTTGTTTAAGTAATGAAACATTTCCAATACGTTTAAACCTTCCCAGGACCTACTCTCTCTCTCTTGCCTCCTCAGAAGTAACTACACTTCTGAATTTGGTTTTTATTCATTAATAATACATGGTCCTGTTTTGCATTGTTACAACTTAGGATCAATGATGCATTTTCCATACTAAGAGGCACTATTGCCTAGAGCCCAGGCTCTGGAGTCAGGCTGCCACCTACTAGTTATGTGACCTTAGATATGTTGCTTAACTTCTCTGCACCAGCCTATCCTCATTTTCAAATATGGATCTATTTCCTCTCAGAGGCTTGTTTGGAGAATTAAATGTGGAAACACGCATAAAGAATTTTAAATAGTGCCTAGCATACGTTGAGCATTCAATAAACTTTCACTTTCACAAGTAGCATTATATAGCATAGCTTTATCATTCAAAATTATTTTTAACTGAGTGAGATTTACTCACTTCAATTCCTTCATTCCAAGAGCTATGTAGTATTCCTTTATTTGACTGTATTGCAGTTTATCCGTTTTCCTATTGAAGATCAATTACAATAAATTTCCAATTTTATACTATCACAAACAATGTAGTCTAAACTTTTTGCTTCATGATCCATGAGTTCCTCTAGGGTTTATACTAAGAACTCTTATATCTTCCTCTTTGTCAGATAGTGTCAAATAACTTACTAGCTTGTTCTTCTAAGCTTGTAACTTCTAGCATGCTTTGGAATCATAGCTGGGACAAGGATAAGGAAGGCTTATTAAAACACAGATTTCTGGTCCCCAAGCCCAGAGTTTCTGATTCAGCAGATTCTGGGATGAGGCCTGAGAATTTGCCTTTCTAACAACTTCCCAAGTGATTGATTCTGTTGGTCTGGGGATCACACTTTGGGAACCACTGCTCTAAGTGAATGTATAAATTTATAATTCTGTCACTGTGAGTTTATGATTTTCTATACCTTTATGATGACTTGGAACTGTCATATTTTTCAATTTGATAGGAGTTAAACGGCATCTCTGTGATTTTAATTTGTATTACTCTGATTATTACTGAGATTATTTTATTTGATCATTGGTCATTCATAGTGACTCTCCTGTAAACTGCCACTAATATTACATTGTTGATTAGAAATGAGTTGAGTATCCTTGTCATCATTAATAGCACTAGCTAATGCAATAAGATAAGAAAATGATAAAAGATATTATAATGGGAGCTAAAGTTCCTTTTTCTACATAGCCATAGTCAACAAAGATATTTCAGCAAAATGAGTGACTAAAAGATCTATATATAAAAATCAAGTTTGTATATGCTATAAAATAATTAGAAAATGCAAAGAAATAAAAGATTCCACATTGTGTAGCAATAAACAATGTAATAAAGCTCATAGAAGATGTACAAATTGCTTAAAAAGATTATGAAGTTTAACCATTAAGTGTATTTTCATTAAGATTTTGATATACCATTTTAACAAAGGTCATTTTTTAAAAATGTTGTCATATCTTCATTTATTGAGATGCTTTTAAGATTTTCTCCAGAAAACTATTCTGCTGATATGTTTTATATTTTTTGATGCTAAACCATCCTCACATTTCTAGCATATTATCCCCTTAGTAATTAGGTAATATTTAGGTAATGTGTTAGTATTTCACTTAGAATATCTGCATCACTGCTCAAAAGTAAAATTGCATGTTATTATCTTGATTGTGTTGTCCTGGACAATTTCATTATCAATGCTATCCTAGACAATTACCTCCTTCTGCAGTCATTACTCTTGTTTTTCAAAGGGTTGGCAAATGAGTTTGTTTTTTGGTTTTTTTATTATGTTAATCACCATACATTACATCATTAGTTTTTGATGTAGTGTTCCATGATTCATTGTTTGTTACAAACTCATTGGCAAATGAGTTTGTAAAAATGTCTGGAACTAGTCCTTCAGAGAAGTAATCTGATTATCAATTCAATGTCTAATTTTTTTGGTGTATTTAGATTTTTGATGCTCTCCTTTATTTGATATCAGTCATCTATATTCTAGAAAATACTTGTTCTTATTTAAATTTGCAAATGCACTTTCATAATACTATTAATAGATTATCTTAAGATCTAAAAAATTCTATACTGTATCTGTAGCTATGGGTCTCTTCATTTCTAATATTCTTGTGTCTTTTCTGTTTATTGATCAGTCTTGCTAAAATTATTCAGTGTTAGTGTTCCATTTTAGTTTTTTGATTATATAGTCTCATTTTATATGTTGCTAAAATATGTTATTTTTATTACTTTATTCCTTTCACTTTTTTATATTAAAGGCAAAGACTATAAGTCATTAATATCCTCAATAACTGAAGAAGAGAGAGGTTAATAACTTGCCCCAAATCTTGCAATTAGTTAGCAGGAGAACTAGGATCTGGACCTAGGAAATTTGGTTCAAGAATCCATATTCCTGTTTTCCTAAATTGCTCAACACCTATTTGTTCAATGAATAAGTGTATTTTTTCCTAGGATTAATGTAACAAAGTATCACAAATTAAGATGGCTTAAAACAATAGAAATTTATTTTATGTCATAGTTCTAGAGGCTAGAAATCTAAAATCAAGGTGTCAGCAGGACTATGTTCTCTTTCAAGGATTTAGGGAAGAATCTGTTCATGCCTTTCCCTTAACTTCAGCTGGTCATCATCAATCCTTGGTGTCTGTTGGCTTGCAACTACATCACTCCAGTCTCTGCCTCCAACTTCACATGGCATCCTTCCCAATATGCCTGTCTGTGACTCTTCTCTCCTTATAAGGATACCGGTCATATTGAATTAGGGTTCATCCTAATCAAGTATGACCTCATCTTAATGTGATTACATCTACAAACACCCTATTTCCAAATAAGGTCATATTCATAGGTACTGGGTATTAGAAATGAAAGATCTTTTGGGGAGACACAATTCAACTCATAACAGTAAGATTCAGATAAGATAAATTCACTTACAGGAAAAAATAATCACTTGTTAGTAGAATATACCTGCAGGCTAAGCCAGACTACCCTGAGTTTGAATTTAAGCTTCATCATTCACTATGAATGTAGCAGTTACTACATCTTGTAAGCCTCAATGATAATGATACTTACAACAAAAACTTGTAAAAATTAAATGTCAAAAACACATGGGTGAGAGAGAAGTACACCACTTTAGGATAGTGATTTTAGAGAAGAAATTGAAATAACACAGAAAAGGTAAAAGCAGATTGTCCAATAAAGCAGTTTTGTTTATGTGTCTGTTTATAAATAAGATTTGAAACCAAGATGGAAAATGCTAAGATGGCAATAATTATGTGTGGGATTGTACAGCTTTTATTATTTTGATTCTCTTCTGTGTAGCTGAAATATTTCAATTATTTAAAAAAGTAAAACATATAGAAAAGAAAGTATTATTACATTTGTGTCTCAAGTCAATCCAAATTTCTCTCCATTTTTTTAATCTTTGAATTAAAAAATCAGATTAGCTGTTTTTTAACTATTTTTAAATCCAAATACATTAATAAAATATAAAGTGAAAATTAAATTTCTTTACTAACTGCTGACATATTTATACCACTCCCTACATGTACCACACTTAAAAATAAAAGTATTTCATATTCTTCTATAAAATAGTTATGCATACAAACATAGAACAAATAACCTTTTTTTTTTCCACCCTTTTATCTCAGCTATACTTTAAAATCAACTCATAGAAATGTACTCTGCTCATTTTAGAGATGGCATGGTATTTCACTGTGTAAGTGTGCCATCATGTATTTAACCTTACACCTACTACCTGTGTTTAAGTTGGTTCTATATTTCTCCAAGTAAGTGGAAACTTTGCACATACATTTCTTATATCGTTGGGTGGGGGTGGGGATCTTAAAAGCTGAATTCTTGGGTAAGTACATATGTGAATTTTAAATTTCCATGAAGTACTGATTGTTAAATTATGAGGGAAATTTTTACTTTGTTGATTGGCCTAGACAGAACAAGGAAAAAATTATGACAGAGATTAAGATTGAGAAAATTAAGAGTTACAAGCACCCTTCAAATGAGTTCAAAATAAGTGTTATTAATTTTTGAAAACCTATTGTGTATCAGATTTTCTACTTAGATGTCCTAATCCAACCCCATCATAATCCTCTGCAGTAATTATTATTATTATCATAAGTCCCATGACCTAAGACTGCTTCATAGGGAAGCTCTAGGAGGAAAACAGACGTTCAGGGAAGTAATTTTCTGTGAAGGCTGCCTGGCTTCCAGCTCTTTTAATGTCTCCAAACTTTGAAATAAGCTTCACTTTAGCTCTTCCTCTCACTGTCTGACCCAATTTCAGGCTCTAGGCCCTTTTCTGTCCCTAAAAAGGGAAATACAAAGAACCACCCAGTAGTTTAGCAAATGGTTACTATTCCAGCCTCTTCTCAAGGAAATGTCTTATGAAAGAGGGCTGATTCAATTTCCTTGCCACAATACCAGTGTCACTCTGATATTGGTTCTTATTTCCCCAATCACTGGATTCTTAACTTGATAATCAGTCTACACATCCTTGCCTCGAGCCTCTTCTCCTAAGGACAAGATATCTTGTTGCCAAAATTGGGTAAATACGCTTGGCCAGTTCCCCATTCCCAGTCAAGGCTTCCTCCCCTCCCTGGCATGTGCCAATGTCTCTGCTCCTCCAGTCTATAGCCTTGAATTTAGATTCAGACTGACCTACTCACTAATTTAATAAAACAAATTTTTTAAGGGTTCGCTATCCAGTTCATGCCCCAGTTGTTCACAGATAGAACCAAATTTCAATACAGATTTTTCTATTTCCTCCAGACCACATGGTTTTTTGTTTTCTCTTAAGGTTAGTTAAAAATAAAATGAATGCTTCTAAGTCCTTGTCTTTAAACAAGTAGATATTTATTAAGTCTGAACTAAAGTTTACTTGTACAGCAGGAACATTAGACATATGAGCTGAGAGAGATCCCAGTTCCTGGAAGACTCCAGCAGACTCTTAACTTCCTCTTCTTACAAACCATTACAGAGTCATCATTCATTAAGGTATCCAGCCAGCAGGTAGCCCCAGATTTTCCATATAGAAGGGGCTTAATGTAGAAGGGGAGCAGGAGACCCATCTCAAAAGTGTATTTTCACAGTAAGCAGATTGTTTGCTTATGTTTTATAACAAAAATCAGTAAAAATCATTTTCTAAATATGCTTCTAATCACATTTTGTATATGATTAAGAAAATATTAGTCATTCATGTCAAGTTACACTATTGCTATTATTAATATCACCATTATTTTTGAGGGAATGGAAATTTTAGAGAAGTGGAAGCCCAATTCCCCAGGCACTCCTTAGTAGATCACAGAACCAATATCTGTCCCCCAAAATGAGGCCAAGGAATGGTGTTCATTGGCTATGATTCTACAGCAAGGTGACAAATGCTGAGCTATAATGCATGATTCCAATCACACTGACAATTTCTTTGATTTATTCAGTATAATTTTTAAAAGTCTGGAAGCCTATCTTTCAAAATAGCCCCTGGATTAACATTCACTCATCATTTCAAAGCATGAGATACACAGAGATGCAGTGGGGAAATCAGTACTGTCTAACTCAGAAGAAAAGCGCAAGGTTGGCTGCTACAGTACGCAATAATGTTTTTACAAAGTATCACAGAAGGAAAGGACATAAAAATAGAAAAGACAGAGTTCCTCGTCCAACCCTCATCCCCCTGCCTAATATATTGCCTTTTAAAAAATCTTTTCCTGAGATTTTTTTCCCAATATTTTTGGGTTAACACTAAATGCTATTTCTTTAATTAATAATAATGCAAAACATTTATATGGCACTTACACGTGGAAACTGGACTGTTGTGGCAGTATTACATGCAATAAATCAATTAGTCCTCAAAGTAACCCTGCAAAAGCAGTTCTAAAAAAGATTATAGCAACAGAGTCCTACCTCAAGAATCAAGAAAAAACTCAAATAAATATAGTAACTTTACACTCAGAGTATAAAAAGAACAAACAAAACTCCATACCAGTAGAAGGAAGAAAATAATAAAGATCAGAGCAGAAATAAATGGAATTGAAAAACAAACAAACAAACATACAAAAAAACCAGATCAATGAAACCAGAGCTGGTTCTCTGAAAAGATCAACAAAATTGATAAAACTTTAGCCAGACTCATAAAAAGAAAAAGAGAGAGAGAGAGAAAGAGAGACAGAGAGAGGACTCAAAATCAGAAATGAAAGAGAAGAAATAATTGACACCACAGAAATACAAAGGATTATAAAAGAATATTATGAAAAATTATAAACCAACAAATTGGACCAGAAGAAATAGATAAATTCCTAGAAATATATAACCTGCCAAAACTGAATCAGGAAAGCATAGAAAATTTAACAAATCAATTACCAGCAAGGAAAATGAATCACTAATTAAAAACTCCCAACACATGAAAGTCCAGGATCAGACAGATTTACAGGTAAATTCTACTAAAAATTTAAAAAGATTTACTACCTAGTCTTCTCAAAATATTCCAAAAAATAGAAGAGGAAAGAAAGCTTCCAAATTCATTCTATGAGGCCAGCATTTCCCTGATGCCAAACCAGATGAAGACATTACCAAAAGAGAGTTCTCTGATGAACACAGATGCAAAAATCCTCAACAAAGTATAGAGTAAATTAAAAGTTTAATATAACACTATAATATATACACATGCTCTCTTCTATCACCTTTTAAAAAAGATATTAAATTAGCTGTAGGAATAATTATAACAATGTATTTTGGAATTATATATACCTGTAATATGTATATCAATCATAGCACAGAAAGAGGAACAAAGTAGAGAGATAATAAAAATGTTTCTGTACCTCTTAGAATTAAGATACAAATCTAAAGTAAACTCAGATGAACCAAGATATATGATAAGCCCCGGATCAACCATGCAGAAAATAAATGAATACACACACACATATACACACACTGAAAATTCATTAAAATAATTAAAATGTTATAATAGAAAATATTCATTACATGCAAGTGAAAGCAGTAAAAGAGGAACTGATAAAAAAGAGCAACAAAAAAACCCACATCAAATTAAAAGGAAAGAGAAATGGCAAAATAATATTCAACTATATTTATAATAACATTACATGTGAATGGATTATCTAATCCAATATAAAGGCAGAAATTTTAAAAAAAGAAGGGAAAAACAGCATCCAGCTATGTGTTGTCTGCAGAAGACACATTTATTTCGATATTTCTTGAAAATAAAAAGAAAAATAATATATTATGAAAACAGCTGGAGTAGATAGACTAATATCAGACAAAATAGACTTCAAATAAAAAATATTTGGAGTGCCTGGGTAGCTCAGTCAGTTAAGTGTTTCACTCCTAATTTCAGCTCAGGTCTTGATCTCAGGGTTGTGAGTTCAAGCCCCACATTGGAAGCCATGTTGGGCATGGAGTGTACTTAAAAAAAATGAAAAATTAAAAAAAATTTTAATTAACTAAAAAATTAAAAAATATTTTTAATAAAATAAAGAATGACATTTTATAACAATGAAAAGGTCTATCAATCCATCAGAAAGATGTAACCATTATAAACATATATGTAGGTAACCACAGAGCCCCAAATTACTTGAAGTCAGAATGGACACAACTAAAGGGAAAATTAGGCAATTCAACAATAAGAGCAGGAGATCTCAATATCTAACATTCACTAATTGATAAAACAACTTGGCTGAAGATAAAAAAAGAAACAGGAGACTTGAACAACACTATAAACCAACTACACTTATCTTACAGGTAAGATATCTTACAGGTATCTTATAATATTCTCCCTAATAGGAAGGGAATACATATTCCTCTCAACTGCACATAGAACTTTAACCAGGACAGACCATATGCCAGGCTATAATACAAGCCCTAATATATTTAAAATATAAAAGAAGTGGAATTGTTTCTTTAAAAACAGGTTCTCTGACAACAGAGAAATTAAGTTATATATAAATATAAGTAAGAAATTTGGGAAATTCACAAATGTGTGGAAATTGGATAACTTCTAAATAATCAATGGTTCAGAGAAAAATTATCATGAGGGAAATTAGAAAATATTTTGAGATCAATGAATATAAAGATATAACATACTAAAATTTATGGGACAAAATGAAACCAGGGCTTAGAAATTTACAGCTATAAACAAACACGTTAAAAAATAAGAAAAATTGGGGAAGAGCAAGATGGCGGAGGAGTCGGAGACCTAAATTTCATCTGGTCCCAGGAATTCAGCTAGATAGGGATCAAACCATTCTGGACACCTATGAACTCAACAGGAGATGGAAGAAAAGAATAGCAGCAACTCTGAACAAAAAAGTGACCACTTTCTGCAAAGTAGGACATGTAGAGAAGTGAATCCGAGGTGATATTCAGGAAGATAGATGGCGGGGAGGGGGCCTCGGTCGGCTGCTTCTGGCAAGTGATAGAGCACCAGGGCACAAAATCGGAACTTTTAGAAGTCTGCTCTGCTGAGGGATGTTGCTCCAGTGGCTAAGTGGGGGGTGGAACCCTCGTGGGACAGTGTGGTCTCAGGACCACCATTACCTTGATCCCCAAACCAAAGACCCCATCAAAAAGGAGAATTACAGACCAATATCCTTGATGAATATGGATGCAAAAATTCTCACCAAAATACTAGCCCATAGATCCAACAGTCCATTAAAAGGATTATTCACCATGACCAAGTGGGATTTATCCCTGGGCTGCAAGGTTGGTTCAACATCCACAAATCAATCAAAGTGATACAATACATTAACAAAAGAAAGAACAAGAACCATATGATCCTCTCAATACATGCAGAAAAAGCATTTGACAAAGTACAGCATCCTTTCTTGATCAAAACTCTTCACAGTATAGGGATAGAGGGTACATACCTCAATATCAGAAAAGCCATCTATGAAAAACCCACAGCGAATATCATTCTCAATGGGGAAAAACTGAGATCTTTCCCCCTAAGGTCAGGAACACGTCAGTGATGTCCACTATCACCACTGCTATTCAACATAGTATTAGAAGTCCTAGCCACAGCAATCAGACAACAAAAAGAAATAGAAGGCATACAAATCGGCAAAGAAATAGTCAAACTCTCACTCTTTGAAGATGATATGATACTTTATGTGGAAAACCCAAAAGACTCCACCCCAAAACTGCTAGAACTCATACAGGAATTCAGTAAAGTGGCAGGATATAAAATCAATGCACAGAAGTCAGCAGCATTCCTATACACCAACAACAAGACAGAAGAAAGAGAAATTAAGGAGTCGATCCCATTTACAGTTGCACCCAAAACCATAAGATACCTAGGAATAAATCTAACCAAAAGAGGCAAAGAATCTAAAAAACTATAAAATACTCATGAAAGAAATTGAGGAAGACACAAAGAAATGGAAAAATGTTTCATGCTCATGGATTGGAAGAACAAATATTGTGAAGATGTCAATGCTATCTAGAGCAATCTACACATTCAATGCAATCCCCATCAAAATACCATCCACTTTTTTCAAAGAAATGGAACAAATAATCCTAAAATTTGTATGGAACCAGAAAAGACCCCGCATAGCCAGAGGAATGTTGAAAAAGAAAAGTAAAGTTGGTGGCATCACAATTCCAGATTTCAAGCTCTATTACAAAGCTGTCATCATCAAGACAGTATGGTAATGGCAAAAAACAGACATATAGATCAATGGAACAGAATAGAGAGCCCAGAAATGGACCCTCAACTCTATGGTCAACTAATCTTTGACAAAGCAGGAAAGAATGTCCAATGGAAAAATGACACTCTTCAACATATGGTGTTAGGAGAATTGGACAGCCACATGCAGAAGAATGAAACTGGACCATTTCCTTACACCACACTCAAAAATAGACTCAAAATGGTTGAAAGACCTAAATGTGAGACAGGAGTCCATCAAAATCCTAAAGGAGAACACAGGCAACAACCTCTTCGACCTCAGCCACGGCAACTTCTTCCTAGAAACATTGCCAAAGGCAAGGGAAGCAAGGGCAAAAGTGAACTATTGGGACCTCATCAAGATAAAAAGCTTTTCACAGCAACAAAAACAGTCAACAAAACCAAAAGACAACTGACAGAATGGGAGAAGATATTTGCAAATGACATATCAGGTAAAGGGCTAGGATCCAAAAATCTATAAAGAACTTATCAAACTCAACACCCAAAGTACAAATAATCCAATCAAGAAATGGGCAAAAGACATCAACAGACATTTCTGCAAAGAAGACATCCAAATGGCCAACAGACACATGAAAAAGTGCCCAACATCGTTCGGCATCAGGGAAATTCAAATCAAAACCTCAATGAGATACCACCTCACACCAGTCAGAATGGCTAAAATTAACAAGTCAGGAAACGACAGATGTTGGCAGAGATGCGAGAAATGGGAACCCTCCTACACTGTTGGTGGGAATGCAAGCTGGTGCAGCCACTCTGGAAAACAGTATGGAGGTTCCTCAAAAAGCTTAAAATAGAGCTGCCCTATGACCCACAATTGCACTACTGGGTATTTAACTCAAAGATACAAATGTAGGGATCCAAAGGGGTACGTGCACTCCAATGTTAATAACAGCAGTGTCCACAATAGCCAAACTATGGAAAGAGCTAAGATGTCCATCGACAGATGAATGGATAAAGAAGAAGTGGTATATATATACAATGGAATATTATGCAGCCATCAAAAAGAATGAAATCTTGCCATTTGCAATGACATGGATGGAACTGGAGGGTATTATGCTGAGCGAAATAAGTCAATCAGAGAAAAACAGGTATCATATGATCTTATGATATGAGGAATTCTTAATCTCAGGAAACAAACTGAGGGTTGCTGGAGTGGTGGGGGGGTGGGAGGGATGGGGTGCCTGGGTGATAGGCATTGGGGAGGGTATGTGCTATGGTGAGCGCTGTGAATTGTGTAAGACTGCTGAATCATAGACCTGTACCTCTGAAACAATTAATACATTATATGTTAAAAAAAAAAAAAAGAAGAAGAAGATAGTAGGAAGGGAAAGATGAAGGGGGGGAAATCGGAGGGGGAGATGAACCATGAGAAACTATGGACTCTGAGAAACAAACTGAGGGTTCTAGAGGGGAGGGGGCTGGGGGGATGGGTTAGCCTGGTGATAGGTATTAAAGAGGGCACGTACTAAAAAAAGAAAGAAAAAAGAAAAAATCTCAAAACAATAACCTAAACTTTCCTCTTAAGAGACAATAAATGAAGAATAAACTAATCCTAGAGCAAAAGGAAAGAAGGAAGTGATAAAGACTAAAGTGGCACTTTATAAAGAGTAAGAAATAGAGAAAATCATTGAAACAAAAAGGTTTTTTAAATATCAACAAAATTGACATATTTTGTTATACTGAACAAAAAGAAGGAAGACTCAAATGATTAGAATCAGGAATAAAAGAGAATAATACAACCAACTTTACAGAAATAAACTAGATCATAAGGGATACTATGAACAACTATATGCCAAAATATTAGATAGCTTTAAAAAATGGACAATCTTGGGCACCTGGGTGGCTCAGTTGGTTAAGCGACTGCCTTCAGTTCAGGTCATGATCCCGGGGTCCTGGGATTGAGTCCCACATCAGGCTCCCCCTGCTCTGCAGGGAGCTTGCTTCTCTCTCTCCCTGCCACTCCCCCTGCTCTCTGTCTAATAAATAAGTAAATAAATATCTTTAAAAAATAATAAAAATTAAAATGGACAATCTCCAAATATAGCTGGAAAGTACCAAAACTGTCTCAAGAAAAATGCAAAATCTGAAAAACCTTACAAAAAGTAAAGAGAATTAGTTAGCAACCAAAATCCACTATCCACAAAGAAAATCCTAGCCCCAAATGATTTTACCAGTGAATTGTACTGAACATTTTAAGTAGAAATAATACCAACTCTCCTAAAATGCCTCACAAATTTCCTAGAAAACAGAAGTGGGAACACTTCCCAACTCATTCTAAGGCTATGATTATCTTGATACCCAAACCAGACAGACATCATGAAGAAACAAAAACAAACAAAAACTGTTAACCAGTATCTTTTATGAACATAGACACAAAAATCCTCAATAAAATACTAGAGAACTGAATCTGGCAACATATAACAAGGATAATGCAGCATAAGCAAGTAGGATTAGCCCAGGAATGCAAGGTTGGTTTAATAACTGAAAATCAATTAATGTAATAAATTATATCAATAAAATTTTTAAAATCATGATTATCTCCATAGATATAGAAAGATCATTTTCAAAATATCCAACAACTCAAACATTCAACAACTAGAAGGACATATTCTCAACCTGAAAAAGAGCATCTGTGAAAAACTCACAGCTAGCATCATACTTAATGATGAAAGATTGAATGCTTTCCCTCTAAGGAACAAGACAGATTTCTGATATCTTCACTTCTATTCAACCTTTAACTATAGCTTCTAGTAAGGGGAATTAAGTAAAAAATAATGGATTTTTTTTTAAATAAAGAAATAAAACTCATCCCAATTGGAAAGGAAAAAGTAAAGTATCTCTACTTGCATGCGATTGCAACATCTTTTATATAGAAAATTAAGGAATTCACTAAAAAACTATTAAAACTAATAAATAATTTTTGTGAAGTCACAAGGTATGTATCCAATATAAAAAATCAATTTTTTCTATACACTAACAAAAAAAATCCAAGAATGAGATTAATAAAACTTTCCATTTACAATAGCATAAAAAGGAATAAAATACTTAGAAATAAATTTAACAAAGAAAGTGCAAAGCTAATACTCTGAAAATAACAGTGAATTTTAAGAAGACCTAAATAAATAGAATTATTCACATTAATGTATTAGAGACTAAATATTTGTTAGTATGGCAAAATTCCCTAAAGTGATCTATGGATTCAATGCAATCTCTAATAAAATCCCAGCTGAGCTTTTTGCAAAAATTAGTATGGCATATGGAAATGTCAAGGATCAATGGCATATGGAAATGTCAAGGATCACCCAAGGATCAATGGCATATGGAAATGTCAAGGATCACCCAGAATAGCCAAAGCAAACATGAAAGAGTACAATGCTGCTTAATTCACATGTCCTAGTTTCAGAACTTACTACAAATCTTTGGTAATCAAGACAGTGTGGTTCTCCTAAAAGGATAAACATATACCTAAATGAAATAGAAGATTTCAGAAATAAACTCTTATATTCATGGCAAATTGATTTTTAATAAGAATGCTAAGACAGTTCAATGAAGAAAGTACAGTCTCTTCAACAAATGGTACTGGTACAATGGGATATATACATGCAAAAGAATAAATTTGGAAATGTGGATCCCCTACCTCATAACATAATCAAAAATTAACTCAAGGGCGCCTGGGTGGCTCAGTTGGTTAAGCAACTGCCTTCGGCTCAGGTCATGATCCTGGAGTCCAAGGATCGAGTCCCACATCGGGCTCCCTGCTCGGCAGGGAGTCTGCTTCTCCCTCTGACCCTCCCCCCTCTCATGTGCTCTCTCTCATTCTCTCTCTCAAATAAATAAATAAAATCTTTAAAAAAAAAATTAACTCAAGATGGGCCACAGGCCCAATGTAAGAGCTATTACTGTAAAACCTTTAGAAGAAAATAGAAGGCTTAATAACCATGGGTTGAGCAATGGTTTGCTAGATATAATACCAATGATACAAGTAACAAAAGAAAATAAAAAATAACTTGAACTTCATCAATTTTTAAAACTTTTGTGCTTTAAGATTTTTTTTATTCATTTGAGAGGGAGCAAGCACAAGCAGGGGTGAGGAGCAGAGGGAGAGAGAGAAGCAGACTCCCTGCTGAGCAGGGAGCCCACAGTGAGACTTGATTCCAGGACCCTGAGATCATGACCTGAGCTTAAGGCAGACACTTAACCAACTGAGCCACCCAGGCGCCCCAAGACAATTCTATTAAGAAAAGACAATGTACTTGCCTAGACATTTCTCCAAGGAAGATATACAAATGGCCAATAAGCTGATAAATAGCACCAGCCATCAGGAAATTGCAAC
Source organism: Mirounga leonina (assembly GCF_011800145.1). Taxonomy (NCBI): domain Eukaryota; kingdom Metazoa; phylum Chordata; class Mammalia; order Carnivora; family Phocidae; genus Mirounga; species Mirounga leonina. Next base: position 22,238,932 of record NW_023270854.1, read on the forward strand.
TCAAAACCACAAGACACTCTTTCAGACCCACTAAAATGGCTGCAAAAAAGAAAAATCAATAAGTTTTGGAGATTTCTCTGGAGAGGAGAAATTAGAATGCTATATATAAATAGTGGGGATGTAAAGTGGTACAACTACTTTGGGGAAACAGTCTGGCAGTTCCTCAAAAGTTTAAACTTAGTATTACCATATTACTTGGCAATCCAACTCTTCAGATACATTCAAGAAAATGAAAACATATGTCCATACTCAACTTTGCACATGAATATCCACAGCAGGTTTTTCATAATAGCCCCAAAGTGCTATCAACCCAAATATCCATAAACTGATGAATAGATAAAATATGCCATATCCATATAATGGGGTATTACTCAGCAATAAAAGGAATGAAACATTTATATATGCTCCAACATGAATGGATCTTAGAATCATCATGCTAAGTGAAAGAAACCAGTCACAAGGATGACATATTACGTGGTTCTATCTATATGAAATGTCAGAGACAAATCTATAGGGACAGAAAGTAGATGATTTGTTTCCTAATGCTGGAAAGTTAGAGAGAAATGGGACATGGGCTTTCATTCTGGAATGACAAAAATGTTCTAAACTTGACTGTAGTAATGGTTGCATAACTCTGTAAATACATTAAACAACATGGAACTGTACACTCTAATGAGTGAATTATATGGTGTGTGAATTGCCTCTCAATAAAGCTGCTTTAAAAAAAAGTTCATGGAGCCCAGACTATTCCAGCTCCACCTGAACTTACTATAGCCCATTTTCGCTGACTTATTAATTTGAAAACCAGGTCCCAATTTTGATCCTACACTCACACTGCCCCAGGGAGCTCTTCACAGTATTTGGGGACATTTTTAAGGAGGTGAGTGCTTGTTTGATGCCTATAACCTGATTATAGAAGTTCTCTCCTCTCAAGCCTTCAATTCTCTCTGATGTCCCTCCATCTACTCTTGCACAGTTGCTGATAACCACACAAGTCTTGTCAGTGTTCTGTCCCCACTCACTTCCGTAGTGGCATGGGGGTACCTTGTCAACTAGTGTTTTGTAGAAGTTTCTGGGGGTCCTTGGTTTTGTTAACTTAATTGTTCTCATTTTCTGTGACCAGATTTAGGAAGATTTCAAAACTCCAGTGCTGCCACTATAGTCTTACCTTGTTTTCCTCATGAGTTTTTAAGAGTTCAATAATGCTTTGGTGCCAATCTTTTAAAGGCAAAAAGTAAGTCAAAAAGCCTGTTCAACCCAAAGTAGGAACATTCTCAAACGCCCAGTTCAGTTGTGCCCAAGATGGATGGTGGAAAAGGAAAAATTCCTCAGAGACTGGGGTCAGGGGCCACAGAGAACAATAAATTGGGAGCCCCCAGAGGGGCATAAACTGTACTTAAAAGGGATATTTTGCAGGTCCAGGACAGCAGCACCTTGTGGTACCTGCTCAGTAAGATTTCAAATTGCTACAGACAAGTGACTGCTGTATATATTTCATTCTTCCCCTTACCCATAGAGAAGCGTTTAGTGTGCTTATCTTGTCTCTCTTCCACCACTCTGTTTTACAAGAGAAGATAACTTTTATCATTAATTCAGGTATGTCTGACCCAAAGTAAGCCATATACGAACTTGATGGAGAGACTAATACACATCCATGATCCTCAGTAAAGAGCCCTCTGCACATTACCCAGAAATCCTGGACTTGATAGTATAACTAGATGAGACTTCTAAGCGGTTTCCATTGCAAACGTCTCCATAGAAAAAGGAGAGTGAGGCAATTTTGGTGGCAATAAAAATAGACTATGGGAGTCACTGCGGCTATCAAGTATTTCCAGTTCTTTCTCCATTTCTGGTCACACAATAGGATTGCATTTTCACGATCCATAAAATTAGCTATGGTCAATGTGGCTTATTTTGGCTGATAAGGTATGAATGTTTTACACGTGTCAAGGCAGAAACTTTGATAGCCAGTACCTAATTCACCATGTTCATTTTTTTTTTTTTGTCAACAATTATGGATGCATGTGTTAAAAGAAATCTCTGTCAACCTGGGTTTCTGAGAGACTGTGATTTGCAAATACACCAGCCTATCGGCAATGGACATATAACATGATAAGAAATAAACTTTTATTTTTTAAGTCACTGAGATTATAAGGCTGTTTGTTTTGTGATTATAGCAAAACCTAGCCTCTACTGTCTGATACTGAAACCCACCTCATAGATTTGTTGTTTGAGAAAGGAAATGTGTAATGTACACAAAACATTTAACATATGAACTTATATACAGCATTGTATTAATTGTCGCTAGTATTACGATTATTGCAGCCACCCGATAAACATTCCTAAACAGGGTCAGCAAATCAGTCTCTGGTTTATATTCCCAGATTTTCTTCCTTTTTTTATTATATTTTATTTTGTTATGCCAGCTTTTCTTCTGATATGATAGATTTCATTACACACACACACACACACACTCACACTCTTCTGGGCCAGGTACCACATCTTGCTTAATATAATATTCTTGGTTCCTCTCAGAATGTGGGAAATGCAGCGCAAGTTTGGAGCTGAATTTTGTGTTTTCCTTGGCTACACAGAGGAAAGGCCACCAGGGAGTTGATTATCTAACTTTAAAATCTGTTTTTAAGGACACTATAGGATGACTGGGAACTTCAGGATACATTTCTGTTCTCTTACTTCATGGTATGGAAAGAAAATTATGAGCTTCTATTCAAAGCTTGGGTTATGTAATCACAATTATTTAGGCTTCAATTTGATCTTTATTATGAGTAATATATCCTTGGACATATTGGTTAATCTTGTATTGCCCTAATTTTCTCACATATTAAATAGATGTGATTCTAGGTATTTCCTAGGGTGGATATGAAGATTAAATATAATGAGGAATATGAAACAATTACCAGATTATCTGACAGTTAGCATACATACACTTAATATTGCATACTTTCTCCCTTTACCTCCTTTAATATATCCTCATGAGAAATGACTGACCCCTCTTCCGGCTTCCCTCTGCTCATCACCTCTCTTCCTTATAGTTTACTCCATATAAGACTAGCCACATTAGCAATGAGCAAGGAGAATGACCCAGAATACTGCTTTCCTGGGCTCTTCCCACCCAGTCGTCCTTGTTGGTTCACTGGGAAGTCCGAGCATTTATTTTTGTTTCACCACTAGGAAAGTGAGGGCACCCTAGAATGATACTTCATGAGTTCAGAGAGCTGAAAAACACATAAGTCTATGCAGTGTATAAGTACCTATGTAGATTCATATGTGTGTATATAACACATATACACAAACATATTTGGAAGAATTCTAAACACAAAGACCTAAGAAAAAATGTCTAGCACATAAGTAATCCCAACTATGGGAGACGCTAACTGGTGGGTGGAAAGCCAGAAATGGTATGCAAATATTCACAGCAACATTATGCTTAATAGCCAAAAAGCAGAAACAATTCAAATGTCTATCAGTGGGTGAATGGATAAACAAAATGTGATATATCAATATCATGGAATACTATTCATTTACAAAAAGGAATGAGTTATTGATACATGCTATATAATGGGTAGACCTCAAGAAAACATTATGCTAAGTGAAAGAAGCCAAATGCAAAGAAGCCATTTATATGAAATGTTTAGAAAGGCAAACACATAGAGATAGAAAGTAGATGAGTGGCTGTTTGAGACGGGAAGTAGAAATGGGTATTGACAGCAAATAAACATGAGGGATCTTTTGGGGATAATGAAAATGTTCTAAACTGGTTTGACTTGATGGTTGCACAAGTCTGTAAATTTTCCTAAGAATCATTATACTGCATACTTAAAATAGGCAAATTTTATGGCATGTATATTGTGTTTCAATAAAGCTAATGAGAGAGAATGAAAGAGTAGAAGAGCAAGAGAGGGGGCAAAAACAGACATTCATCCAAATGTCAGCTGACACTGTGTATCCTGTGCTGGCTCATGAACCCAGCCAGCTGAGGTAATGCTGCTCTATGCGGTTGGACTGCTATAAGGCCTTAAATTGGGCTCTGAGTCACTTCCACTCCATCCAGACACAGGAAATCTATAGCATTCCTGCGAACACACAATATTCTCACCTGTTGGATAGCAGTAAGTGACAGATGCTGACTCATTCTCTCTCCTTCAATAGACTAATCAACATTGATGATGATTAGCAATTATACTGCATTAGGCTCCCAACTTTGTTCTTCAAAGCTGTGGTAGCTCTAATCTCGTTTGCAGCTGTGAGGTGGGGTTCTACCAGAGGCATTACTTTTTGACTTTCAGAGATTTGTTGATGCCACCTGAACAGCAATGACAGGACAAAGTCACCAGAAAGGATCCTGGGAAATATCAGTCTACAGAAAAGGAAGTCATGCTCATAAATTGAAATAAGATAAATGTACATGATCTGGTGAATATAGGGGACTCAGTTTCCCCTCTGATTCTGATAAGCACATCTAGGGCCATCAGAATTTATAATTTCCAAAGAAAATAAATGCAAAGCAAGTCTCCACACTATGCTAACCACACAACTTAAAAAAATATCTACTTATGAGTCTTTATAAGAAAGTTTCTTCCAGAGAATAAAAGAAAGACAAGGAAGACTATTCTTTGTGCAGCTTATCCTTATTTATTCAGGAGAAAGAGGGATTTAAGAAGGAATGTTGTTTAAGGAAGGAGATTTCTAAGAATTGGCTCAGGAGGTCCAAAAGAGTTGAGACACTTCAAATGATATATTTTATTATTTATGAGGTCCATGGGGAGCAGGACTTTGTCAGGTTCAAGCTATACTTTGGCATTAAGAGTACCAAGTATGTAGTAATCCTCAATAATATTTTTATTAAATGAAGGGTTAAAAAGTGAATAACTTAGTGATGCTCTTAAAGACATGGGAAGAGCAAAGAGAATTCCTAAGCCAGAGCAACTTTCAGAGTGGGGGCATTTGCAGAAGGAAGTGCCAGAACGCTTATGGCCAACAATAAGGAGAAAGGTCCAGAATTTCTTTCTAGGGACTGCATAGGACTGAGAATGGAACTCATGTAAAGATGACCAGAAAGGACATAAGCACTTTAGATATGTAGGTCCCAGATGTTTTTACTCTTTTAAGTGTTTCCTAAGATATTTTATAGGGTACAATGCTGTGTAGAGTGCTAGGGTGCCTTGGATTTATATGAGGGAACAAAGTGAAATTTGATGTTCTCTCCTAAAAGGACAGGTGTGTTCTTCATGATCCAGAATCCCTAGGGCAAAAGGCACAGCTTAGAACACTATAGCTCACAAATGACTTTGAAGTACAAATTTCACTGGTTTATCATAAAAACCCTAAATGGTGAGTAGAGAAGGTATTGTTATTCTCATTTTACAGTTAAGGAAAGTGAAACCTAAAGAAAATAAACTCTCCCAGAAAAAATAAATCCAGATCTCTTGATTTCAAGTTCAGTGCAAATTCTTTCTTATAACACACCCTAATGGGAAACATACAACTCACCAGCCTGAGCCACCTCCATCTAAAAGGACTTGCTTGTCTGTGTTTTTATTTCAAGAGTTTTTAAATCAGTTGCATAAGCAGACTCACAAAGTGTCTTAAACTCTTCAGGTGATGGCATCTACATCAAAGGATGATGAAGACTCTAAATTTCAGTGCAAGAAGAAACAAAGTTCTCTGAGCCCAGGCCACCTCGTTTTATAGGGAGAAAATGATGTTCCAAGACAGACAAGGATAAAACTACTACAAACCCAGAAGTTAACTCAAATGGCAACTCAAATGAAATCTAGTATTCTTTCCATCACTCAGCCCAGTTTTCTAATCCCAAAGCAAACAGCATCTGCTTTCAGGAGGGAAACAAGAGAGAGCATTTTACTGTACAGTTGACCCTTGAACAAGCACTGAACCCCCCCCATGCAGTCAAAAATCTACACATAACTTTTGACTCCCCCAAAACGTAATTACTGATATCCTCCTGTCAGTTGGAAGCCTTATCAATAATATAGTCAATTAACATATTTTGTGTGTTATACTGTTTTATATACTGTATTCTTATAATAACCCTTGCAATTCAGCAAGGGTTAGGTATAGTGAAATGCTCAGAAATCTATAATTCTTATAGTCAATTAACATATTTTGTGTGTTATACTGTTTTATATACTGTATATACTACAGAAAATAAAATGTTTAAGAAAATCATAAGAGAAAATACATTTATAGTACTGTACTGTATTTATTGGAAAAAAAAAAAAACCGGGTAGTAAGTGGCCCTACATAGTTGAAATATGTTCAAGGGTAAACTATAGCTCTTTCTTAGTATCCTCTATTATTTTTTCTATTACTTCCTTTCTGACTTGTTATGACCACATAATACACTTTTTTTTTTTAAAGATTTCATTTATTTTTGGAGAGAGAAAGAGAGCATGCGAGTGGGGACAGAGGGAGAGGGAGAGAATCTCAAGCAGACTCTGCTGAGCACAGAGCAGGATGCGGGGCTCAGTCCCATGACCCTGAGATCACGACCTGAGCCAAAATCAAAAGTAGGACACTTAACCGACTGAGCCACCCAGGCACCCCATATACACTCTTAAGACAGAGCCTACGTGGTAGAATGCTTCACTTATTTACCCTAGCACAGATGCAACTTCCTAGCGAGAACTTTCTGAACAAATCAGAACCTTCACCAAACATGCCTATGGTTAAGGGGAATTCTCTCAAAATATGCACTCATTAAAAATTCAAATATAGCCAAGCAAAATTAATCTTGTAAAATTATTTGTGGAAGTGATGTCCAAAGTAATACTGAAAATAAAGCCAACTTGAGCAAAATGAGAGCATGCACAACCATTTTTCTAAACTTGAAATTTGAATTGATGTGAACCCAAAAGAACTGCAATTCAGCAAGGGTTAGGTATAGTGAAATGCTCAGAAACTGCACTGTGCCATTGAGTCTGCTTCCTTTAACTCCTTCTGGCTCCTTCCGACAATAACTAATAAGCAGCATTTTTGTTTTCATTTTCTATGACTCTTAGGCCTTCTGTTGAGCCAAACTTTTGCCTTTGAAAATCACTTCTGCATAATCAGGTGCTACAACTGGAAGCTTGAAGAACAGAATGGAATTGTGGAGGGACGGTTGGCCAGGGGAGAAAGAAAATATTTTCTATGTCACAGCCTATTATAAACCAAAGTGAATAAATATTTCCTCACTGGTAAAATGATGGAGTGGCTCTGGCTACTCTAAGGAACCCTCCAGTTCTATGGATTGAAAATAAATATTGACTCTGTTGAATGATATCATTTATTGGGCTTATTAAGAAACACTGGGAGAATCAACAGCTGACGACAGGATTTATTTTTAAACTATATAAACCTCTACACTGTCAGGTAATCTTATTTCAATGGTTTTAGGGCTGGGTGGCTAACAAGCCCCAAAGTGAAATCTCACTGCACTTACTGCAGTGGATGCAACTGTTGTCTGAATTTATTTGTTTGCTGGGTGAATCTCATAATTTTTTAGGCTCAAGCTACTGTGAAAGTTCCCTTTGATATATTGCACATATCTCACTAGATGCAAATCATGGACAGAGGAAACAGGGATGATAATAAACTAAAGAAAAGGAAAAGGGAACACTCTCCCTCCAAAAAGGTATAGAATGAAATCCAGTATTTTTTATGTCACTATATAAAGAATGATTTGTATATTGATCGTACTCTGTTGTTGCATTGATTAGGATGAAAGCTTGCCTGGCTGCAATGAAACGAAGTTCTGTAAGCACCAGTTTTTGCCATCAGCTCTATTAATTTATAGAAAAATACAAGAGTTGGGGGGAAATGCACATATCTATTTTTAACAGGACTGAACTTAACATAACTCTTGATCCTATCAAGTTTCAAGTAGAAGTCAGTCATGTAATTAAAATAGTTAAGTCTTAAATAACACTTGTTCTATGTGGAGTTCTATTCTTAATTTTCTTTACATATATTAAGTCTCTATGACATAGGTGTCATTTTTATTCCCATTTTACCCATAAAACTTGGAGGATTTTAAGGACATCACTGGGTTGAATAGTGTATCCCTCAAAATTCATGTCACCCAGAACCTGTGAATGTCACTTTATTGGGTAATAGGGTCTTCATAGATGTCATCAAGTTAAGATGAGGTCATAGGTGATTAGAGTGGGCCTTAAACCCAATATGGCTGGTGTTCTCATTTGAAGAGGAAAATGTGGAAACAGATGCCCGTAGAGAATGCCAAGTGAAGACAGAGACAGGGACTGGAATGATGTATCAACAAGCCAAGGAATGCCAAGGAACACCAAGGATGACTGGCAACCACCACAATGCAGAAGAGAGGCCTGCAACAGATGCCTCCCCAACACAGTCAGAGGGAGCACAGTCCTGCTGATACCTTGATTTCAGACTTCTGGCTTCCCGAACTATACGCAAATACAAAAAAATATTCTTTTCATTTTTTTCTTAGCGTTTCTCCCATCCCATCCGCTTATCTTCCTATGGTAGTGTGCCCTTATGGATTAGTCATTTTATTTATTTAAATTCATTTAAATTTCTATTGCTTTAAGCCACTCAGCTGGTGGTGATTTGTTATGGCAGTCCAGTAAACCAATATAGGGACTTTCATACAAGCCTATTCCACTTTGATTAGAACCCAGTCTGACTCCAGAGTCTACATGCTTCACCACTACCTTTCACAATATCCTTGGGATATGGTATCAGCACTGGACGGCCAGGAGGATACTTGGGTATTGGGAACTATAATCCTCTAAATTTGCCTCATGCTATGTCCTCCACAAGTAAAGATTAATCAACGCTGGGGCAAGTTATCTTTTGAACAACTGCCACTACTACCTTAACTTCTCTTAGTTTCATATCAATTCCTTCATCTATGGAATGGTGTATTAGCACTCACTTTATTAGAGTTTTTTTTGAGGGTCAAATGAGTTAATACACCAATAATGCTTATGGGAGGGGCTTGCATGCAGTTAAGTGCTCAGTAACTGTTATTTTGTCATTATCATGATCATTGGCACCATCATCACTATTAAAAAGAGTTCTTTTTTTTTTTTTAAGATTTTATTTATTTATTTGACAGAGACAGAGATAGCGAGAGCAGGAACACAAGCAGGGGGAGTGGGAGAGGGAGAGCAGGCTTCCCGCCGAGGAGGGAACCCGATGTGGGACTCAATCCCAGGACCCTGGGATCATGACCTGAGCCGAAGGCAGACGCTTAACGACTGAGCCACCCAGGCGCCCAAAAAGAGTAAGTTCTATCTACTTCAGCAAATAGTTGATGTTCTTCAAAACCTGGGTTTACAGCTTGTTTCTGCTATTTTTCCCCCTGTGTTGCCTTGGGCAAGTTATTCAATGTTTCTGAGCCTTTTTTTAATTGGACATTGGGATACTAATGCATATCCACATCATGGGGTCACTGTGAAGATTAGAAATAATGTACCAAAATATTCAACCCAGTATTAGGAATATAGGAAGCAGAGGCTCACCATACATGGTAGTTGTTACTGACCATAAACTACTCCAGTGTGCAATAATCTTTCCAGTTAAAAATTGCCTTCACTTCTCCAACCTAGATCATTCTAATTGCAATTCAGAAATTTTTTTCTATGATTCTACCCTCTGTGATGTTTACAGAGTTTAGATCACAGGTTCTTGAAGAATAAACTTTCCTAATCCCCAGCATGAGTCAACATTATAGGTAAAGGTGAACACATTTCTAGAAAACATGCATTTTTCTCCAGATATCTGAATTTACATTTAAGCAAGACAAAATTGAACCTTTAAAAACTATCTTTGTAGAAGTGAATATTGAAAGATCTTCTGGGAAGATAATGAGATGGATGAGCTAATGAGAAATCTCTATTCTGTGCCTTGTGAAATATGGGTTTAATATTATTTTTCCATTTTTTTCCTAGCATTTCTCCCATCCCATCCTCTTACCTGCATATACTAGTGTGCCTTTATGGATTAGTTCTTTTACTTATTTTTAATTTTATGCACACACTTGAATAAATGACTAAGTGGTGAGCTGAATGGTTAATGAGAGCAGTTGCTGCTAATAACCAGGAGTAAAACCTTTCATCTTTGTCAGGGATACAAGGTAATTTTGCCATAGGAGTGACATTACAATGAACACCAAAATGGGATTTCCATTACATCTTTTCCTCCCTGCCCAACTCTTTCCCTCCCCCTATTTTGTGTTGCTAAACAAATGCTTAACTTAATTCTATAAGGAAATCATCTTCCTTAACCCCACCCCACTTTGTATTATAAATAATCAATCTCTCTCTCACACACATACGCAGAGAGAGAGAGAGAGAGAACCCAATTTTAGGCAGAGAGGAGAAGTCTCTCAATGATCCTCAATCCCTGGAGATTCTTAAAAACCCTCAGTAGTGTCTGTTGCTGGCAGGTTTTAAGTTCAGGCTGCCAAGTGGAGAATAATAAAAGTAGGTCATTAGCAAGAAGGAAAGAGAAATGAAAATATTTTTATTATCTGTGGACTTGGCCAAATATTTATAGGTCCCGGGACGCCTAGGTGGCTCAGCCAGTTAAGTGTCTGTCTTCAGCTCAGGTCATGATCCCAGGGTCCTGGGATTGAGTCCCACATGGGGCTTTTTGCTCAGCAGGGAGCCTGCTTCTCCCTCTGCCTGCCGCTCCCCCTGTTTGTGCTCATGTTCGTTTTCTCTCTCTCTGACAAATAATAAATAAAATCTTTTTAAAAAAATATTTCTATGTTTGGGGCGCCTGGGTGGCTCAGTCGGTTAAACGGCTGCCTTCGGCTCAGGTTATGATCCCAGGGTCCTGGGATCGAGTCCCACGTCAGGCTCCCTGCTCAGTGGAGGGCATGCTTCTTCCTCTCCCTGCTGTTCTGCCTACTTGTGCTCTCTGTCAAATAAATAAATAAAATCTTAAAAAAAAGTATTAAAAAAATATATTTCTATGTCCCTCATCCTCTTGGCTCATGGTAAGATTGCACTTCCTATACTTCCAGGCAGTTGGGTGAAGCTACATGACTACTTCTAGCTGGTAAATGTGAGGTCACATGTACCATTTCCAGGCTAAAGCATTTGAATGTGAGATCTTCCAAAATTCTTTTTCCCTTTGCCATGGCCATCAGCCTAATGTACATAGCAAAGAGAGTAACTGAGTAAAGAGGTATATGGTACTGTAAGTTTGCCGAACAAGATCCCAGGTCCCAGAACATAAGCAAAGTAAAAGCAAAGCAGCCAGAATACCTACTGTGAACATGTGTTATATGAGAAACTAAATATCCATTGCTTTTAGTCATTGATATTTGGAAGCAAATTTGTGGAAAGGGAAAAACTGAACTTCAATACAGATCCCACGAAGCTGCAACTCATTCATCTGGGAGCCCTAGAGCGAGTATTGTTCATCAAGATGTCTAGCATCATGCAGAAATGGCCAGACTTTATACCCTTTCTTTCTTAACCACCAGAAAGCATGCCCAGAGTAGCTCTCAGCCACTGAGATAGATCCTGACCATGCTAAGAACTGCAGGTTACCTAATGACCTTATTCCCCATAGTTAACCATCAAGTTCTTCCTTGAAGAGGAATCTGGGTGCAGGATCTCCATCTTTAACAGACCTCCCCCATAAAAAGCCCTCTTTCCATTTACTAGGAAAAGGTTTGGATCAAAAATTCTCATTTCTTTGAGTCATAAGATTCTAACTGATTTCATTATAACATGTGGGAGCTCTGAGGTAATCAGGCCCTAAAGCATCTAAAGTTGCCTCTAAGTTGGCTGGCCTGCTTCCAGTTTCTTTCCACTCAAGTTGAATTTGCAAGCCACAATTAGATAAATTTTCATGAGACACCTCTATCACATCATCTTCATGCTCAAAAACTTTCATAATTTCCATCTGCAAAATTTCTTAGGCTTTTTCTCAGATGCATGGATCCCTAGCAGAGGTTAATTTTCTTCCACTATTCCAAGAGGTCCTCCCTCCAGCCAAATATTCTCATAGCTTCTGAGTATTGCTTTGGTATTACCACTTCTATACTGTTCTAGTCCACAAAACTTTTCCATCTTTTCCTCTTGTCAGAATCTTGCACAGCCCTTAATTCCCAACTCATTTATACCTTCCCCTGAGAAGCTATCCCTGATGATCCTAAATCCACACTGAGTATCCTCTGCCTTTTCTGAACTCTTAAAAGGTTGTTACCTATTACCTTGCTTTGTTGATATTTGCAAAGGATTCTAGATCCAGCAGAGTCAGGGATAAACCCTCACACAGTATCCTTCGTGGCTTTTACAATGGCTCAGTAATGGTGCAGAGGAAGGAGCCAAGGGCCAAATTTTGGGAAGCATGGTACCTGCTGTGGCCAACTAATCTCATTTCCTTGTCTATAAGAAGGGGAGAGTGGACTGGATTTCCCTCTCTATTGTTTTGAGTGGTCTCAAATATTCTACAGTTGATTGCAGAGCAATGAATGGGCTAGCAAAGATCAATCTCATGGCAGATCAAAGCTGTCTTAAGTAGTTTCTATGAGAAATGGATAAAGGAACAAGCATTATCTAGCCTAGCCATTAAGTTACTGAGAAAAAGTGCTGTCTCATGTTGAGTTTGGGTGAACCAAACAACTCATCTCTGTTAGTGAAGAAACTGCCTCAAGAGACTGTCAAAAAAGAATGAAAGGGAAACAAACAAAACATGATAGTCATCTCTTTGGGACTGTGAAAGAGAAAACTATCTTAGACCACTGTATCAAATAATCAGCAACTATTATATTTAAGTCCACTTGGCAATCATGAAAATCTTTAAGCAGTGTACTAAAGAAATATAGGGTGGAGCACCTGGGTGGCCCAGTCAGTTAAGTGTCCAATTCTTGGTTTCAGCCCAGGTTGTGATCTCAGGATCAGGATATCAGGGTCATGAGATTGAGCCCTGTGCCGGGCTCTGCACTAAGTGCAGAGTCTGCTTGGGTTTCTCTCTCCTTCTCCCTCTACCCCTCCCCCCTCCCTCTAAAAATGGATAAAGAAACAAAGAAACAAGAAAGAAAGAAAGAAAGAAAGAAAGAAAGAAAGAAAGAGAGAGAGAGAGAAAGAAAGGAAAGAAAGAAAGAAAGAAAGAAAGAGAAGAGAAGAGAAGAGAAGAGAAGAGAAGAGAAGAGAAGAGAAGAGAAGAGAAGAGAAGAGAAGAGGAAGGGACAAAAAGGAAGGAAAGAAATGCAGGGTTAGTCAGTCTCTTGCCTTAAAGGACCTTACAATCTAGTTTGGCAAGCAAAAATAAGACATGAGAAAATAATAACTATAAAGCAGCATGGAATTAACTTCTGTGTAGTGGAAACTCCCTGGGTTTGACTGCAGAACTCACCTCTATAGAGCAAATGGTCTCAGACATTAACCTAATCCTCATTTGCAAAAATGTGGATAATGGTAGTATCTACCTCACATGGGAGGATTAAGTGAGATAATAATGATAAATTGCAGTCCTGGCACATTGTAAGACCTCAAGAAATACTTATCGTCATCATCCTCACTGAATTCTTACACGTCAGTGAGTTTTCAGACCCACAAGCTGGAGTAGCCAGGCAGGGTTTCCCAAGAAAGGAAGAACTGAGCTGGGCCAAGAATTATCACTGGTTGAAGATTGAGAGGGAATAGAGGGATGAGGGAAGACCTTTACAAGTGAGAGGTAAAACCTAATGAATTTGGGTAGAGATGACCAACTGAGAATCCTATGTAGAAACAGCCTTTAACAATGGCCTCTCAAAGTGTATGTGGTCCAAGATGTGTAAGCTTTCCTGTGGCTGGTGGACAATCTAAATATTTACCTCATCTTGGACTCCACCACATCGTGGATGCAGAACATGAAGAAGTATGGAACATGCTGGGAACCCGTAACCTTACTGAATTTTAGAACTCAGCTACAAACTTTGGCAAGAAGAAAATGTGCCTTTTCTACTGGAGATTTAAGAGGAATTGTTTCATAAAGCCTGGTGGCTCTGGAAAACAACATGTTGTAGAGCATGAGTATTTGGTAACATTAGCGGTATCTAAGAATTATTGAGCAAATCCCACCTGTCTTTTTCATAATGACCTTCTTCCCTGAAAGGTTTTCCATATCATTATGACTACTGGTTAAATTAAGCTCTAAAGAAAAATAATATAATAATTATAGGTTCTGCAGATTTCTAGTAATAAATATTACTAATGCTTCATTTCAGGGCCACTGGTAACTAAACTTTTTTTCTCATTATATAGTCAATTTACTTAATCTGAGGAGGCCGTGTTATTTTTACCCCTTATCTTTATTAGTTTTTGGCCTTTCTCCAACTTGTCTGGATCAAAATGCTTATTATTTGTGTTTTACCATTAAGGATAATCTAGTTATTCTATAGATAGCAAATGGCAGGTTAAAAGAAAAGAAGAGGAAAAGTTTAGTTGCTATCACACAATTTCACTATTTCTTCCAAGTGAAAGCAGAAATATTTGCAATTTAACAGCATAGAGTCATTTCAGGACAAGGGCTAATGGCAGTTAAATGAAATATTTTTTGCCAACAGCACTGTACAAATTAAAGTTCTTTACTTTGAATGTTGAATGACATTAATTGCCTTTTCCCCACTGCCAAAGGAAAGCAGAGAAGAAACTTTGTAAACATTTCATTTTCCTTTATCAAATATTCACTGAATCGCTACTATGTACCAGGCACCCTTCTAGGCTCTAAGGATATAATCATGAGTGAGACAAAGTTCTTGCTCTCACTGAGCTTATTCTAAGTAGAGGATCTGACAGCCAGCATATAAGCATGTACTGAGTGGTGATAAATTATATAAAGGCACATGAAGAAGGCATAAGAGAAGTGACAGTGGAGGAGTCTTGTCTTACACAGTGTGGTCAGGGAAGACCTAGCAGATAAAGGAGCATTTGACCAGGGACCTAACTGAAGTGAGAGAGTCAGCCCTGCGGATACCAGGGGTAAGAGATTAAACACACACTCTCCAACACTCACATCCGCTGGCACATGGTCACAGATGAACATCCTGGGTAAAGAGATTGAGAAGGGCTTTTCATTCATCAAAATTTTCCAAACTTGTAGTGCTAACCAGAACATGGGTCTTTGTCTTTGAAATGTTAATAAATAGTTGCCTGCTTAATTTTGACTCAAAGGAGAGACGGTAGATCTGAAAGGTTGCTGTTCTTGTTATACATCATGCATATTGCAGAAACTAGCAGGCTCAAACTGCCCAGGAGCTGAACAAAAGTGGGATTTATACTCCTCCCTCACTGATATTTCACACATGAATCAAATGATGTATTCCCAAAGAAGAATTAGAAACTGACACACTCCATGCCAGCATGTAGATAAGGTTGAGACCTGCATATATCGATGGTTACCGTCAGATCTCTTGTGCCTCTCTGCCATATGGAGATTAATCTGGCTCAGGCCATGCTGATAGCTGGAATTAATAACCATCCTTACACAATACCAGACAGTCACCACAGAAACATGCTCCCAAATGGAATGGCAGTCATCAAGTGCAACCCAGCCATCACCTGCTCCCATCCCCCTCTTTGTTAACCTTAAAATTAAACACAGTCAAACCACTTATGGAGAGGACAGATTTCCACAGCCTTTAGGGATCCTGGAAGCAGCTTTCACAAGGTCCCAGTACCAAATCCAGGCCCTACTCTTTCATTCAGTCCTACTGACTGCTATTTAAAGCAAAAAGCTCAAAGAACTCATATATCTGGATTTTCAGCTCCCAGAGAATTTTAATTTGCTAACTAATAGAAGCAGGAAAAGGAGACCCATAAAATAAGTAAATAATGGAAATCGACTACTTGGTAGAGACAGCATATGGGGAAAAAAAAATTAGAGGTGCAGCAGAACCCAGCAGTGAATTACAGCACTCAACAGAGTGGATGCTGACTCAGAACTAGGCCTGCCATTTCCTATCCTTGTGACCCTAAGCAAGTTCCATAACCAGTCTGTGCCTCTGTTTCCTTAGCTGTAGAGTGGAATTAACAGTAACTCCTTATCACGAGGTCTATAACTTACACTGCATGCCAACAGAGAAAGTATGCATGTTTAGGTTGGGGAGTTTATACTTTAAGGGCAGTGTTTCACCCTAATCAAGAATACACATTCCAGCATTTAATATGAAAAGACCCAGCCACTATAAGTCTTTTTAACTATTCTGATCCATAATGGATGTTTTCTAATTTAGCATAACAAATGTTAACAATAGGTTTTCATTGGTGAAATTAGTAGGTTTTACTCCACTTAGTGAGTATTAGTAATGGGTTTTCATTAATTCAGATTAGTGATATTTAAGATGTCAACTGGCTAATATATTGTAAAGGCATTTTTTCACCACTCCAGGGCAAGGTATAAGATCCTAGAATTCCTTCACTCTTAGAAGTAGTGCCCTGGGTTTAATTCCTAAATAACTACTGGTTCTTATGACTTAACAAACTGAGTTAGACTAGATGGTCAGCCAATTCCTACTTTAGAGTGTTGTCATATTTGCTTTGAGGGGGGGCCTTTTAAAGGTAAGCACCAGTCTAATCTCCCCAAAGAACGGTGACATTATAGAATAGGTTATAACTATCATTTTGTGTCTCCATACTAATAAATGTCTGTGTGTTTCTATCATCTGTTTAAGATGACACAATAATTTGTTAGGATGGAAACATACCAAATATATATAAGCACTTATCCTTTGAAATTTTGGCACCTGCAAGTATAAATTTCAGTTCTATGAAAATGTCACCTACATGAAACACTATTTCCAATGAAGTTCCCATTTTCAGGTATTGCTGTTTGATTAGGCTGTCATTGCAAAAATGTTGAAACTAAATGATTCACACTGTTGGGAGACAATTTTCCATGAGTCTCTCACATTTCTGTATATGTTGAATGCACAGGCACTACTGACTAGCTATGTTCTAGACTATCTTTTCAAGGATATTTGTATAGCAAATAATCTTGGAAGATAAAAATAGTGTCTCCTTCTGGAGCAAAAGGCAGATTTATTTGCTTATTTACTTCATTATATACCTATAATATATATATATGGAAAGAGAGAAAGGGAGAGGGTATATATATATATATGTATATATATGTGTTTGTGTATATATATATAGAGAGAGAGAGAGAGAGAATATAATATATAATAAATATAAAGTCTCTCTCTGGTACAAAGTTCAGGCAGAACTATTATCCATTATACAAGATTTGGGTTTCCTAAACTGAGGATTCCTCTCCCATAATGCAATTTACTTCATCTAGGCAGAATCACCCAACCCTCGTGATGTTGCCAGGTGGGACCTGGGGCTCAGGGAACCAAAAGAAAATGATGATAATGTGGCTATGGCTGTTGCTGTAACTAATAAATTGTCCTTTCTTTTTCACCTAAGAATCTTGTCTTCTGCCAACATCCATGAAAAGCGTGGTATGCTAACTTGTTAGCTTGTAAGCAGGGTAAAATCTCAGATTATTCACAGTTTGACACACATCAATTCTGAATAAATTTCATTTCAAGTAAACAATCATGATGAATACCACAGAGTCTAAAGATGAACAGGAATATTACAGAGACCTCAAGAAATCTCAGCCAAGAAAGAAGGGATAGAATTACTATTCTACTTTAGACAGGGGCATGACTAAAAGCTACAAAGTCTCTGTGTAAGAACTGATTGCAAAAGGAGAGTTAGAACATTTAAAAGAATCAACTCTTTTCAAAAAGTGCCCTCAAGCTGATTGGAAGCATCTGTTTATATGAAAGTAATTGGAATTCCAAATACAAATGATTCTTTTTCAGTAATTAAAAAAATCCTCTGAAAATACACTAAACAATATTTGCCATTTTTGAAACAGTAAGGTTTTCCTTTAAATAGTTGACTTTTTAAATTGTATCTGACAATGGAAGTAATAGTTATGACAGAAATTATAGAAAGTTGCATGATATTATGAAATATTAATAATATATTCACTGGAGCACCACTTCTAGAATGGCAATAAGAGTTCTGTGGCCCCACTCTCTGGTAAAACAATCATAACTGACGAAAATAATTTTAAAAAGCAACCATTTAAAGTCTTTTGAAGGGTGCCTGGGTGGCTCAGTTGGTTAAGAGACTGCCTTTGGCTCAGGTCATGATCCCAGAGTCCTGGGATTGAGTCCGCATCAGGCTCCCAGCTCAGTGGGGAGCTGCTTCTCCCTCTGACCCTCTCCCCTCTCATGCTGTTTCTCTCTCTTTCTCTCTCTCTCAAATAAATAAAATCTTAAAAAAATAAAGTCTTTTGAAATTGTACTAATAATAAAATACCTAGGAATAAGCTTAACCAAGGAAGTGAAAGACCTGTACTCTGAAAACTATAAAACAGTGATGAAAGAAATTGAAGATCACACAAATGGAAAGATATTCCATGCTCATGAATTGGAAGAACAAATATTGTTAAAATATCTATACTACACAAGTATAAATATCTATACTACACTACAGATTTAATTCCATCCTTATCAAAATACCAACAACATTTTTTCACAGAACTAGAATAATCTTAAAACCTATAAGGAACCACAAAACACCACAAAAAGCCAAACAATTTTGAGAAAGAAGAACAAAGCTGGAAGTATCACAATCCCCAATTTCAAGATTTACTACAAAGTTGTAGTAATCAAGACAGTATGGTATTGGCACAAACACAGACACATTGATCAATGAAACAGAGAGCCCAGAAATAAGCCCATGCTTACATGGTCAATTAATCTATGATGGAGGAGGCAAGAATATACAATGGGGAAAAGGCAGTCTCTTCAACTAATGGTACTGGGAAAACCATGCAGCTACATGCAAAAGAATGAAACTGGACCACCTGCTTAAACTTCCATAAAACTCCTAGAAGAAACAGGCAGTAATTTCCTTGACATTAGCTGTAGAAACATTTTTCTAGATTTATCACTTTGGAAAAGGTAAACAAAACGCAAAATACCAAAATAAAAAGCTTTTGCACTGCAAAATACAACAAACAAAAATAAATAAAACAAAAAGGCAACCTACTGAATGGGAGATTGTATTTGAAAATTATATATCCAATAAGGGGTTAATATCCCAAACATTTAAAGATCTTATACAAATCAACACTCCAAAAATATCTGATTAAAATATGGGCAGAGTACCTGAATAGATATTTTCCCAAAGAAAACATACAGATGACCAACAAACATATGCATGACAATATGATCAACCATCCCTAATTACCAGGGATGTGCAAATCAAAACCACAATGACGGGTGCCTGGGTGGCTCAGTTGGTTAAGCGACTGCCTTCGGCTCAGGTCATGATCCTGGAGTCCCAGGATCGAGTCCCACATCGGGCTCCCTGCTCGGCAGGGAGTCTGCTTCTCCTTCTGACCCTCCCCCGTCTCCTGCTCTCTCATTCTCTCTCTCAAATAAATAAATAAAATCTTTAAAAAAAAAAACAAACCACAATGAGATATTATTTCACACATGTCAAAATGGCTAGAGTCAAAAAGGGAAGAAGTGTTGGTGAAGATGTAGAGAAAAAAGAACCCTCATGCACTGTTGGTGGGAATACAAATTCCACAGTGCAATCACTGTTGAAAACAGTATGGAGATTCCTAAAAAAATTAAAAATAGAATTACCATATAATTATGTAAATCCACTACTGAATATTTACCCAAAGAAAAGTGAAAACACTAATTGGAAAAGATATATGCAACCCTATGTTTACTGTAGCATTATTTGTGGTAGCCAAGCTATGGAAGCAACTGAAGTGTCCATTGACAGATGAATGGATAAAGAAGATATATATCTATATCTATATAAAATATAATGGAATAGAATGGAATATTAGCCACAAAAAAGAATGAGATCTTGCCATTTGCAACGATATGGATGAACCTAGAATGTATAATGCTAAGTGAAATAAGTCAGAGAAAGACAAATACCATATGATTTAACTCATAGATGAATTTAAGAAACAAAGAAAACAACAACAACAAAAAACCAGACTCAAATACAGAAGGTGGGCAGATAAAGGGGATAAAGAGTACACTTAATGAGCACTGAGTAATGTATAGAATTGTTGAATCATTATATTGCATACCCAAAACTAATGTAACATTGCATGTTAGACTTCAATAAAAAAAATTAAAAATAAAGTCGCTTGAAATTGTTCTAATTAAGACAAATTGTCCATAAGGATCATTAATTTAAAAATTTTTATTCATGGAAATCTATTAAATATTTCTAAGACCAGCTAGATTCTGTGACATGTGAGCCACAGCCCACTCACTTTTCCCTTTCAACTCAGCATGACAGAAGCTCTACTCTGGATGGGTAGCCAAGAAGATAGGGCTTTGTCATCCTTCAGCTCTCACTCAAGGGATATAGTGTTGTTTTAATCCAGGAGGCACTGGTCAGAATTTCTCACTAGACTCCCTCTAGCTCCAAGTTTCAGAGGCTAAGTTCCTGGCAAGTGTGGCAGAGAGTTTAGGGACTCCTTCCACTCATCCATGATTCATATGGTAGAAGTTTTGCCACAGGCACAGAAAGCAAAAAATACTTAAGTCTCAATTTCCTTTATCTCAGCCCATTCATAGGATAGAAGTTTCACCTGGGAAAGGTAAAAACAAGAGGATTAGAATCTAGTGTTCCAACTCAGCATCCTCCTTTTAAAGCAGGGATGTCTCAAGGAGTAGGCCACTCTTCCAACTCTGATATGAGGAACCATCGAGAGATTTTATCAGGGGAGAAGAAATCCATAAGAATAAAGAGGTTTGAAGGTCTCCCAAAAAACATTATTTTAAAAAGACTGTGGGGAAGTTCAAGTCTAAGGGTTCTCTCAAAAAAAAAAAAAAAAAAAGAATTTTGGTAATATGCAATTAAGAAGTTGGTAGCTTCATGACAGCAACAACCTAAACCATAGACCAGTTTGCCAAAGAGAATCAGGGAAAAAGAAATCAGCTAAGAAGGGACTTCGTGAGTTCCAAATGTATCTCAAGAACTGGTCTCAAAACCATTCCTGAAAATATGTCTGAATTTAGCTAGATACGACTATGGAGCAATTCATGCCCTAGAACATTGCTATAAACAATAGAGCAATCAATCAGAAATTAGTGGAACCTAATAACTGGGTATCATATCAACACACTCACATAGATTAGGAGAAATATCACAGAGACAGTCAAGGGGAGGCTTGCTAAAACCACTGTCCCAAAATGACTGTGAATGCCAAGGCTGAATCCTCAGAAGAGCAACATCAAAGGCTCTACACTGTGTATGGAGGAAACAAATTTCACTAAAATGTTCCAGTCAATTCACTGAACAAATAAGCAAGCAACACAAATTTGTAAAAGCCCAAGGTGGGAGGGGACTCAATATTTTTAAATGCTACAACACAGTACCTAAAATATCTAGTTTTCAACAAAAATTACAAGGCATGAAGAAAAATAGGAAACTGTTTCCCATAAAGAAAAACCAGGCAATAGAAACAGACTTTAAGAGGGTGTATCCAGACAGTAGATTTAGCAGACTAAGATTTCAAAGCAGTTATAGTATGTTTAACAAAAAAATGTTTAAATAAAAAGGAAGGTATGATGACGATTTCTCACTGAATAGAAAAAAAATCACTAAAGAGAAAAAACTACAAAAAAAGAACTAAATGGGATTTCTGTAGTTGGAAAGTACAAAAACTAAATGAAAATAGTTACCAAAGGGGAAAACAAGATCTGAACTAGAAGAATCAGGAAACTTGAATACAGATTAATAGAGTTACACTACCTGAAAAACATAGAGAAAAAACAATGAAGAATAAAGAAATAGAGCCCTAGAGAAATGTAAGATATCACTCTGTGCACCAACATACAAGTACAGGGAGTTCCAAAGAGGATAGAACGGATCAGAAAAAAAAAAAAAAATTCAAATAAATAATGACTAAAAACTTCCCGTATGAAAAACATTCACCTACACACCCAAAAGTTCAATAAACTCCAAATAGATAAATGTAAAGTGATCCATACTGTACAAATCATGGTTAAAATGCTGAAAGCGAAGAAAATATTGTGACAGTAGCAAGAAAAAAAAGTCATCATATCCAAAGGATCCCCAGTAAGATTAGCATTTGACTTCCCATTGGAAACAATGGAGGCCAGAGACAGGGGGATGAGAATTTAAGTGCTGAATGAAAAACACAACACAACAAAACACATACAGAAAAACTCTCCTCCAAAAATCTCACATCCAGCAAAACTATTTTCAAAAAGTAAGATGAAATAAAGACACACAGATATACAAAAACTGAGAGAAGATTTTGCTAGCAAATCTGCCTTATAAGAAATAACGAAGGAAGTTTTCCAGGCTGAAAGTAGGTGCCTCTAGTAATTTGAATATACACACAAAACACGTAACACAAATAAAGGCAATTATGAAATTATAAAAGACATTCAGGAACATATTATATACTGATTTGTAACCTGCTTTGTTCACTTAGTAGTGTGGGTTTCCAAAATTAAAAAAAAAAGGATTATGATAATATAAAAGGTTTAAGTAAATCATTTGTAGATAATACACTAAATAGTCCATACAGCAAGGGAATGTAGCCTTGCTAAAAACAAAAACAAAAACAATAAAAAAAAAAAAAACCTGAAACCACTAAAAATGAGCCTATTGTTTAGGGAAATAGATGTCTGAACTCTAAATCCTTATATATAATTCATGCCCCTTATGACATTTTATGTTGATGCTTTTTAAGATTTTTAATTCTCGTTGAAAAATGAACTTACTATGTAGTATTAAACCACCAAAAAATTTTGGATAAAAGGAAATTAGCCTATAGGCAGTGTGGTTGAGCAGCTGGTAGTGAGGTTCAGTGGGTAAAACACTGGCCTGGAAGGTAGCGGCCCTTTGTAAATTAAGTTTTAAGTTCTAAGTCTGTTCCATTAACTCGCTGTGCCCTTTTCTGGGCATGTGATCAGACTCTTAGGAATACTCAAACTCGCAAAAGCAAAGTCATGGGATGTGGTTACTATAAAGATTGACAGTATTATCCTGAATGTAAGCATAGTGAGGTTTCATGGAACCTGAAGTTGGGAATCAGAAAGTTAGGGACTGAATCAAGGGTAACCATCTTCCAATTCTTACTCTTTGTTACTGACCAGTTTGTGCCAACTCAGTATTTACTAGGCTCCCTCTATGCATTCACAAGTCATCAATTTCCATGTTTCCTGCTCTCTCACAATTCGGGATTGCAGATATCTCACATGGAATTGCCTTGACTGCAATTGTTCTTTCAACTCAAGAAATTTACTGACCATCTTTTCTTTGTCCCTTAGTTAAAATTTTAGAGAAAAAAAGGCAATGCCTTAGTCCAGCTTATAGACTTACTCCTCTATATGTAAGTTGGAGTCATCTCCTGTAGAAAAGAAATTCACATACAACAGCCTTGACAGAAGTGGCAAGTATAGGCAGCTGAATTTCAAGAGGATCCAGGTGTGTGTTGTCAAAAATTCAGAAACAGTAAAAATTAAAACCACAACAATGAAATATTTAGTAAGAGTTTATTATGCACAGAAGAACAGATAATAAACAGGCAGTCTTCGAATCCAAAACTGATTTGCCCAGCCTACATGCACCAAATCAAGCCATCCCA
This sequence comes from Mirounga leonina, assembly GCF_011800145.1. NCBI lineage: Eukaryota > Metazoa > Chordata > Mammalia > Carnivora > Phocidae > Mirounga > Mirounga leonina. Next base: position 22,262,617 of record NW_023270854.1, read on the forward strand.
AGGCAGCCCTAGTGCAATGCATCCTGGGACTTCCCTGGCCTGCTCCCCATCCAGCTGCCCTGCAAAGAAAGCCTCCATGTGGCACACCCAGACCCCTTGCCCCACACTTGTTTCAGTTCCAGCCACTCCACCAGTGTGGCATGCCCAGGCACTCCACCACCCCATGTCTACTCAAGATCCAGCTATCCTGCCAAGGTGGGCCTATGCCCACTCCAGTTCCAGCCGTCTTCTATGGCAGTCCCAGCATGGTGCACCTCAGGATCCTCTCCACCTGCATCTGCTCCAGTACCCTGACAAGGAGGTCCCAGCATGGTGCACCCAGGGACCTCTGGCTCATGCCTGCTCCAGCTCCAGCTGTCAAGGCAGCCCCAACACAGCACACCCAGAATGCTCTCAACCCAGTCTGCACCCTCTCCAGTCTGTCTGCCAAAGCCACCAGGCAGATGCAGTCTACACAGGAAACACTTCTACACAAGGTCACTCCTTCAAGACCAGGAGAGTCTATTCTGTTCAATTCATAGAAACAAACACAGAAAGTCAAACAAAATGAGAAGAGGAATATGTTCTAAATGAAAGAACAAGATAAAACCCCAGATAAAAGTCTTATGAAAAAGAGATAAGTAATTTACCTGATAAAGAATTCAAAATAATGGCAATAAAGATGCTCACTAAACTTGGGAGAAGGATGGAAGAACACAGTGAGAACCCCAACAAAGAATTTAAAAATATAACAAAGTACCAACCAGGGCTGAGGAATGCAATAACTGAAATGAAAAACACACCAGAAGGAGTAAATGATTAGATGATACAGAAAAAAATGAACCAGCAATCTGAAAGACAGAAGAAGAAATCACCCAATCAGAAGAGCAAAAAGAAAAAAATAATTTTTAAAAATGAGGATAATATAAGGGACTTCTGATTCAAAATGAAGTTTCTAACATTCACATTCTAAGGGTCCCAGAAGAAGAAGAGAGAGAAAGGGCAGAATAGGTATTAAAGAAATAAGGGCTGAAAAATTCCCTAACCTGGGGAAGGAAATAGACATCCAGGTCCAGGAAGCACAGAGTCCCAAACAAAATGAACACAAGAGATCTACCAAGACATAATCATAATTAAAATGTCTAAAGCTAAAAACAAAGAATCTTAAAGTCAGCAAGAGAAAAAAAATAGTCACATAAAGGGAAATCCCATAAGACTATCAGCTGATTTTTCAGCAGAAACTTAGCAGGTCAGAAAAGAGTGGCAGGATATATATAAAGTGCTGAAAGAGAAAAAACTTACAACCAAGAATACCTACCCAGTAAGGTCATCATTCAAAATTCAAGAAGAGATAAAGATTTTCCCAGACAAGCAAAACTAAATGAGTTCACTTCTAAGCCAGCCTTACAAAAAATGTTAAAGGGTCCTCTTTAAGTGAAAAAGAAAAGGCTATAACTAGAAATAAGAAAATATATGAAAGGAAAAAATCCTACAGTTACAGGCAAATATATAATAAAAGCAGTGGATCAGCCACTTAAAATGTTAATATAAAGGTTAAAAGACAAAAATAGTAAAACCAACTATAGCTACAATAATTAGTTCAGGAATACACAAAATAAAAAGATATCAAATATGACATCAGAAACATCAAATGTGGTAAGGGGAGAGTAAAATTGTAACATTTTTAAAATGTGTTCAGACTAAAGCAACTATCAGCTTAAAATTGATATACACATGTGTGTATATATCAATATATACATATATATGTATAGGCATCCATATGATGCCTATAAGACACTCAGTTCAGATCTAAAGACACAGACTGAATGTGAAGGAATGGAAAAAGATATTCCATGTATATACAAATGAAAAGAAAGTTGGAATAGTGATACTCACATAAGAAAAAATATATTTTAGGGGCGCCTGGGTGGCTCAGTTGGTTAAGCAACTGCCTTCGGCTCAGGTCATGATCCTGGAGTCCCGGAATCGAGTCCCGCATCGGGCTCCCTGCTCAGCAGGGAGTCTGCTTCTTCCTCTGACCCTCCCCCCTCTCATGTCCCTCTCATGTGCTCTCTCTCTCTCTCTCTCTCATTCTCTCTCTCAAATAAATAAATAAAATCTTTAAAAAAAAAAAGAAAAAATATATTTTAAACCCAAACTGTAACAAAAGACAAAGAATGGCATTACATAATGATAAAGGGATCAATCCAAGAAGAGGACCTAACATTCATAAATATTTATACACCCAACACAGGAGCACCTAAATATATATATAAAAAAATTAACAAACATAAAGGGAGAAATTGACAGCAATACAGTAATAGTAGGGTACTTTAATACTCCACTTCCATTAATGAATAGATCATCCAGAAAGAAAATCAATAAGGAAACACTGGCCTTAAATGATGCATTAGATCAGATGGACTTAATAGACAGATACAGAACATTCCATTCAGAAACTGCAGAATACACGTTCTCTTCAAGTACACATACATACATGAACATTCTCCAAAAGAGATCACATTAGGCTACAAAACAACTCTCAGTAAATTCAAGAAGAAAGAAATAGTATCACGCATCTTTTCCAACAACAGAAGTACGAAACTAGAAATCAATTACAGTAAGAAAACAGAAATATGTGGAGAATAAAAAACCTGCTACAAGACCACTAATAGGGCAAATAGAAATCAGAGGAAGCAAATGAGAACAGAAACTCAACTTTACAAAATCTATGCAGAAAAAGCAGTTTTAAGAGGGAAGTTCATAGTGATATAGACTTACCTCAAAATACAAGAAAAATCCCAAATAAACAATCTAATGTTACATCTAAAGGAATCAGAAGAACAAGGTTCAAAGTTAGAAGGAAGGAAGATCAGAATGGAAATAAATGAAATAGGGGAAAAAAGATGAAAGAAACTGAAAGCTGATTCCTTGAAGATAAAATTGATAAACCTCTAGCCAGAATCATCAAGAAAAAAAGGGAGAGGACCCAGCTAAATAAAATTAGAAATGAAAGAGTTTCAAATGACACCACAGACATACAAAGGATCATAAAAGACTACTAAAAACACCAACAAATTGTCAAACCTAGAATATATAAATACATTTCTGGAAACACACAACATTCCAAGACTAATCATGGAGAAATAAAAAATCTAAATAGATTATAAATAATAAAATGGAAAAGTAATTTAAAAACTCCAAAAAAACAGAAGCCCAAGACCAAACAGCTTCACAGCTGAATTGAACCCAGCATTTAAAGTAGTGTTAGTTACTTTCTTAAATTTATTCCAAATAATTGAGGAGGAATAAATGCTTTCAAACTCATTTTACAAAACCAGCAGTATGCTAACAAAGGCAAAGACACAACAAAAAAATAAAATTACAGGTCAATATCCCTGATGAATAGTGATGCAAAAATCCTCAACAAACCATTGCAAACTTAATTCAATAATACATTAAAAAGGTCATACACCATGAACAAGTGGGATTTATTCCAGGGATGCAATGATGGTTAAATATCACCAAATCAGTGTGTAATACACCACACTAACCAAAATGAAGGATAAAAATCGTATCAAAAGATTCAGAAAATGCTTTGGATAAGTTTAACATCCATTTATGATAAAAACTCCCAACCAAATGTATATAGAAAGTACCTCATTATAATAAAGACCACTGATGACAAACCCACAGCTAAAATCATGCTTAATTATGAAAAGCTGAAAGCTTTTCCTCTAAGATTAGAAACAAGACAAAAATGTCAACTCTTCCCACTTTTATTCAACACAGTATTAGAAGTCCTAGCCACAACAACTAGGTATCCAAACTGGAAAGGAAGAAGAACTACCACTATTAGAGATGACATGATCCTATATACAAAAACCCTAAACACTCCACCAAACAAGAACAAGAACAATAACAACTGTTAGAATAAATGAATTCAGTAAAGTCGCAGAATACAAAATTAAAATACAGAAATCGGGTGCATTTCTATAAAACTAATAATGAGTATTCAAGGAAGAGAAATTAAGACAATATTCCAATTTATAATTGCATCAAAAAGAATAAAATACTTAAGAATAAATTTAATCAAGGGAGTGAAAGATCTGTACTCTGAAAATTATAAGACACTGATGAAAGAAATTGAAGACAACATAAATGGAAAGATATCCCTTGTCCTTGGATTAGAAGAATTAATACTGTCAAAATATCCATACTACCCAAAGCAATCTACAGATTCAATAAAATCCCTATCAAAATACCAATGACACTTTTCACAGAACTAAGACAAAGAATTCTAAAATTTTTATGGAACCAAAAGATAGCCAAAGCAATCTTGAGAACGAAGAACAAAGCTGGATGTACCGTGCTTCCTGATTTCAAACTATACCACAAAGCTATCATAATCAAAAAAGTATGTTATGGACACAAAAAAAGACACATAGATCAATGGACTATAACAGAGAGCCCAGAAATAAATCCACTCATATATGGTCAGTAAATCTATGACAAAGGGGTAATGGAGAAAAGACAGTCTCTTTGATAAATGGTGCTAGGAAAACTAAGCAGCTACACTCAAAAGAATGAAACCACAGTGTAAATCAAAACCACGGTGAAATATAACCTCACGCCAATCAGATTAGCTATTATAAAGACAAATAATAACAAGTGTTGGCAATGATATGGAGAAAAGAAAACACTTGTACACTATTAATGGGAATGTAAACTGGTGCAGCCACTGTGGAAAATGGTATGAAGTTTCCTCAAAATATTAAAAGTATTTTTGACGCAGCAATTCCACTTCTGGGTATTTATAAAAAGAAAGTAAAAACACCAATTCAAAGAGATATATGCTCCCCCGTGTTCATTGCAGCATTATTTACAATAGCCAAAATATGGAAGCAATCTACATATCCACAGATAGATGATCGGATAAAAAAGATGTACACACACACACACACACATACACACAGAGAGGAATATTACTCAGCCATAACAAAGAATGAAATCTTGCCACTTGTAATAGTATGTATGGACCTAGAGGGTATTTTGCAAAGTTAAAAAAGTCAGACACAGAAAGACAATTACCATGTGGTTTCACTTATATGTGTAATCAAACACAAAACAATCAAATAAACAAAATGAAATAGAACCGACTTACAGATACAGGAAAAGAATAGTTGGTTACCAAAGGGAAGAGGTCTTGAAAGAAAAGGCAAAAGAGGTGAAGGGGATTAAGAAGTACAAACTTCCAGTTATAAAATAAATAAATCATGAGGATATAATGTACAGCATGAAAAATATGGTCAATAATATTGTAATAACTTTGTATGGTGACAGATGGTAACTTGTTTTATCATGGGGATTATTTCCTAATGTACAAAAAATACCAAATCACTATGATGTATACCAAAAGTTAATAGAATATATCTATTCTATTTGAATTAAAAAAAAACTGATATGAAGCTCAGAGGCATGACATTGCACAATAGCTTATAAAGTGAAAATGAGGAGGTGGTTTAAACTTTACCATGATTTATTATTACCAAAAGGATTCCAAATGTTGGAACTGGTTAAAAGTAATGAGCTTATACATTTTAGTAAGATGATTGAAGTTTCTTTTATGATTATCAGTAGCATTTATAAGAAATAACCTATGTTAAGTTTCACTTATGTTTATGAATTAAGTTAGATTTACTTTTGCTTATGCAGCTTCTAGGTTTTGTCTGCTTGGGGGATTTTCAAGCTTTGTTTTTAAGTCTCAGTGTCTGTTATACTGCTCTTTATTAAATCACTGCCTTTCTTATCTACAACACTCATCAAGGGATACATGAATGGCTAGGACCCAAAAGATTTTTTAATTCTTGAGTTTTATGCACACCCACCGGTATTTTAGTGCTTGACATAAGACAATCTTATTTTACAGGATATTGCCAGAAGTAGGTGATCATATGCACTAGCACCCACTCCACATCTCCAACAAACATGCTACCAGCATAACCTGATACCTTCTTTGTAACTTAGGAAGAAAGAGAATTTTATAATGTCTTGGTTCATTTTCTTTTTTTAAAGACTATTTATTTATTTATTTATTTATTTGAGAGAGAGAGAACATGAATGGGGGAGGAGGAAGGGGGAGGGAGAGGGCAGGGGAAAGAATCTCAAGCTGACTCTGCACTGAGCCTGTCTTGGGGCTGGATCCCACAACCCTGAGATCATGACTTGAGCCTAAACTCAGAGTCGGACACCTAACCAACTGAGCCACCCAGGCACCCCTCTCGGTTCATTTTCAAAGAACACAGCTCTAGTCTAAGCATCTGACATGAGGATTTCTTTAATTGTATTTTGAAAGAGATTCCCACTTACCTTTTTTTTCTACATGGAAATGCATAAGCATATTTGAAATTTCTTAAAGGACTAATAGCAGTTTTAAGAAAATTAAGTCAACCTCTAAATATTTAACCTCATTCTCTCTTTTCTGCATATTGCAAATAATGTCAATCCTATAAAAAGCATGTAAGCAATAGTGTGAACTTTTAAAAAATTTTTTTAAAGATTTTATTTATTTATTTGACAGAGAGAGACACAGCGAGAGAGGGAACACAAGCAGGGAGAGTGGGGGAGGGAGAAGCAGGCTTCCTGCGGAGCAGGGAGCCCAATGTGGGGCTCGATCCCAGGACCATGGGACCATGACCTGAGCTGAATGCAGACACTTAACGACTGAGCCACCCAGCACCTCAGTGTGAGCTTTTTGAATCTGTAATTGGATGAATACATTTGAGGCCCAATGATCAAATTTATGTTATCAAGTTGCTACTGTATGTCTTCAGTGCAAATTTTTCAACAGATGTCCTCACTGTGAGCTGATGTGGGGGAGGCAGACACAGAATTGAGAATGAATCAAAAGAAAGTTAAAGTGGATTTTACCAATAACATAAGCTCAGTTGCTGTACTCACAAGCATTCCAAGACACAATGACAAACCTATTCTTGCTCTCCCCAAAATCCCTGCCATTTCTGACCTATACTCTGGCACACAAGACTAAATAGGGTCAAGAAACACTTTTACTATAAACCTAAGGGATGCCTAATAAATCTCTAAAAAATATTCTATTTGATGATCTAATTTATAGTTTGATTATATTTAGTTCAGAATCTTATTAGAGCCTCACACTCTTCTTTATGTATTTTGTTTTACCACAATTAGATTATTAGTTCTTTATTAAAAAAAAAAAAAGATTGGGCCTCATTTTCCTTCTGAATCCTATTGGAGTCCTTAATATATTACTAGCTAAATGCATGGTAGACACTCAATAAATACGTATTCCTTTGAATCAAGTAGAACATATGGTCCTCTAGGATTTCAAACAGCCATTTCAGTTTTCCCTAGAGGTTAACTTCCATTTTCCTTAGCAAATGGAGCTAGCAAAAAAGAAAATTACATATATGAAGAGTCAGCATGCTCACAGAACAATAGATAATAAAATGCCAGAGGGTCAGTTCCTTAGATATCATCTGCACTTACTCTTTAGAGGAAGAAACTAAGGAGGACAAGAGTGAGGCTACATGGTCAAGCCACACAACTAATTATGACCTGAGACACTTCTCTTCTCTCATCATTCTAACAGCTGCATAATTAGTAAAAAAGACAGAAAGACCTAGATCTTGCTCTGGAGTCGTTCCCCGGGAGTCTACTCAACTCCTTGGGGACTGGTGATTTAGTGTCTTCAAAGTGTCTGTTTTCAGCAGGCTTTCAGAAAGACTTGAATGCCTCCATTCACTTGTCTCACTTTTCCTTTTTCCATGATACCAAACCATTCACTGAATTCTCCCATCACAACTGCATTTCCTATTTCATATATGAAGAAGTGGAGCTTTCACTGCTTCTTCCTACCTAAACAAACCTAAAGGTTATGACACATTCCCAATACTAATATTCACTGGGATGGATTCTCAGGGGTCCATCCTAGGATGAGAAAACCTGGACAACTGCTACTTTAAAAGCTTGTCCTACACCAGGGTGAAGGATCTATCTAGGATCAGATAACTGTCCTGGAAACTTCAACCCCACATCAACCAAATCCTAAGAGGCAAGGGAGAAAATTTTCCACCAGTAAGGAAATGCATTTGAAGAGGAATAGGAAGAGGCTGGAAATGGCAAAGCTATTACAGAGAAACTTGGCAAACTCTGCCTACCCAGAAGGTTAGGTACTTCTAAAAATGTTCATTTTCCATCACAGATTCTTTGCAAGGAAAACATCTCTATTCATAGCAGTTTGAGTAGTTCTGAGGAGATAAGAGCTCTTAATGGTAATTGGTCCTTTCTCATCACTCTGATGTGTCATGGGATTCTTATACCATGTAACAACATTTTCTGTCCAGGCTTGACACAGTGGTCTGGTGAGCATTAATTACATACTGCCCTTGGGCTTCAATTAGTGGATTATGACATTGACTCATCAGAGGAACTATAGGTCTTTCCAGAACATTAAAAATTGTGGAAGTCCAAGCATGCATGTTGATTACACATTGTGTGGGGCTGCCAGTTAGCCATTCTACCATTAAGAGACCCCACTCCCAAGTAAACAAAAATGGAATTTAGAGTTTGGGGGCAGATGAATGGTTTATGGCAGAATAACAGATACCAAATATAATGGGAGCTACAAAACCAGATTTGCAGAGATTTTAGCTACAAGAAAAAAAAGAGAGAGAAAAGAGATTTCTCTTTGGTGATATAATTTAATTTGGTCTCACAATGCTGGTATTTATCTCATGGCTATTAGTTTCTTCCTTCAAACTCAAACAAAAACAAGAGTAGGGTTTTTACTTAATATGTTCTAAAAAGCAAATTTTACAGCCAGCTCTTAAAGTAGAATATGTTATAAATGAGGCGAATAATTGTCCTAAATGACAATAATCATTTTAGCTCAAGATCATCAGGGTGGGGTACTCTGAATCTGTGTTGAATTTCCAATACGGCAAAACTATTCAATAATCCACATTTAGATCCACTGAACTGACTCACTGAATCTAAATCTTGTCTCAGTCACTGTTGGTATTTGATTCTGGGAAAGCAGGGCCATAAGAAACTTCAAAACTAAACTGATTTACCTCTCAGCCTTAGGGTAAGAATCAACACAGGTTATCCCAGATCAATGACATATCTAAATATGTCCATGGGAAAGCTTTGTCAGAATTCCATTTGCAACAGTATCTGAAAGATCTTTTCTGAGAATGTATTTCTGCTCACTTCCAAAGCTCTAGATCAGCTCTGTTCCCAAACCTTTGTGTTGAGCCTAGCCTCTAACTTACCAGTCACCTGGGAAATTGTACCCGAACTATGAACTGGATTAATCTCTATTTTTACCTCATTCTTTCCCTGAAATGACTTCCCTGAAAATAAACTGTCCCTACTCATGAACTTTCATTATGCTGTTAGCGATGTTCTATTTCTAGTCTGTTCTTCCCCATATCCAGTTCCAGATATCCCAAACAACATTGCTGCTCTCCTCCTCATTGGTCCTTCTGAGAACTATATTCCTTAGTCTTTCCAGAGGCACTCTATCTGCTGTTTGCAAATTTAATAAGTCAGAGGAATGTGATAGTTGTTTAAGGAATGAACAAATTAATTCCTTAATACCAAGAGCACTGGGTTGAGATCAGGAGACTGGTTCAAGTCCTGACTTAACCACACTCTGGCTCTACGATCTTGTACTACACTTAATTCTTTGAACCTCAGTGTTAGTCCATTCAGGCTACCATATCAAAATGCCACTGACCAGGTGTTTAAAACAACAGATACTTATCCCCCACAGTTCTGGAGGCTGGGATGTCCTAGATCAAGGCACTGACAGATTCCGTTCCTGGTTTGCAGATGGCTGCCTTCTCACTGTGTCCACACATGGGGAAGAATAGATACTCTGGTACTGCTTCTTCTTCTTCTAAGGGATCCAAATCTCTTCTCTGGGCTCCACCCTCATGACCTCATCTAAACCTAATTATCTCCCTAAGACCCCACCTCCTAATATCATCTCACTGAGGCTTACGGTTTCAAAATACAAATTTTGAAGAGACACAAATATTCAGTCCATAAGACTCAGATTTTTTTCTTTTACCAATAAAATGAGGGTAAATACCTCCTTTAGTTATCTCACACTTTATATTAATCTGACAATAAGCTTTTAAAACTATAAAGTTCAATTGAAATATTTTATTGTTATTACAGAAACTTGCATATGACCTTTCATTCAATTAAGACTCATTGAGTGCTTTTTAAGATTTGAGAGAAGGAGAGAGAGAGAAAGCGTGGGTGCATACAGGAGTATGGGGGAGGGGCAGAAGGAGAGAATCTTCAGGCAGACTCTCCACTGAGCAGAGAGCCCGAGGCGGGGCTCAATCCCATGACCCATGAGATCACAACCCCAGCCAAAACCAAGAGTTAACCGACTGAGCCACCCAGGCACTCCACACTGAGTGCTTCTTGAGCAAAATTCTACAGAGCCAAAAACAAATGAGTGGTGGTCTTATCCTTCGAAAGGGTTTAGTCTACAGAAGAGACCAAGAGTAAGCAAAAAATTATACTAAGTCATTTTTTTGCCTAGAGATGTCCCAGTTCTGGAAAAGTGAAAATATTTCCAGACAGAACAATTTGACAAAGACAACCTGGAACTATTTGTCATTCTATTTGATACACTGTTCCTTCTGTTTGAAATCTTCCCTTGTCCTCCCATCCTCCAACCCCTCAATACTTACACCTGGAAAATTTTGACTTATCTTTTCACACCCAGACCAGACATCCTCTCTGAGAGTTTTGTGTCACAATAGCCCATGGTATGGGGTCGGGAGGAGTGGTCAGCAAGAAGGCCAGAAACGTGATTACGGAATGCCCGATATGTTTGCCACCACAGGTTGTAACATAACCAAGACATTGCCACTGTGCAGATGGCATAGAAGTGGAGTATTCATTCATTCATTCAAAAAAAACCCAAAAAAACAAAAAACTTTAGACACTTGCCAGGTGCTATACTAGACACAGGGAAACTTACATCTTGTTGGAAAATGTCAGACTACACATAAGTTAACAAACTAAGAAATACATATTTGAAAAATATAGTGTCAGAATTATACCAAATGGGGTATGAAATTTATATTTTTTTATCTGCAACATGTGAACATATTGTTAAGGAAATTTCTGTCAAGCTGGTATGCACTACCTGAAGAGTTATTCAAAGGAATTAGATCCTAATCTAATTGACCACAGAGGGTGAACAGATAATTATGTGCAACGTTTTATGCAGGGGACACAGTACTAGATACAGGGTTGCAGGGCTAGGGAACGTGAAGACAAAGACATATTCCCTACCATCATGGAGTTTACAGTCTAATGCAGCAAAGCCAGATTTTAAATTTCAAGGACTAGAAAAATCTTTAAAGATTAACTGAGATCTATCAATATCATTCTATTCTAGAGAATACTTTCACAATAGAATTTGAGAAAAGGTAATAACAATTTTTTTAAATGAGTAAGCCGATCTATAAAAAAAAAATGCCTACATTGTTCTTATTTTTCTTATTTTCCGGCTAACCTCAATAATTTTGTCACTAACTGACTTTAGCTTCTGGACTCGGGGAACACTGTTCTAAGAAATATAAGTTTTTTTGGATCCCTACTTCCAAGGTACAGAATCAAGTCAGTCTGGAGGGACAAGAAAAAGGCAGAATTACTTCTTCCTATTATTAATAATGTAGTGATGCCAGAAAAAAATGATTTGAACATATCAAAATATATTTTAGACCACTTCCTTCCACTTCCCTTTCTGCATCTCTGTCCTACCTCTCATCAAACCTCTGGTGTTCTCCTACTGCCTTAAGTCCCATCTCAAAAGTAATCCTTGTTCTCAAATGACTTATTGAACTCTCCCCAAATCAAAATTCCCTTCTCTGTGCAAGGGAGCTCAATTGTTTCAAGAAAAGCAATAAGGTTGAAACAACCCTCCCAGATGTTTTGCATTTGCAAAAGAACTTTATTGCTTTTTTCTAATTATAAAAGTAATTCACGCTTATTGTGGAAAACATATAAAATATAAAACAGTATGAAGAAAAAAACAAAAATTCTCAAATCCCGTAGGGTATTTGCATTTCTAAGAGAGAATGTTTGTTGACAGATATATTCAGTCAGTGCAGATATATTGAGGGTCTGCAGTATTAACAGAAGATTATGATGAGAACTCTGAAAAAAATCAAAGGCAGAACCAGATCTTATTCTCAAGTAACTTAAGAGTATGGTATCCAAATTATTCTATTATTCATGAATTAAAGGTCAGTAAATGCGCTACACATTTCAATTGGAGAGTTTAACCCAAAGCTTTGTTGAATTCTACTTTGTTTTTTTTTATTTTTTTGTAAATGGGTGGTGGGTATTGAGGGCACTTGTGTTGAGCACTGGGTGTTGTACATAAATGATGAATCTCTAAATTCTACTTCTTTTTTTTTTTTAAAGATTTTATTTATTTATTTGAGAGAGAGAGAATGAGAGACAGAGAGCATGAGAGGGAGGAGGGTCAGAGGGAGAAGCAGACTCCCTGCCGAGCAGGGAGCCCGATGCGGGACTCGATCCCGGGACTCCAGGATCATGACCTGAGCCGAAGGCAGTTGCTCAACCAACTGAGCCACCCAGGCGCCCCTAAATTCTACTTCTGAAACTAATTTTACACTCTATATTAACTGGAATTTAAAAAAAAAACCTGAAACAAACAAAAAACATGTTGATTTCAATAGCAATGAAAAAATGCATTCTATTTGAAAGGTGAACAGAGACGAAAGACCAGGCTTTGAAGCTGAGCTCATTGCAGGAAATTTTTTTTTTTTTTTTAAGATTTTTATTTATTTATTTCACAGAGAGAGAGATAGCAAGAGCAGAAACACAAGCAGGGGGAGTGGGAGAGGGAGAAGCAGGCTTCCTGCTGAGCAGGGAGCCCAATGCGGGGCTCGATCCAAGGACCCTAGGATCATGACCTGAGCCGAAGGCAGACGCTTAACGACTGAGCTACCCAGGCGCCCTGGAAATTTCAAATAGGAGTGCCAAATTCTCTATCCAGGATCTGCCCACCTTGGAAAGCATAAACCAGGCAGAGAGAGAAGGGATTATTACAAATTATGTTCTCCTAGGACAAAAAGCTTATTTTCCTCTTATATTCACTTTCTCTCTTTCTAGAACTTTCACAAGAAAGTGGACTCAGCTAATACGAATTCTCCTCCATTTTATTTTTACTTATTTTTCATTTATATACAGTAAATTTCTCTCATATTTAATTCTACGAGTTTTGACAAATTCATAGAGTTGTTTAAATACCAAAACAATCAGATATAGAAACGTTCATCAAAACCTCCCCCAAATTCCCTTGTGCTACCTTTTTCAGTCAAACCTTCTCTGGTCCAGAAATCTTGGGCAACCACTGATCTGTTCTGTGCCGTTTTCAAAATGTTCTAGGAATTAATCTGGCTTCTTTTACTTACCATAATGCATTTGAGATCCATCCATATTATTAGATGTGTATGTAGTTAAGCCTGTCACCCACAGATCCCATCAGTCAACTCAGTAGAAGCCAAGATAAGATTGTCCACAACACATTATAGAGAAGTCTCTCATTTAATGGACTGAATATGACATACACAGGAGGCCTCCAAGGTTCTTGAGAATTTTATACCAAGAGAAATACCACCATCTTAAATCAAAAGGGAGAAAGAACAAAATGAAGCTGTTATATCCCTTGCTGGAATTCCTAAATGCAGGAAACAGGCTGATAAATCCACTCAGCTGCAGATATGTACTATCCTTCATATGAAAGGAAGATGATTCTAAGAGTGGGAACTTGTGCCCAGAGACCAGAACCATAAGCCATAGATTATTAATCCTAGATCTTCAAACCTAATGGAGTTTTTGCTCAGTTGGATTTCAAAATTGCTTGGGACTGATGACTCCCTTTTGCCTTTCATTTTCTACCTTTTTACAGAGAATGTCTAAAACTGCTATCCTATGCCTGTCGCATCATTGTAATTTGGAAGCAAATAACCTGTTTTCTAGTTTTTCAAGTTCACGGAGAGGAATTTTTTCCCAGTATGGATTATACTCAGTCTCACCCTTTCCAGATTTAGATGATTTAGGTGATGAGATTCAGGACTTTGAGATGTTAAGTTTTAGAAGAAAGTGAGGACTTTGAGTTGACAATATAAGGATTTGAAACTTTCTGTGACCTTGGAAGGGAATGAATATATTTGGCATATGGGATAGATGTGAGTCTTTGGGGACCAGAGGGAAGATTGTGGTAAGCAGAATAACAGCCTTCCAAAGATATCCACATCCTAATTCTCAGAATCTGTGAATATGTAACTTTGCATGGCAAAAAGGACTTTGCAGGTATGATTAAATTAAAGATTTTGGGATGGGAAGATAACCCAATTTAATTGCAAAGGCCTTTATAAGAGAAAAAGGAAAGTCAAAGTCAGAGGAAAAGATGTGAACTTGGAAGTGGAAGTCAGAGGATAGAGCAATGAGTCAAGGAATATGGCTAGCTTCTAAAAGCTAGACAATGCAAGGAACAGAATCCCCCCTGGATCCTCCAGAAAGAATGCAGCTCTGCTAATCATATGTAGAAAGTCTTTTCCAAATCTTCCCACTCCCAAATTATGAAGGCATCTGCTTATGTTTTCTTTTGGTAACATTTTTTTTTTTACATTTATATAATAATGTCATTTGAACTAATGTATAATGTGAGAAACAGACATCTTTTTCAAGTGGCTATCTAATTGTTCCAACACCTTGTATTAAAATGTCTACATTTTCTCAACTGATTTGCAATGCTACATTATTGTATATAAAAATTTCAAGTGCATTTTTTCTACTTCTAGAATTTTTAATCTATACACTTTTTATCTGCTCATGAACCAAAACCATGCCATTTAGTTATACAGGTTTTATAATATGTTTTAATATTTGATATAACTAGCACCCTCTTAATCTGTTCAGGCTGCTATACCAAAATACCACAGACTGGGTGGCTAACAAGCAGCGGCAATTTATTTCTCAGTTCTGGAGGCTGGGTAGTCTGAAATCAAGGCACAAATTCAGTGTCTGGAGTATACCCACTTCCTCATTCATAGATGGCTGTCTTCTCACTATCTTCACAAGGTGGAAAGGGTAAAGAAGTTCTCCCAGGTTCTTCTTACAAGGGCACTAATTTCACTCATGAGTGCTCCACCCCCATGACCTAATCTCCTCCCAAAGGCCTCACTCCTAATGCCATCACATTGGAGTTAGGATTCCAACATATCAAATTGGGAGGGTATATTCAGTCAATAGCACCCCCATATTGGTTTTCTCTGGCTATTCTTGGCTATTCTTGGATGTTTGCTATTCTCTAGCTAATTTCTATGGCTATTCTTGGATGTTTGCTATTCTGATTTTATAAATAATTTATTTATACCCATAAAAATTGATGATCTTTTTAATAGAATTTTATTAACATCTTCCATTACCTTACAGATAATTGACATTACTATGATGTTTATTCTTCTATCCTGAGAACATTTTCATTCATATTTCATTCCTCACTGTATACCAATTCATACTGATTCAAATGATTTATGAATGTTCAGATAGTATCACTACCACAAGAATACCTAACCCTGTAATGAAGGAAAGAAATTATCTTTCTCCTTTGGCATATTCTGGAATGTTCACCAAGTTATGAGGAAGTCATTTTTCTTTATCTTTGTCTTCAGGGGAGAAATGCTTTCATTTTTATATTAATGACTTAGTGCCAGGATGCTTCTAATTTCAAAATGTAGATGCTGATCCATCAGGAGTTCCAGATTGGTAAAATGTCTTTACTAAATGGAAGACCTCATCAAGGCTCTGTTAATTCACATGTTTGCAAGTGTAACCAAAATGTTCTCTTTCTCAACAGTGGGAGGTTTTCCTGTAGGTCACTTTACTAATATCCTCCCAGTCCCTTCTTTTCTTGGTTTCTCTCCAAAGACACCAAAGTAGGATTTGTCAGACACTTAATTTGCACCATTGTCGCATATAATAGTCATTCTTGAGATTCTATGATTGATGATTTGGCATCCAGTGTCATAAAGTCATGTTAACAGAACAAGATATTTACCCCGTCACTGCCCCTTGGGTTTTCACAGGTGTAAGAAAATCTTACTACAAACCCTCCCAACACAAACTCCAACATTTGTGCTTCACATGCTGGCCAATAGGGGATGTCCATACCTGACAACTTCCCAACACCATGGTAATAAATGTTGTGTCCATGATTGCCCCCTTGCTCCTTTTACCTCCTAACCAACCATGGTGCTTCCTTGTGTGACTGTGGTGTGCTATTCTCCCTTCTCTTGGGAACTGAGTAATCAACTTTTCTTTCAAAGGCAGTTGTCTTTGTTTCTGTCATCTTACCATACCTAACTGAAACAAATATCAAGTACATTTTAAAACATTATAACCTCTGCTTTCCTTCTGCTCTGGGAGCTCTCCTTTCCATCCATCTCAAATACTGTCCATCACTGCTTTGCTTAGAGCTTTAATGGCAGTGAAACTACCTGTTCCCATGAAGTCATTAACATAGACTTTTTTTTTTCTATTGCTATTTATAGTTATTCTCCATCACTGATACCCCTGGATTTCAGGTGCTGACACATTCCTCCAAGAGGCAGAAAGTATCCCTCATAAACTCCCACAAAATTCCTATCCCCCATAATGGCAGGGTTATTGTAGTATTATCATAGAGTCCTCATCTTCTCTGGGTACATAGCTGCCTCCAAGAGGGATGAGCTAATAATTTCTGTTCTGCCTAGTGCTTTATGACAAACCACTATTCCTTTCCCACATTCAAGCCTCGTTGCTTAGACTGACCTGCCAAGTCCATGGACTTTCTTCATTCAATTGGGTTTTCCTCCATGGAGATTCAACTGACCACCCACCTGTAATCTAGCTTTCATGCCCACTACCCCCTCATATCCACCAAATGTTTTTGTTAATGTCTAAGCCCAATTATCAGTAAGGTTTAAGTTATCTTTCTAGAACATTTCTATAACTTTAAAAATAAGTGAACTAGACTACATTTGACAAGGGACTGGGTTTGAGTTACTCTACATATCAGCATACCCTAGCCTCAGGTCCTGCCCATCTAGAACCTACAGCTCATAACCACTTGTTATGTACAGTGCATTTAATATATTCATGTCATAACTTCTTTGAGATATTATAACAGATTTATACCATCCATGAATGATAGGAGATAAAATTATCCTACTAAAAATGGGAAAAGTGTCTGTTATTTCTACAAATTATTAGGCTAGAAAACGGCTTAAGGCTAGAGCTGAGTTTTCCATGTCTTTTTCCAGTTAAAAGTCATGACTTTAGACTCAACTGAAAGTTGTGAGATGTAAACAGTTGGCTATAGAGACGGTGTCAAAGAAAAGGATATTTTTTTAAATCATGACTTATGACACCAAAATGAAAAGCTCCTGGCAAGGAATAGAGTTCACCTCATGGGACCTGAGAAGAATATGTTTTCAAGAAGTGCCAACATGATAGAGAGAGATTTCAACTGAAACCTGAGGAAAAAAAGGGGAAATGCCCAGCTTACACCATAAAATGCTGCCCTGGAGGTTATTAGGAATGAAGTAGGAAAAAAAAAAAGAAAAAGAAAGAAAGAAACAATGGAAGAGATGCCAAGTAACTCATAAAAGGAAATAACAGGGAAGAGAATCAAAAGGTAAATCTGGCAACTTCAAAGTGTCTATAGCAATGAAAGATGTATGGGTAATAAACAAGATAAACCTGAGACATTTAACCCAAAGAAATCCTTACAAGTTCATGAATGTCACTGTGACTTGGCAGAATTATTGGCAAATGATAGTTGAAAGAGAACATATCCTGCTTGAAGGAGAAAACAACTCATAGAGGAGGAAAGGGGCAGCTCTGTATTTCAAGAATGTCTAAAGCTAAATGGAAGCCCAGGAAGCCAGGTCAGAATCATACTGTCAAGCATTTGGATGAAGATGCAGGAAAGCCAAATAGGGTATTGTAACAGTGCCAGCCAGAGAGAGAAGTCAGCCATGGCATGGTGGAAAGGCGGCTACCACTGGGGTTCAGGAGTTACAACTCTCACTAGTTCACAACTCAGGCTTTCAGGAGGTTTAACAGGTCACAAGGAGGTTTTCCAATCAGGATAAACAGAAGTACGAACAGAGGGATATAACCGTGATATAAAAGTTTGCAAACTGTCACACACCTTGATCTGCTAACACTTTGACTATATGTAAGTAATGTGTCAGGAACTTGTCATAAGGAGGCAGAGGAGGGTGTTCTGAGGCTGAGATTATAAAGGCAGGTAGTAGAAACTACACAGAGGAATGAAGAGTTTAAGGGGGGAAGATAAAAGTGCCTGCCTTGTTGCTCAACTTTGCCTGGAATTAGTCCTGGGTCCTATACAGAGGCAATCTAACCTGACTTTGGCCTTCTACTTGGGAATAAAATTACCAACAGTTCCTGGAGGACGAAGACAAAAGGGAAAGAAAAGGTGCTGCTTTAAAATGATAACTGTTTCCACTTACTCCATATTTGTGTGAGCATGTGAGGGAGGTGGAGAGAGTAAGCTATGTCTGTAAAGGACAACTACTGTTTTCAGAGAGAAGACACAATTGTGAGCCTGGTCCAGGTAGACCACTAGGCAAACTTTGTTTTCAGGTTCAGGTTGACGGCTGAGCAAATGAGAACTAGAGACCCAGAAAGTAAAATCTAAACTGTTCCACAAAATAATAGGAAAATTCCTTCTTTGTTTCAAAAGTGGGATTTTTTGAGAATGTGTTGAATTTAAGAAGTCATTTTACCCCTTCTTATTATGGATATAGACTACACAGTCCTTCAGAATTATTGTTTGGGAGGTTCTTGGGTGTGTGTGTGTGTGTGTGCGCGTTTCAAAGACTTCTCTCAGAGGACTAGGACTTGAAGCCAGAGGATGGCAGAAAGAAGAAGCCATATACTGAACTCACACTGGGAGAAAAACTTACCCAAGGAGAACTGGATTGCAAACTCAAAAGCCCACTAAAAGTGTCATTGTAGGTCTCCCAACTATGTGATGATATTAGATTCTAGAAAATCCTCTCAAATAGATTGCTATATTCATAGACTGGTGGAAGGAATTGTTGGACAGAGGACCAAATCTAAAGGAAAAAAAAAAGGATTCTCTTGAAATTATTCTCTTGAAATCCTCTTGAAATTAGATTAACACTGGAAAAATTAAAGAAGGGGCTCACATTTTGGGGAGAAATGACACCAGAAATTGAACTATCCATGAGAAAGGACTGCAAGATTTAGAAAAAAAAATACAGGATGCCCAGTCAAATTTGAATTTCAGAGAAATAATGATTTTTTTTTTTTAGTACAAGTATATCCCTTGCAATATTTGGGATATACTTATACTAAAATTGTCATCTATCTGAAATTCAAACTGAGTTTCTACATTTTATCAGGCAACCTTAACATGAAGAAACTCTTTTCTTTTCCTCTTTGACTTTGAAAACAGTATTACACATCAACCCATCTTTAATTTCCTACCACCATGTTTAACTTACTCAAGGTGTGCCCATCCTAATGGTGATGTGTAATACACACAGCAGTGTTTATTGCTGTTGCTGAGGATAAGTTAAGGATTAAAGGATGGGCATGAGGCAGGGAAAAAAGGGTAGAGATTGCTTCTTGCTTCTCCGCTGAAGCCACGAACTCTTTGAGGCTAGTAGTGACTGTGCGACAGGAAGAGACCCAGAGAAAAGCAGAAAGAACGCTAAGGCAGAGCTCAGGCCACAACAGGGAATCAGGGGCATCCGATAAGAAAAGAGAGCCTCAAAAGAAAGTAAATTCTAGTCCCCAGTAGCATGTGGCAGAATCCACCAGACTACAAACAACTGAGCCAAACTCATGTTTTAATAATTTAGCTCCTTCTCTAATTACTCCATGAAAAGAAAAAGGTTTTACCTGTTGCACATGTTAAGAAAATCTTCCTTCCCCTCTAATAGAATTTTTTTTCTAGCTGAATAGCATAGACTTGTGTTATCTAATACAACAGCTACTAAGAAATGCTTAAGTGTAAATTATACGGATTTCTAAGACTTTAGTGTGATAAAAAGAATGTGAAAAAACACTAATAATTTTAGATTGTTGAAATAACATTTTGGTATACTGATTTAAATATATATTAAAATTAATGTCACCTGTCTCTTTTTTTTTTTACATGGCTACTAAAAATTTAAAATTATACTTGTGGCTCACAAAATATCTTTCTATTGGACAATACTGTCATAGGCCCTACCCTCAGTCGTCAGAGCTGGAAGTGACCTAAATGATGATCCAGTTTACTGGTTCTATAATTTAGCTGGTGAGAAAAGTGAAGCCTGGAGGGTAAAGTGCCTGGGCATGGTCACCCAGATATTTAACGAAACAGGACTAGAACTCAAGTCATGACAGCCTAGTATGTTCTAATTTCCACACTATTTCTCTAGTGCTTAGTATCTTATTAAAATTATAATAAAATTAAAAAAAAATCTACAGCTTGGAAGGCTCTTTAAAAGATCAAGGCAATTGTCCTGTATCATTGAGAAGTTTATATCTGATGAGAATTCCACTTTGTCCTGACGAAATGGAAGAAATATCAGTGATGGACAATTTTTATTTAAAAAATTATGTTTCAAAATGCACATATAATCATTTTACTGTGAATGAAACTGTTTTAGAGCAAAATATAAAAATGTCACAGGGGCGCCTGGGTGGCTCAGTTGGTTGGGCGACTGCCTTCGGCTTGGGTCGTGATCCTGGAGTCCCGGGATCGAGTCCCGCATTGGGCTCCCTGCTTGGCGGGGAGCCTGCTTCTCCCTCTGACCCTCCCCCCTCTCATGTGCTCTCTCTCTCATTCTGTCTCAAATAAAAAATAAAATAAAATAAAATAAAAAAATAAAAATGTCACAGGCACTACTTGAACTATGTGCTAGAACCGCTTTTATGTATGTGGCCTCATACTAAAGGTAAATAGTGCTGATCCCACACAAAGACATACAAAATCTGGTGAAGTCTGACAGCATTTGTCTTTACCTCATACCCCAACCCCTGTAATAATGACCCTTTCAAACTGCAAAGCTCTCTTACTCTAACTTCTCCTACATCCTTAATGACTATAAGAACAAAAAATTATCTGATATCAGTCACTCAAACTTTGGCTGGCCGGTTAAAGCTCATTCATATAATATTAATAGCAGCATACATGCCCTGAAATGTTTTCTCATTGTGGAATTTCATGGACTGATCCAGGCAGAAATCAAGCCATCTTGCCCTTAAGGCAGACTGAGTAGTGGGAAAACTGAAGAGAACTGTAGAGGTCAAAAAGAAATGCAAGTCACTTTAAGTCACTTATTGTCTATACACTCACTTGGACCCTACTACAGTCTGAATGTGTTCCCTCATAACTCCTATGTGGGAACCTCACCACCAAGGTGAAGGTATTAGGAGGTGGAGCCTTTGGGAAGTGATTTGTCATGAGGGCTCTGGATTAGTGCCTTAGAGATGAGGCCTAGGGAGCCCCCTTGCCTCCTTCCACCATGTGAGGGTACAGTAAGAAGACAGCCATCTGCAAGTGGAAAGAGGGCCTTCACCAGAACAACCAGTCTGGCTCTCCCAATGTTGGACTTCCAGCCTCCAGAACTGTGAAAAATAAGTTTATTTGTTTATAAGCTCCTGTCCTGCCCCAATCTAGTCTACTGTATCTTATTATATCAGCCCAAATGCACTAAGCCAGATCCTATCCCCAACAACTCCCCCTGCCCTATCTCTTCAAAAGACCCTCATTCATTCTCCATTAACATTTATTTTTAAGGACTTGCAACATGCTGAGCACTGTTGTAGGTGCTGGGAATACTAAGCCAAACAAGTCAGGAACAGTCCATGTGCCTAGGAGCTAACCTTCTATGGCTGTACCCGACTTCCTTACTTCCTGAAACAACAGTCCTCTGAGCTTCTTTCTTTCCTTGTTTTGGTGTCATGCATATGGTGCTCATTCCTCACCTGGTTGACCCAACTCTGTTTTGCATTTATTCCTTCCTAATGAAGAGATTCTGACCAGCCTGGGTCATAGGCCCTTCTCCATCCTGTGACCTCTTAAGGGTCCTTGGTACTCATTAATTATAGCAAAATAAGAGACTTCTTCCATGTTCCACATTAGAAGATTTCTAAAATCTAGGCCTAGTCCCCTCCTTCTGTCAGGTCAGAGGAGCCTCTGCCCATTGTTACAAACTGAGCTTTCCAGCACAGGGCTCCCACTGTGCCTTCCCTAATGCCTCCTCAACATCCCTCTCCTCCCTCCTCCGCTTGAGGACCAGCACTTCTCTCTTATCTACTCTGCTTATATCTTAGCAAATCCTGGTCTGTCCTTAGACCACCTTTATTTCATGTTTCCTGCTATCATTGGCATTATTTGGGTTGGTATTTAATGATCTCTTCACACCATAGTGCTTTCTTCCTTAGTAGACATCGAAGCACAGATCCATATGCCTTCTGTGCCAGGGAATAAGATTTCCGAGAAATACAAATATAATCAGAATGCATCCTCTTTGATAACAGAGGTATTATCCAATTACAAACTCAGGGCTTTTAGGGATTTCATTTCAAATCAATATCTGCTCTTTAATTAAAATGATCTCATAAGCATTTTCCCATTTAAAAGAGTAACATGAAATATTAATTACTTATATTAAAAGTAAACAACTGAAAGCTAATAAATTTACAAATCCAATTACCAAAAAACTATCAACTGTCTTTTTGTTTAATTGCTACGGATTACCCTTTAGACATCATAATGGAATTAATAGAACATTATGGTAATCAATGGAAATTGACTAATTGATCAATCAGCAGAACATGGTTAGATTCCTTAACCTCCAGACACTATTATTTATGCCTAAGCTGTGCCAGAGCAAGCACCTAGCAAACAGGAGAGGCACACAACCAGGATAGAGGGAGGACATTTGGACATTATCCAAAGTTCAGTGTGGGGTGATGTGGCTTTTGCATATATATGGAGCATGTCACCCTTGAAGGGTAAGCATTATGCTGCTCATTAATATATTATCAAGGTCTCTTCATAAGTGAAAGAAACAGAGTCATCCTTCATGGATGAGCTATTGCATTTATTCCTGAGGATTTATTAAAAATTAACACTCCATCACTATACATTTTTGGTATCTGCCAGCACCTAAAAACATGGCATGATAGATACTGGCACAAAACTTTTTTAAAAAATGCTCTGAATATGTAAAGGTGTCCAAGATAAATATGACCCTCCCCTTCTCCCACTAGTTCTGTAAATTTCCCTTTTTACTCCCTCCTTCTGGGTTTCTTACTGCTCTCTACTTACCAGCAGAGCATTTTTTATATCACATGTGGGACTCACAAGCTTTTAGAAAGCAGGATGTATTTTTGAGACAGGAAAGTATTAATGTCAACATCACAAATAGTCTATATTGTAAGTTTACAAAACAATGAGACTGCTCTGTCCTGATATGCAATCACATCCTTCCATAGACCTGGGATGTACAGTTGGAGCCGAGGCTACAGAATAAGGCCAGAAAAACAGGACAAAGAGGTGGCAGTGGGTCCATAAGCCTGTCTAAGCCACTGTCCATTTGGCACAGGACCATGGCTGTAGGTTCTGAACCTGACTTGTTTAGGATGACGTATGTTTCAAAGAGTAGCAATGCTTCCCCCAGACAGTCTCCTCTTTCTTTTTTTTTTTAATTTTTTTTTTTTTTTTTTTTTTTAGACAGAGAGAGAGAGAGAGAGGCAGAGGGAGAAGCAGGCTCCCAAGGAGCAGGGAGCCCGATGCGGGACTCGATCCCAGAACCCCGAGATCATGACCTGAGCCGAAGGCAGACGCCCAACCATCTGAGCCACCCAGGCGCCCCTCTCCTCTTTCTTAATCGACAATAAGCGTTACACTCATTAATCACCTAAACATCCTAGAAACGATTTTCACATTTATACCATAATTCTTAGTGAAGCAAAACCCACAATTCCTATAATATTGTATTAACAGTATTAGCTACTATTATTGAACTGACATCAACTGCCAATTACTTAATAGGTACTTTGCATACGTCTATGATTCTATGATTCACACTCCTCCTTACTGTAATATATTACAGACTTTATTCCACTAAGTCTGACTCTCTTCTTCCCTCAGTCTTTAGGGATGCCATGCATCCACATTGTCTCTACCCAGAGACATTAATGCTTTCAGAGTCCACATTTTCCTCTTCTTCAGATCTTAGATTTAAAAATCATATCTTCAGGGAATTCTTCCCAGACAAATACATCAAATTAGTTTTACTACTTATACTCTCGATTGCCCCTTCCACTCTCCCTTCCCAGCACTTATTACTGAAAAGAAATAATTATGTGCATAGTTTTTTAATAGTGTCTCTTTCTGAGGATAAACTTTATGAGGGCAGGGAAATTTCTTATGTGCCGTTATATCACCACTGCCTAGTACTGTTCCCTAGATCTTAATTGCCCAGTCAATAATTATTTAAAGAACATGTTACACAAGGACCTTTTGAAGGAGGTAAAGTAGAAGGTCTAATAACTAATCTTCACTTAGCCAACTACCTCAGTGATGCTTTCGACTTCAAGTCACAGAAAAATCTCAACTCAAAACAGTATAAATAATACAAAAACTACTTTTTCCCACATATGAAGCAATTCAAAGTATGGTAAGCTGCAGGGCTGATGGACTCCATAGCACAGGGATATCACCAAGGACTTTCTTTAGAACATCACTCACACGGTCATGCTCTGTAAGTCAGCTCTGCCACTGGGCTGGCTCCAATCAGAGTCACACAATGGCTGCCCCGGTTTCAGGTATCAGATGTAGACAGGGCAGTTTAGAAGGCAATTATCCAGACAGACAGGCAAAGATGAGCCGGAAGTATCAGAAGCTTATCAGTAGATAGGAAATCACTGATAGCCAAACCTTATTCAGCTCTTACACCTAATGGTGTCCCAGAGAGGAAGACAGCTTGTCTTAAGTTCAGGCTGCCATAACAGAAACATCATAGACTGGGTAGCTTAATAGAAATTTATTTCCTGCAGTTCTGGAGGCTGGACAGTCCAACATAAGGCACTGGCCCATTTAGTTCCTGGGCTGACTTCTTGGTTTGCAAGGTGAGAGCTCTCTCATTGGTTTGGAGAGAGATGCCCTCATAATGTATGGCAGAGAGAAAGAGCTCTGGTCAATTCTCTTATAAGGGCACCAATCCCACCAAGCACCATGGAGGGGGACTCCAAATCCATGGCCCTCCCCAAACCCAATTATCTCCCAAAGGCCCCACTTCTAGACACCATCACACTGGGGACAAGGCTTCATCATATGAATTTTGACAGGATACATTCAATCCATAGCACTACCCAAAGCATGACACTAGACATTATTAGAATTCCCAAATAAGACTAAATCCTGTCTGTTACCCTCTATGTTAATAACATAAGACTTCAGGGAACTCAAAAGTAGCACCTCATCAGGAAAGAGTGAGATCCCCCCGGATGTAGGAGGAGAACGCAAGCTGCTTACAGGGATGTCTAACCTCAGGAAACTACTGCCAGGAAGGACATGGACACAGACATCAGAGAAAATGGTGGCAGAAATGGGCTGGCAAGTAGAATGGACTTGCGGAAGCCTCAACTACATGGCTGCTGGACAAGGAGGTAGAGCAAGAGAAGAGGCAGGCTGTAAGTGAAGTACTGAGCTTATCAGAGGCCCATTAAAGGCCCAATGCAAATGCTTGCTCATTGACAAGGCTCTCAGACCTACCTTTCCTCTCCTCGTCGTGTTGGGGGAACTGAATGCTGGTCAGCTGAGGAAAGCAGCTGTTGGATATATTGATTCTGTGGAAGAACTGAAATGATTGGCTCTTTCACAGTTGCTTATATTCCCATTAAACCTGGGCAGAGCCAATAAGGTCAATGGAAGTACAATATTTCATGGAGTCAAAAGTGACAGTTACGCTCTATTTAACGTAACTGTGAAAATGCTGGAGGTCAGAAGGACAGCACCTCGGTCGAGCTAGAGAAAGTATATTTCTTTTCCGAGTGGCAAGAAATTAATATTTGGAGTATTTAGTACTATCTGTACATATGCCAATTTGGGGCAATAGACAATCATTTTTCTTCAGAGAACAAGCAATGTACTTGAAAACTGGGCACCCACTGAGTGCCTACACTACAGCATGGGCTATGGGAGACACAAAAAAAGTAAGTAGCATGCCTCCAGCCCCAGGAGAAACAAGTCATTAAAAACAATTTTAAAAGAGCCACTTTAAAACAATGGAAGTCAGTGTTAAAGCACAGAGTACTGATCATTAGTATGGTGTAATTCCAGAGTACTGACCATTAGTACTGTGTATTCCAGTACAAACTAGTGTCATCAGGAAAGGCTTTGTGGGAAAGGTGGAACTTAAACAGGGACCATGGTTAGAAGCACCGTGTGCTCTGGACACTTCTTGTCACTACTCTTCTTTCTCCTTATCTAATGGAGGCCTTAGTAAACTCAGAGCTATTCTACTTCTGAAACAGGACATAAATTTGTCTTTCTTCTCTCCCAATTGGAATATCTTAAAATTCCCCAAACTACTCTTTTGATGGGGGAGGCTGGGTTAAGTAGTGTTGCTACAAGTAAATGGAAACCCCAGCTCATAAACACGTGTGAGCCTGTATATTCTAAGCCTTAGAAAGAATGAGACACTCAAGAAGGCAGAAGAAACACAGTGCTCTAGATAGCTTTCAGCTTGCAAAGACTCAGAAGACTTTGTTGCAAATTATTTGTTGTGTTTAATAAGCATGCCATGTGCAAATGTGCTAAACACATAAATACAGCAAAGTCATAATCACTAGGTTCAATGTCAAGCACCATTGATTAAATCAATTTGATGATAGTGAGCCTTTTTTTATTAGAAGCACTGTCTGAAGGAGAAAGCAAAATTTAGGGGAAACTCTACTTTTACTCTTCTCTCACAAGAAATGAAATCTATTAATAATGTTAATTCCATTAATGATTTAATATATTTCTTTGCAAGGGATCTACTGCAATCTAACCTTTTCTCTTTTAGAGTAAAAAAAAATTTTTTTTGTAGATTTGGAGTAATGTGTTTGTCTATGGATGGACTGAGATTCCTGTACAAAGTCTGGGTGATAAAAGGAAGGGTTTGTTATTCATCGCCCAAGAGTTTCTGCCAGACACCTCAGTTGTGTTGATGATGTAACTTCAGAGGTTTGGGTGCTACCCAGAAAATTTCTGATAGCATCTTGTCAGAGTCTGGGCCAACATTAGGCCACTTCAACTTTTCCTCTTATATAACCACCCCCCTCAGCTTTAGCAAAACAAAGTTCCCTGCCAACTTGGAAATGAAGTCATGAGGAACCTCACAGAACAACAGCTCTGATGTGACATCATCTGTGCCCTCCAGGTGCATTAAATAGAAAATAGGTGCTGAGAAGAATTAAGAACAGGACAACGTGTTTATGTTCTTACCATTCATGGGTTTTCAATGAATTTAGAGGGATAAGGCATAGCTACATTATAGTGTATCATACAGTGGCCTATATGGTTCCTTTCATTATCAGAATGCAAGCTATCAGCATTCAAATAAGAAAAAAACCAAAGCGAAACCAAAAAGCTCTGCTTCTGAAAAAAATGAAAAGGCAACCTACCAAATGGGAGAAAATATGTACAAATCATATGTCTGATAAGGGGCTAATATCCAAAATATATAAAGAACTCATACAACAGAAAAAAAAAACTGAATTAAAAATTGGGCAGAAGATCTTCATAGACATTTTTCCAAAGAAGACACATAGACAGCCAACAGGTACATGAAAAGGTACTCAACATCACTAATCATCAGGAAAAAGCAAAATCAAACTACGATGAGATGTCACCTTATACCCGTCAGAATGATTATCAAAAAGACAAGAAATAACAAGGGCAAAGATGCAGAGAAAAGGGAACCCATGTGCCCTGTTGGTAGGAATGTAAACTGGCACAGACACTACGGAAAACGGTATGGAAATTGCTCGAAAAATTAAAGATACAACTACCATATGACCCAGCAATCCAATCCCACTTCTGTGTATCTATTTGAAGGAAACAAAACACCAATTCAAAAAGACATACACACCCCTATGTTCACTGCAGCATTATTTACAATTGCTAAGACACTGAAGCAACATCCATGTCCATCAGTGGATGAATGGATAAAGAAAATGTGTTTATACACACACCAATGGAGTATTATTCAGTCATGAAAAAGGACATCTTGCCATTTGCAACAACCTGGATGAGCCTTGAGAGCTTTGTGATAAGTGAAATAAGTCAGAGAAAGACAAACACTGTATGAGTTCATTACATGCTGAATCAAAAATAAATAAAATACCCAAACTTACAGATACAGAGAACAAATTGGTGGTGGCCAGAGGCAAGGTATAGGGGTGGGCAAAATGGGTGAAGGGGGTCAAAACGTACAAACTTTCAGTTATAAGATAAATAAGTCATGCGGATGTAATGTAAAACATGGTGATTATAGTTAATAATACTGTATTGCACATTTGAAAATAACTAAAAGAGTAGATCTTCAAAGTTCTAACTATAAAGAAAAAAACTATGTGTGATGATGCATACTAATTAGACTTCCTATGGTGATCATTTCACAATATATACAAATATTTAATTGTATAACTGAAATTAATGTTATATATCAATTATTTAACTAAAAAAAAATAGGTATTTTAGATCCAGTGTCTGAACTTTTATCACCTACAACACAACATTCATATACCCCCCCGAAAGAACCAATAGGTAAATGCAATTTTTCTTAAAAAGTGAGGTGGAGAGGCCATAGAAAACTCTTTGAAAGATAAAATTTGATCTGATCTTAAACAATGAGGAAGAGGAGTTAGAGAAGAGAATGAAGTACAGAATAGAAAAATAAAAGCCAAGAGATTTGGTGTTTGGGTTTTATCCTGTTGTATTTGGTACAGATTATCTAAGCCAGTTCTGCATGCTCTGTATCATGTCTTTGGCCCACGTCTCCCACTGTGAGCAGGTCTCTGTTCATACCATCACTTATTGAATAATGTGATTAAAAGTATTTAGTAAGAACTTGTTAACTGCCAGGCTCTATGATAGTCACTATAGGGTTGGCAAAACAGGGAAAGTCTATTCTGATCTGAAGTTTCGAATACAGTGGATTTTATTCTTCAGTAAAAACACATTTTCATACAGGATGTCTTACCTTGAAGTACTATCATTGTAATTGTCTTTTCTTTATATAGTAACTCTTATTGTGTTATATTTTCTTATGACGAGAGCATGATGGACTGTTCTGATCTCTGCTCACTACTACAAACATGTAGAAATGCTGGATAAAACGTATTTTTGAATTTTCATACAACAAAATTCACTCCTTTGGATGTACAGTTCTAGGAGTTACCACATGGATATATTCACATAACTCCTATTACAGTAAGGATACAGAACTGTTCCATCACCCCCAAAATCTCCCTCATGCTATTATTCTTTTTTAGTCAAACACTTCCCCAGCCCAAACCCTGGCATCCACTGACTTGCTTTCTGTCCCTACAACTGTTCTTTCATGAATGCCATATAAATAGAATAGACAACCTTTTGAGACTACCTTGATTCACTTAGCATAATGCCTTGGAAATACCCACGTTGTTGTATCGAGAGTCCATTCCTTTTTATTGCATAGGAGTATTCCATCTTATACGTGAGCCACAGTTTGTCATCCCTTCACTCTCCGGAGGACATTTAGGTTGTTTCCAGTTTGGGATGATTATAAATAATGCTGGCTCAAAGCTTTAGAGTTTAAACATAGATTTTCACTTATGTAGGGTATATACTCAAGAGTAGGGTTGAAGGATCGTTAAGTATGTGTTTAACTTTATAAGAAATTACCAAATCATTTTCTGGAATAGCTGTACAACTTTGCATTCCCACCAGCAGCAATGTATGAAAATTTCAGTTGCTCCATATCCCTGCAAGCACCTGACATTGTCTTTTATGTTTAAGCCATTCTCATAGGTTTGTATTACAGTTTTGCATTGTGGTTTTAATGTACTTCCTCTGATGACTAATGATGCAGAGCATGTCTTCTTGTGCTTATTTGTCATCTGAATATCTTCTCTGGTGAAATATCTGTTCACATCTTCTGCCCAACTTTTTTTTTTTTTTCAGTTGTCTGATTTTTTTCTTTTTTTTTTGAGAGAGAGAGAGAGAGAGAGAGAGAGAGAGAGTGTGTGTGTGTGTGTGTGTGTGTGTGGAGTGGGGGAGGGGGAGAGAGAATGTAGAGAGAGAATCTTAAGCCGACACAAGGCTCAGCACAGAGCCTAATGCAGGGCTCCATCTCATGACACTAAGATCATGACCTGAGCCAAAATCAAGTCAGACACTTAAGTGACTGAGCCACCCAGCGCCCCCTAGTTGTCTGATTGCTTATTGAGTTTTGAGAGTTCTTTATATATATATATTACAGATACAAATCCTTTGTCAGATGTGATTGAAAATACTTCTCCCACTCTGTAGTTTGTCTTTTCATTCTCTTAACAGTGTCTCTTACAGAGCAATTTATTTTTGATAAATCTAAATTATATTTATTTTACGGACCATGCTTTTAAAGTTATTTCTAAGAACTCTGCTCAAGGTCACAGAGATTATCTCTGTATTTTTCTTAGAGTTTTATAGATTTGAATTCTACACTCTAGTATTTGATTCAAGTTAATTTTTGTATAGCTGTGAGATCAAGGTTTACTTTTTTGAAATAGATATCCAATACCAACAGTTCCATCACTATTTTCTGAAAGATGGCTTTTCTCCATCAAATTTTGTATCTTCACCTAAAATCAATTGATTATGTATGCATAGGTTTATCTGTGTACTTTCAATCCTGTTCCATAGATTTGTTTCATTACTTTCACCACAGCTGCACTGTCTTCATTCCTGAGATGTTACAATAAATCTTAAAATCTGGGAATGTGTGTCCTCCAACTTCATCAGTTTTAAAAATTCTTTTGGCTATTCTAGTCCATTCGACTTTCCATATAAATTTTAAAATAAGCTTTCCATGCATTAAAAAAAATTCCACTGGGATATTGATTTGAATTATAATTACAGATCAAGTTGAGAAAAATCAACACCTTTACTATACTGAGACTATAAATTCATAAAAACAGAACATCTCTCATTTTATTCATGTCATCTTTGTTTCTCATATCAACATTTAGCTATTGTCAGACTGTAAGTCCTGTACATATTTTGCCAAATTAATACCAAATATTTCATTTTTTGAAGCTATTATAAATGGCACAGTTGTTTTAATTTCAGTTTCAGTTATTTATTGCTAAAATATAGAATACAGTTGATTTTTTATGTATTTTGATCTTATAAAACATTTCTAAAATCACTTATCCCATAGTATTTTGTGGATTCCATAGTATTTTTTTATACAGGCAATCATGTCTGTAAATATAGTTTCATTTCTTTCATTTCAATCTATAGCATTTTATTTCTTTTTCTTGTTTTACTGCATTGACTAGGACTTCAGATGTGATTTTTTTAAATTTTTTTATTCTTATATTATCCCCGTACATTGCATCATTAGTTTTAGATGTAGTGTTCCATGATTCATTGTTTGTGCATAACACCCAGTGCTCCATGCAGAACGTGCCCTCCTCAATACCCATCACCAGGCTAACCCATCCTCCCACCCCCCTCCCCTCTAGAACCCTCAGTTTGTTTTTCAGAGTCCATTGTCTCTCATGGTTCGTCTACCCCTCCGATTTCCCCCCCTTCATAAAAAAAAAAAGCTACCTTCTTCTTCTTTTTTTTTTTTTTTTCTTAACATATATTGCATTATTTGTTTCAGGGGTACAGATCTGAGATTCAACAGTCTTGCCCAATTCACAGCGCTTACCAGAGCACATACCCTCCCCAGTGTCTATCACCCAGCCACCCCATCCCTCCCCCCCCATCCCCCACTCCAGCAACCCTCAGTTTGTTTCCTGAGATTAAGAATTCCTCATATCAGTGAGGTCATATGATACATGTCTTTCTCTGTTTGACTTATTTCGCTCAACATACTACCCTCCAGTTCCATCCACATCGTTGCAAATGGCAAGATCTCATTCCTTTTGATGGCTGCATAATATTCCATTGTATATATATACCACTTCTTCTTTATGCATTCATCTGTTGATGGACATCTTGGCTCTTTCCACAGTTTGGCTATTGTGGACATTGCTGCTATAAACATCAGGGTGCATGTACCCTTTCGGATCCCTACTTTTGTATCTTTGGGGTAAATACCCAGTAGTGCAATTGCTGGATCATAGGGTAGCTCTATTTTCAACTTTTTGAGGAACCTCCATACTGTTTTCCAGAATGGCTGCACCAGCTTGCATTCCCACCAACAGTGTAGGAGTGTTCCCCTTTCTCCACATCCCCGCCAACATCTGTCGTTTCCGGACTTGTTAATTTTAGCCATTCTGACTGGTGTGAGGTGGTATCTCATTGAGGTTTTGATTCGGATTCCCTGATGCCGAGCGATATTGAGCACTTTTTCATGTGTCTGTTGGCCATTTGGATGTCTTCTTTGGGAAAATGTCTGTTCATGTCTTCTGCCCATTTCTTGATTGGATTCTTTGTTCTTTGGGTGTTGAGTTTGATGAGTTCTTTATAGATTTTGGATACCAGCCCTTTATCTGTCATTTGCAAATATCTTCTCCCATTCTGTCGGTTGTCTTTTGGTTTTGTTGACTGTTTCCTTTGCTTTGCAAAAGCTTTTTATCTTGATGAAGTCCCAATAGTTCATTTTTGCCCTTGCTTCCCTTGCCTTTGGCGATGTTTCTAGGAAGAAGTTGCTGTGGCTGAGGTCGAAGAGGGTGCTGCCTGTGTTCTCCTTTAGGATTTTGATGGACTCCTGTCTCACATTGAGGTCTTTCAACCATTTGGAGTCTATTTTTATGTGTGGTGTAAGGAAATGGTCCAGTTTCATTCTTCTGCATGTAGCTATCCAATTTTCCCAACACCATTTGTTGAAGAGACTGTCTTTTTTCCATTGGACATTCTTTCCTGCTTTGTCGAAGATTAGTTGACCATAGAGTTGAGGGTCCATTTCTGGGCTCTCTATTCTGTTCCATTGATCTATGTGCCTGTTTTTGTGCCAGTACCATACTGTCTTGATGATGACAGCTTTGTAATAGAGCTGGAAGTCTGGAATTGTGATGCCGCCAGCTTTGCTTTTCTTTTTCAACATTCCTCTGGCTATGCGGGGTCTTTTCTGGTTCCATACAAATTTTAGGATTATTTGTTCCATTTCTTTGAAAAAAGTGGATGGTATTTTGATGGGGATTGCATTAAATGTGTAGACTGCTCTAGGTAGCATTGACATCTTCACAATATTTGTTCTTCCAATCCATGAGCATGGAATGTTTTTCCATTTCTTTGTGTCTTCCTCAATTTCTCTCATGAGTATTTTATAGTTTTCTGAGTACAGATCCTTTGCCTCTTTGGTTAGATTTATTCCTATGTATCTTATGGTTTTGGGGGCAACTGTAAATGGGATCGACTCCTTAATTTCTCTTTCTTCTGTCTTGTTGTTGGTGTATAGGAATGCCACTGACTTCTGTGCATTGATTTTATATCCTGCCACTTTACTGAATTCCTGTATGAGTTCTAGCAGTTTTGGGGTGGAGTCTTTGGGGTTTTCCACATAAAGTATCATATCATCTGCAAAGAGTGAGAGTTTGACTTCTTCTTTGCTGATTTGGATGTCTTTTATTTCTTTTTGTTGTCTGATTGCTGTGGCTAGGACTTCCAATACTATGTTGAATAGCAGTGGTGATAATGGACATCCCTGCCGCGTTCCTGACCTTAGGGGGAAAGCTCTCAGTTTTGCCCCATTGAGATTGATATTCTCTGTAGGTTTTTCATAGATGGCTTTTATGATATTGAGGTATGTACCCTCTATGCTTATACTCTGAAGAGTTTTGATCAAGAAAGGATGCTGTACTTTGTCAAATGCTTTTTCTGCATCTATTCAGAGGATCATATGATTCTTGTTCTTTCTTTTGTTAATGTATTGTATCACACTGATTGATTTGTGGATGTTGGACCAACCTTGCAGCCCAGGGATAAATCCCACTTGGTCGTGGTGAATAATCCTTTTAATGTACTGTTGGATCCTATTGGCTAGTATTTTCGTGAGAATTTTTACATCCATGTTCATCAAGGATATTGGTCTGTAATTCTTTTTGTTGGCGTCTTTGTCTGGTTTGGGGATCAAGGTAATGCTGGCCTCATAAAATGAGTTTGGAAGTTTTCCTTCCATTTCTATTTTTTGGAACAGTTTCAGAAGAATAGGTATTAATTCTTCTTGAAATGTTTGGTAGAATTCCCCTGGGAAGCCATCTGGCCCTGGGCTTTTGTTTTTTGGGAGATTTTTGATGACTGCTTCAATTTCCTTAGTGGTTATAGGTCTGTTCAGGTTTTCTATTTCTTCCTGGTTCAGTTTTGGTAGTTGATACATCTCTAGGAATGCATCCATGTCTTCCAGGTTATCGAATTTGCTGGCATAGAGTTGCTCATAATATGTTCTTATAATTGTTTGTATTTCTTTGGTGTTGGTTGTGATCTCTCCTCTTTCATTCATGATTTTGTTGATTTGGGTCATTTCTCTTTTCTTTTTGGTAAGTCTGGCCAGGGGTTTATCAATCTTGTTAATTCTTTCAAAGAACTAGCTCCTAGTTTTGTTGATCTGTTCTACTGTTCTTTTGGTTTCTATTTCATTGATTTCTGCTCTGATCTTTATTATTTCTCTTCTCCTGCTGGGTTTAGGTTTTATTTGCTGTTCTTTCTCTAGCTCCTTTAGGTGTAGAGTTAGGTTGTGTACTTGAGACCTTTCTTGTTTCTTGAGAAAGGCTGTATTGCTATATACTTTCCTCTTAGGACTGCCTTTGCTGCATCCCAAAGAATTTGAATAGTTGTGTTTTCATTTTCATTGGTTTCCATGAATTTTTTTAATTCTTCTTTAATTTCCTGGTTGACCCATTCATTCTTCAGTAGGATGCTCTTTAGCCTCCATGTATTTGAGTTCTTTCGTACTTTTCTCTTGTGATTGAGTTCTAGTTTCAAAGCATTGTGGTCTGAAAATAGGGAATGATCCCAATCTTTTGGTACCAGTTGAGACCTGATTTATGACCAAGTATGTGATCTATTCTGGAGAATGTTCCATGGGCACTAGAGAAGAATGTGTATTCCACTGCTTTGAGGTGGAATGTTCTGAATATGTCTGTGAAGTCCATTTGGTCCAGTGTGTCATTTAAAGTCTTTATTTCCTTGTTGATCTTTTGCTTAGACGATCTGTCCATTTCAGTGAGGGGGGTGTTAAAGTCCCCCACTATTATTGTATTGTTGTCAATGTGTTTCTTTGCTTTTGTTATTAATTGCCTTATATAATTGGCTGCTCCCATGTTAGGGGCATAGATATTTACAACTGTTAGATCTTCTTCTTGGATAGACACTTTAAGTAGGATATAGTGTCCTTCCTCATCTCTTATTACAGTCTTTGGTTTAAAATCTAATTTGTCTGATATAAGGATTGCCACCCCAGCTTTCTTTTGGTGTCCATTAGCATGGTAAATGGTTTTCCACCCCCTCACTTTCAATCTGGGGGTGTCTTTGGGTCTAAAATGAGTCTCTTGCAGACAGCATATCGATGGGTCTTGTTTTTTAATCCAATCTGATAGCCTGTGTCTTTTGATTGGGGCATTTAGCCCATTTACATTCAGGGTAACTATTGAAAGATAGGAATTTAGTGCCATTGTATTGCCTGTAAGGTGACTGTTACTGTATATTGTCTGTGTTCCTTTCTGGTCTATGTTGCTTTTAGGCTCTCTCTTTGCTTAGAGGATCCCTTTCAAGATTTCTTGTAGGGCTGGTTTCGTGTTTGCAAATTCCTTTAGTTTTTGTTTGTCCCGGAAGCTTTTTATCTCTCCTTCAATTTTCAATGACAGCCTAGCTGGATAGAGTATTCTTGGCTGCATATTTTTCTCATTTAGTGCTCTGAATATATCCTACCAGTCCTTTCTGGCCTGCCAGGTCTCTGTGGATAGGTCTGTTGCCAAGCTAATGTTTCTACCATTGTAGGTTACATATCTCTTCTCCCGAGGTGCTTTCAGGATTTTCTCTTTGTCTATGAGACTCGTAAGTTTTACTATTAGATGTTGGGGTGTTGACCTATTTTTATTGATTTTGAGAGGGGTTCTCTGTGCTTCCTGGATTTTGATGCCTGTTTCCTTCCCCAAATTAGGGAAGTTCTCTGCTATAATTTGCTCCATTATACCTTCTGCCTCTCTCTCTCTTTCTTCTTCTTCTGGGATCCCAATTATTCTAATGTTGTTTCGTCTTATGGTATTGCTTATCTCTCAAATTCTGCCCTCGTGATCCAGTAGTTGTTTATCTCTCTTTTTCTCAGCTTCTTTATTTTCCATCATTTGGTCTTCTATATCACTGATTCTCTCTTCTGCCTCATTTATCCTAGCAGTTAGTGCCCCCATATTTGATTGCACCTCATTAATAGCCTTTTTGATTTCAACTTGGTTAGATTTTAGTCCTTTTACTTCTCCAGAAAGGGTTTCTCTAATAACTTCCATGTTTTTCTCAAGCCCAGCTAGTATCTTTAAAGTGATGGTTCTGAACTCTAGATCTGACATCGTACTAATGTCCGTATTGAGTAGGTCCCTGGCAGTCGGTACTACCTCTTGTTCTTTTTGTTGAGGTGATTTTTTCTGTCTTGTCATTTTGTGCAGAGGAGAATAGATGAATGAGAGAACAAAATGCTAGCAGAGTAACAATGTCCCCAGAAAATATATTCTAAACAAATCAGAAAAGACCTGAAGCAGTGGGAAAAGAAAGGGAAAGAGAGAGGAAAAAAAAAAAAAAAAGAAGATAAAGATAAAAACAAACAAAAACAGAACAGAACAAAACAACAACAACAAAAAACCAGAATGTGATCAAGTATGATCAGGCTGGTATATAGATCAATGCCACACACTAGATTTTGGGTGTATTTTGGTCTGTTAGAAGAAAGTGCCTCCCAAAATTTTAAAGAAAGAAAAACTTATATATGTACAAAAATAAGGGTTGATATGATGAAGGGATGGAATATGACTGTAAAGATGGAAATTATAAAAAATTTTATAAAAGGAGTTGATAAGAAGTTGTTTGAAAAAAGAAAGAAGAGGATTTAAAAAAAGAAAAAAGAAAAGAAAAGAGAGAGAATGTGATCAGGCAGGGGAGTAGGAAAAAATCCATACAGTAGAGATTTAGGGTATATTTTGATCTGTTAGAAGAAACTATCTCAAAATTTTAAAGAGAGAACAACTTATATATATATAACCCAAAAATACAGGTAACTACTATGAAGGGATAGAATATGACTCTAAAAATGAAAAATAAAAATGTTTTTTTAAAAAAGGGATTGATAAGATGTTGGTTGAAAAAGGGAAAAAGAAAAATTAAAAAAAAAAAAAGTTAAAAAAAATTAACTTTGAAAGACTAAAGAATCATTGTAACAAAGCCATGAATTCTATGTGTAGTATTCCCCTACCGCTGTAGTTCTGCCATTCTCATTGATCGGTAAACTTGGTCCTGGCTGGCTGTTCTCGCTGATCTTCTGGGGAGGGGCCTGTTGCCGTGGTTTCCAAATGTCTTTGCTGGAGGTGGAATTGCCCCACCCTTGCCCCCTCCCGGCTAAGTAATCTGCTCGGGTTTGCTCTCCGGAGCTTTTGTTCCCTTCAAGCTTTCCGTACAGCTTTGGAGGCGGAGAGTGAAAATGGCGGCCTCCCAATCTCCGCCCCGGAGGAGCCGAGAACTAGGGGCCCCGCTTCTCAGTGAGCCCCCAGAGAAAAGCAGTCAGTCACTCCCGTCTCCCCGGTCTCCAGCTGCACTCCGTGCTCACCCGGCCTGTGACCGCGCGTTTCTATCTCTGGCACCCGACCCCGGGTGGAGTCTCCAAACCCAGCAGATCCCTGCGGTGCACTCCCGCGCGGCTCCTCCCGGGGGAGGAAGGTGAGTCTCCCCGGATCTGCCGCTTGTTGGGTCCCCGCTGGAGGAGCAGGGGCCCGACGGTGCCGCGGATCACGGTTTATGGCCACCCCGAGCTGAGAGCCCACGCCTGGGCTCCGCCTCTGCAGCCGGCTTCCCTGCTCCGATACCTGGGAGCTCTGCCACACTCAGGCACCCCCGGTCCCTCTGTGACCCCGAGGGTCCTGAGACCACACTGTCCCGGAGGGTTCCACCCCCGGCTTAGCCATCGGAGTGACGTCCCTCAGCGGACTAAACTTTTAAAAGTTCCGATTTTGTGCTCTGGGCTCTATCACTTGCCAGAAGCGGCTGACGGAGGCCCCTTCCCCATCATCTATCCTCCCGAATATCGCCTCCGATTCACTTCTCCGCACGTCCTACCTTCCAGAAAGTGGTCGCTTTCCTGTTCAGAGAGTTGTTGCTATTCTTTTCTTCGATCTCCTGTTGAGTTCATAGGTGTTCAGATTGGTTTGATCCCTATCCAGCTGAACTCCTGAGAGGAGACGAAATCCAGGTCTCCTACTCCTCTGCCATCTTGCTCTGCCCCCCAGATGTGATGTTTAATAAGAGTAGTGAGAGCAGATGGCTTTGCCTTGTTTCCACCGTTAAGAGGAAGGCATTCAGTCTTTTGCCATTAAGTATATCAGCTGTAAATTTTTATAAATGGTTTTTTTTTATACTTTTAAGGAAAGCTGCCATAAGCAGAAATAAAACTGAGGCACAAGCAAGAACAAGATATTTAAAATGTATATAACAAAAAATTAATATCTGGCATATATAAAGAATTCCTGCAATTCTAATGGAAAAGACCAACATGTTGAAAAAAAATTCACATGAAAGAAATTCACTAACATTTGAAAATATGCGCAATCTCACTAGTATCAAAGTTAAGGGAAATTTTATATTAAATTTTGATAATGTTGAAAGCACCTTCTCTATAATTTTTTTTTAAAAGAGAGTGTATAAGGGAACTTATCTCAAAATCCAGGCACTGTTTCGGTGTTTTATAGTTTTAGAAAACAACATGGTTGAGGTCTGTAACTTTAGTTGTATATGAATTATATAAAAACATTGCATTCTTGAAATATTCTCTTATGCCAGTTATGCTTTATGACTTTTCATAATTTTAAGCATGTTTCAGAACTCAGAAAAAATTTCACAATATATATAAGGAGTGAAATAACTGAACAAAAAGAGAATCTTTTTTCTCTTTACATTGGTTGAAAAGAAAAATCCCCCATAAGAAATCTGCCAACCGTAATTGTGCAGAGCCAAGTTTTCCATCTTACTTTGTCTCAATCTGATTATTTATCAGGTACATTCTTTGTTCAGCTCTCTGAGTCATAAATATTCTGTAACCTTGGCTTTCCTTACCAGCAAAGAGAAACAATTTACAACATAGAGCCTTTACCAAAAAAGTATTTTTAGGTCTAAATGACCTACTTCAGAGTTCACTTTGAATTAAAACTGATTCCCTGCTTAGAGACATATTTTTTCTTACTTAATGCTTGAACAGAAAGGGGGTTTATTTTAATTTGTTTTCACATTAGTTACTGAAGTTGTGTGAACTGCAGCAATATGCTGTAATTTTATTCGTGAAGATTAACAACAAAACTTAAATCCGATGTTCCCAAGTACTGGCAAGTATGTGGGGAAATGAGTACTTTAACACTCTGTGTAAAACTACTAATCCATGTGGAAACAAGTCCTTTACTTTCTATTTATCGGCCCACTCTTGTGATCCTAGACAATTTTAGGCAGATAGAATAAGAGCAAGAGCACTAGATGAGCAGATCTGAATTCCCACTCGAACTGCTTGATCAGTGGCAAGAAAATAAGCGTGACTGAGCCTCAGGCTCCTCCCAAGGCAGAAGCCTGCTGACTTCTACAAGCTCACAAGAGCCGACTGTTAGTACTCGGAACTTTTGTGAGATGGTTGTTAAAATGCTGGTAGCCTGAAGTCGGCCACAGTGGAAATATTTATATCAGAGAAATTAGCAAATTATACAAGTCAGGGTTCTTTTCGGCTTTCTAGAGAGCATGTTTAACACACCATTTGGGGCCATCATAAGGAAAAGTAAAGAAAGGTGTTCCACACATTCTTAATGTCATTAGCCTATCCAGAAAAGTCAAATTCAGATTTAGTAGATAAATAAAAATAGTACAAATCATTTTACATTATTTACTGTTTGATTTCTTTGTATCACTGACTCTGTATTAAATATAATACAAACTACTTTTACAGAGAGCTTACTAGGTGCTCATCATCATTCTCCATGTTTTTAATGCTTTTTGAAAAGGTAATTCTCCCAAGTATTTTATGGAGCAGACATTATACTACCCATGTTATGGCGAGGGATTGAGACTCAAAGAACTTGGTCACAACCATATGTGAGAGAACCAGGAATGAACCTGGGGCTATCCAACTCCAAAACCTTTGCTCTTATCACCAGGTCATTCTGTTTCTGTTACTATGACAACTGCGATTTATTCTAAATATCCACCAAAGATTCAGGCAAGGAAATGTTTTTTGTTGCAGCAATGATAAACACAATAATGCCAAAGTAAGGTTCAAATCTTTCACTTCCAAGCTGTTACTAGCAACAATAGGTTGTTGTGACATAAAATAAATAAGGTGGAAAAAATTAAACAAAAAAACTTTAGCTACCTCTCTCCCTTTCCCTATGTCTTGAAGGGTAGACTAACTCTAGTTATGGGAAATGACTTCTTTGCAGCTTCAGACCAAGAATAATAATTACCCTTTGACTTCCCACTGCATATCCACAAAGAAGGCTCCAATAATTTCACTCATAGCTGCAAATGTACCCATCCTTTGCTCAACATACATGCACATCACCCTTTTTCAGGATTACAGCCTTATAAAAATGTGTAGCATTTTCCCAAATAAGGAACAAACATCGACATCCAACAGACACCACCACATTGGTTGCTGCCTTTGCCTAGTGTGCAGTCTTTTTTTTTAAAGATTTTATTTATTTATTTATTTGAGAGAGAGAATGAGATAGAGAGAGAGCATGAGAGGGGGGAGGGTCAGAAGGAGAAGCAGACTCCCTGCTGAGCAGGGAGCCCAATGCGGGGCTCGATCCTGGGACTCCAGGATCATGACCTGAGCCAAAGACAGTCGCTTAACCAACTGAGCCATCCAGGCACCCCTAGTGTGCAGTCTTTTGAGGAGTTTTGGGAAGCCAGAGCTCAGACTGTTGGCAGGAGATCTTGTGTGGTTCTCCTTAGCCCTCAGCCCAGAGACAGTTCACAGAAAATCATCGGTCATGACAATGGAATGCACTCTGGCCAGTGCTACCTTGCTCTCACATGAATCTGAGATTCAAACCTAAAAGCTGAACAGCCCCTGGTGGGTTGGCCCAAGAAACAGGGAAGGCTCCTTTGCAGCAGTTAAATGTCCAGGTTTGGTAGGCCTGATGTCCAATTGGCATGGTACCAATGGCAGCCAGAATTTTTTCTTACATCAGCAAAGATTGTTAACCTGTGTG
The DNA here is from genome assembly GCF_011800145.1 of Mirounga leonina. NCBI lineage: Eukaryota > Metazoa > Chordata > Mammalia > Carnivora > Phocidae > Mirounga > Mirounga leonina. The sequence continues at coordinate 22,304,371 of NW_023270854.1, forward strand.
GGTACATCTGCCCAAGGAACGGTGGCTCATTGTGTTTGGGGCAAAGAAAGTCCCTTTTATTTGTGCTTTTTTGTCTCAGCCAAAGCCTTAGTGGGAAGTTATACTCACTACTGCTTTTGCATCTTTTAAATAGAGAGTATTTTTATACGTTAAGTACTTTGAACAATTAAATTGCACTTCAAACAGCAAAATTAAGTTCACATAGAAAGGTGGGCTGGATGGGCTAAGGTGTAGTTCTTACAAGACTAAAAAATAAAATGTAATTAAAAATCAGTTGTCTTCAATATACTTGACTTTTCTAACCACTTCCAGAAATACCAAATTTAAAACATCATACTTTAAAATAATTCACAGTTTGCAGAACTGCTTTGGGCTATCCAATCATCACAAGAGGATGCATTACAGTGTTTTCTTCTAGGGGCCTATGGTAGGGGAGTAGTTCCCAAAAATGGCACTTGGACAAAAAGTATGGTTTCTTCCCTTTTATATTTAGGCTTATAGATCCCAGAGTGTCTTCCTCTTTGGGACAGAAGTATTTTTGCATTATGAACATAATCTTTTTATTATGTGCCATTACTTTTGTTTATTTATTATGGAATAAACCCCTTTGGTCATAAAAGGCATCAATGCACACTCAGGAGAAAATCATCTATCTGTTCTGCCCAATTCTTAGCCCAGATCCTAACAGTACCCTGAGGCTGAGGATTGTTCAAAAGACAAAGTGCTTAGCCCATAGTGGGCTTTCAGTAAGTAGTAAATGAATGATAAAATTAAGGAATTGCAGAGCTACTGAATAATGGTTTAAATTCAGAAGAAGAGGAATTTTCTTCTAGACATGAATCTATCTTCTCTAGACACATAACTAGACATTGTTTCTCTTGGCAGAGAGGGAAAATATGCTCATTTTGTTTACTCTTAGCAAAATTCTATTTTCAACCATTAATATTCATCAGAACAATGCAACATATTTAATTGATAATAAATATGTGAGTGAATGTAGCCCTCACAAAACCTTAAGGAAAACTACAAAAGACACTAAAGTTACAGCCCTCACTACCACAAGGATGCATGAAACGAGGCAAAATTTACAAGTTTATCACATTTAATTTCTCATGCATTCATTATCACTTCAACAAACATCTACTGAGCCCTACTGTTTGCCAGGTAATAGGCTGGGTGCTTGTGATACATCAGTGAATAGAAGAGTCAATGATACCTGCTAGCCTGGGATTGGCATTTTTTTTTAAGATTTTATTTATTTGACAGAGAGAGACACAGTGAGAGAGGGAACACAAGCAGGGGGAGTGGGAGAAGGAGAAGCAAGCTTCCCACCGAGCAGGGAGCCCGATGCGGGGCTCGATCCCAGGACCCTGGGACCACGACCTGAGCCGAAGGCAGACACTTAACGACTGAGCCACCCAGGTGCCCTTGGGGTTGGCATTTTAGCAAGAAGGAGATAGATAAATGATAAACATAATAAATCATATAACATATTGGACAGTGATACGTGCTATGGAAAAAAAAGTAAGTTGAGCCAGATAGGAGGAATGGGGTCGTTGTCCGGTATGCTACACTGAAAAGTGACACTGAAGCAATGACTTAAAGGAAAGGAATATGTGGGGGGCACTTGGGGGGCTCAGCCAGTTGGGAGTCCAACTCTTGGTTTTGGCTCAAGTCATGATCTCAGGGTCTTGAAATCAAGCCCTGTGTCGGGTTCTATGCTCAGTGGGGAGCCTGCTTCTCTCCCTCTCCCTCTGCCACTCCCACAACTCATGTATGCTCTAATAAGTAAATCTTTTTTTTTTTTTTTTAAGGAAAAGAATATGTGAGAGATCCAGGCAATGTGCACATCTTTATAAGAATTATAGTTGGGAGACAAGGGATGACCAGGAGGCCTAGGGTTTCTTGTGATAACTAATATGAGATAATATGTGTGTTGGACAGGGTTGCAGAGTTGAGTTTCTGCTGCTCCTTCTTTACTCTTAATGATGATGATGGTAAGAGGCTGAGAGAGGTATAGACTGTGCTCTCAGCTCCTATGCACTGAATTAAATCTGGACTCCTGCCTGGAAAGGAGAAGCAAATACATAATATATGTGTGGTGTCCCAGCTCATATTGACCTTCCATCTTTTCTCTCCTTTCTGGGTCTTTATTATTATAGTACTCCCTACTAATCACCCCCAAGTCCTTATATTTGCTCAGAAATTCTACCAGAGTTAGTAGTATCCCTGATAAAGAATCACTACCTTTTCTTTCATAATCCCCTCCCCACTTACACACACGTCCCTAACAAGCATGACTGCTAGCCATTTCATTACCTCAGGGTTCTGATAAATCAAATTAGCAGTTCTGTTAACTACCACTCTAAAGTTAATATGTTAAATCTACTAGATAATAATGAACATGAACAAAGGATTTCAGTATCTTAAGGCATCATTACCATTAGGATTTCAGACATAGAGGCAGAACTACTATTAGAGACCACCCAGGTGGCCAATTCTGTTCAGAAAGAGCCCTTAAAGAAGGTACATATCCTTATGAACATAGTTACCTCCTCCTGGCTGAAAGACTCCGCAAAGACAAATCCACAAAACATTATTCAGATGCATACTGAGAAGAGCTGGATTTCCTATGTCACTTTCCACTTTTGTTCCATTTTAGCTATTTAATACTGATTAGAAGCTGTTGCTAATAGGGCTTGGTTTGAGTATCCTCTTTGTTATCTTGGCTCTAATGGAGTGCAAGTTTTGTTTCCTTACCTGACAACACACTCTCTTACCAGTTTCCTTACCTCCTTCCCCTCTTTCCCCTTCTCCACCAGCTGGATTAGGTATCTCTTCTCTGTGGTCCCAAGACACCTGATATATTTGCATTTCTTTTCTTTTGCTTACCATTTTCCCTAACATTATTGTAATTCTTGGGTTACTTACTTCTTGCCCCAAATAGACTCTGAGCCAAACAGAAACAAGGACAATGGGTTATCCATCTTCATATGGCAGATCCTCAACAATGCCTGGCACACAAATACCTGCTAAATTAGTGAATTAATGGATGGGCAGATGAGTGGGTGAATAACTTTAGCTCTAGTAGAAGATTTATGGGGCTCTAACAGTGATGCCCCCTTTTGTGAATGTCCCTGAACTATTGGAGTTTTGAGTTATCATCCTATTGCTTTTTCCTCTTATCTTTTACTGTCACGCAATCAATTCTTGCCATTGACCACCATGCCTGTTTCTCCCAGTGCTTCTTACAGTTTTACAATCTTGTTCATGTCTATTCTTCTGTGAGATGGGAAACCCCAGATAATCAAGACTGTGATAAAGTTAGTAAAGCTATATGCAAGAGGGTAGGCTTTGAGGACTTTGAAAATACTTTATGGAAAATGTTTATGATCTTCCCAGCTTGTAATTTTTATGTTATTCTTGTCACTGAGAAACCCTTTTGCTACTTGTGTGGTGTTCATTGCGTTCCTCATAGTTGAGGTCGTGAGATAAGGGAAACAGCACATTCACAACTGCATTGCTTACAGATTGAAACGTGATTGTACCTTCCATTGATGTCACCTCAAAGGTAGGAATGCTGTCTCAACTTCACTACATATTCTCGTGTGCTTTGTACATTCCTTTCACATTCTTTTAGATCAACAAAAACCCTTGTCTGTAAATATTGTACAGCACTGCTACCCCTTAGTCACAACTCAATAGTGAAAATTCCTTGATGCCCTATATCTTATTTTTTTCTTTCTTGTCCTTTTTTATTTTCTTTTGTCATAATGCAAGATAAATGGTTAAAACACAATTTTTAGGGGAAAAAAATCTGATTCTACTCCTAGTCCCACCTCTTAAGTAAAGAGACAATGGGGAAAAAAAATCAACTTTGAGACTCAGCTTTCTCATTTACAAATTTTAATACTTCATTCCCATGATTTAGATGAGAGCCAAATGTCCTACTATATTAAGAAAACGCTGTAAGCTTGAAGAACTCTAAACATTTCATGTTAGAACTGAAGGAGAGAACAAAGAGACCAGGGAGTTACCTGGGTACAAAGAGAGAGAGATTTGGAAAGAGCCAATGTGTAGGGAATATGAGGAAGCAGAAGACATGTTTCCTAAACCCAAGGAGTACACAATCTATTTACAGAAACAAGATTTTTATATAAGAAACAATTAGTGAGCAGTACCAGACATATATATAATCAACTGAGAAATTGTGTGGTACAGAATATTAACTGCTTTAGGACTTTAGAGAAGGGAGACATATGCGAACTGAATAAATTTTAAAAACCATCTTAGTAATTAACTCTTTTTTAAAATCTTATAGGAATCCTAAGCAATATCTTATTTCAACTCCATTTCAGAGATGAAGAACCCAAGAGTTTATCCCATTTCCTTCGAGAAGAATCAAATCCTCAAGAATTAAACGATTTAATCAATATCCAACAGTTAGGCATATCTCTCATAATCCAGAACTCCTTTTACCACACTGACTTGGAGAAGAAAAAAGCAAGGACAGGACATACAGTGAAGACGATATTGTGATAAGCCAGTGCTTTGACTAGGAGGTAAGCATAAGGGGGCCAAGACCAACAGGGAAGCTATAACTGGAACCCTGATGGGCCAATGATTAGCTCTAACAGCCAAGGTCACTTTCTAGTTAAGAAGAACAGCTTATGATTCTCACAGAGATGTCTGGGCCATAAAATGTCACCTCAACCTTCTCTCCTAACAGAGAAAGGTAAGAGAAATTCCTGTTATTCTCTGGTATGGTGAGGGCACCAGCATATTTACCAGCCCTTCCTGGTGAACACTGTGGAATATCAGGCATATGAAATCTAGATATTGTCTTAAATGTAAAAGGTACTAAGACTTTAGGTAAGTTCCAGAGGGCAATTGATTTTAACTCAGAAAATAATTTCTGAAGGCCAAGTATCTCAAAGGTGTGTTAGGAGCTGAGAATACAAATATGGAAACTTGTCCATTTGGGTCAGAGACAACTATCTAGCAGTGGTGATAAATAGGAAAACCAAAGAGTTGGTTTTAATATAATATATTTAGGGCTGCAATAAAGAAAAGTACAAACCAGAAGCAAAGAGCATCTCAGATCCAATTCGCCTTTTTAACTCAATCTAGGTTTTAACCCCTCAGCCAAACCTAGTGAGGGATGAGATCCAGGAAACACCTCATGGGAACATGGTGCCTGAATTATGAAATAAAAAGATGATCTATAAAGCTAAACTGTAAGGTACATAGTGATAGGAAATGGACACTATATTATTTTTACTTTCTCCAGGACTCAATATTGGGAATTTCCTGTACCATTTTTCCTCCTCTCACATTTAGAATCAATGGACAAAGACGACACAGGAGATATGCAGGTAAAGAGCAAAAGATCATCTTTACTAGTGATAAAGAGGATTAAACAATATGGCTTTGTGTTTGTAGCCAAAGCTGGCTTGCTACTAAAGGTCTACTCACTTCCCTGTGAGAAGAAATGAATCAAGGTGTGGAGGGAAACTGGAAGTGATCCCTCCATATTTTTTCCTCCTGGATCATATAGGCACAGTGCATGCTCCAAAAGTATTTATTGAGTGAATGGAATATATGTAAACATTTTGTCTATTGAGCTAAGAAGGATGGCCATATTTTCAGTGAAAAGCTGCTTGGGTGGTGCATGCATTACTGTCATTCCTCACTATGAGGAATCAAAGGCAAGATGTTCTGTAGGAACTGCCCCTGGTCAAAGAAAACACTGAATTTTTGCTTATTAGTGGTCCTTTTTTGAATGACCAAATGTCTTGTTCTTGCTTCTATTTGGCAGTGCCAGCACTTTTTGGCTCAGAGTCTATTTCTCAGATGTCTTTGGTTCTGGAACTTCAAAAATAGACTCCTGTCATCCTTTCCTCTTCTCCCTTCCTTCCTCCTTTTCCTCCCCTTTCTCCTTCCCTTTTCCTCCTTCTATGTGTCTCAAGACTGTTTTCTTTGCCTACTCAATATGCCAGACAAAAGCTGTCACTCCTATAACCATAGGTTTGACTCGAACCTACCCACAGTCCTATATAACATGTAAGTTGAAAAAAATTATGATTCATTTTAACGCAGAACCAATACCACTGTTTTATCCAATGAGATGTTCTTCTGCATAAAATCCCTCATGCCTCAGGAAAAGTTGATCTTTCTTCATCTCCACCTACCTACGTATTCAAATGCATAATGCTCTACATGGGGCAAGACATTTTTCCCTGACTTCCTCATGGCAATCACTTTGTGCTCTGAAGCATGAGATTCAATTACCCATATCATTGTCTTGGCCTGCATAGTTACAACCATTATTAATGATCATAAAATTACCTACTTTTTTGATATAAATTCAGTCACAGTTATGCACTTCCAATCATGCATCAACTAAGTACATTTAAAAATATTTTTCAAGCTTCTAGGAGATAAATGTCCCTTAACAAGATGTGCATTCTATTTAAGTGACTCTGAATAGCCTAGCAATTACCCAAATTAGGAAACCACTTCAGAGAAGAAGTAAGATGACTTAAAATAAGTTTATTTTCTCTATGTATTTGATCTATGTCTCTATTTGGAGTGATATGTGTGTGTTATTTTGAAAATACTTTCCTGAACAGTGGGTCTTTCCAGTAACAAGTGGGAACAGTACCTCTGAGGCAGCCACTACTGGACACAAAATTGAGCCAGCACAGCAAGAACCACTGCATTTCCCCTCCTGGTGTCATAGTGAAACTGCAGGCTAAATCTGAGGAGCCCTGTGCAGTCTTTCTTTAAGCCCCATAAAAAGGAACCTTCCTACCCAAATCTCTTAAAGATCAATGCAATCTTGCACCCACTCTCCATATTCTGGAGTTGCAAAAGACAGGTATAGAACACGCATTTTAAATTTTAGAAATCAAACTATTTGCATTTCATTTTTCAGTATATATCTGAAAACATAAAAGTTTCTTTTTCTTTTCTTTTTTTACATGCAATACTTTTATTTTAGGCGTGCAAGAAAAGCAATTTCAGAATCTACTAATTTAAAGCAAGCAGCTATATACCAATAAAGTAACATCTTGTTAAAGCTTGACACACAGCATCCAGAGCAAGCCGGCATGAGACAATACACATTCAGCATTCAGATGACCACAGTATCAATATAATGCAGAATCAAATTAAAAATTTTTAATATCATTGGGGCGCCTGAGTGGCTCAGTCGGTTAAGCGTCTGCCTTCGGCTCAGGTCATGATCCCAGGGTCCTGGGATCGAGCCCCGCATGGGGCTCCCTGCTCAGTGGGGAGCCTGCTTCTCCCTCTCCTCCCCGCTCAGTGTTCTCACTCACTATCTCTGTCTCTGGCTCTCAAATAAATAAATAAAGTCTTTAAAAAAATTTTTTTTAATATCATGAAACACCTTGTAAGTGTTAAAATTTCTAATTGTGTCTTAAATATCCGTTACTGGTTAATGTTTGATGGAATCAAGATCCAAATAAGATCTAGTCATTGATTAATGATTTTTAAATTTCTCTTTATATTTTAAACCAACTTAATAGAGGTATAATATATGCACCATGATATGTACTCATGGTAAGTTTACAAGTCAATGATTTTGCTAACTTTACACTGTCTCTTTTAATCTATAGGTTTCCCCTCCAGCCCTGTTCCTTCATTGAAGAACTGGTTCATTTGTTCTACAGTTTCCCAGATTTTTAGTTTTACTGAGTTCACACCTCTATACAGTTTTACATGTTTCTCTTTCTATTATTTAGTTTTTATAAATTTACTATTTATAATTTTTATATTTTATAATTTTTATAATTTGTTGTTATAAATTGTATTAAAATATTTTATTTTTTAAATAAATTTATTATTATTTACTATGATAGTTGGGATAATTGATATGAACTCCCTTTAGCCAGAATGTTCATAGATTGTGTGTGCATTTCATTAGGATGTATCCTCTTGTAATGTCAGGATGTAATGTAATGTCTGGCTGTTAGTGAAGAATGCCTACCTCCATTAATTCATTAGGGGCTGCAAAATGGTAATGCTCTAAATATATCATTTCTACTTTGTCTATTAGCTGAAAAACTGTCGTAAGTGAAATATTCTTCTATTCTATTAGATAGCCACTGGTACAGTTTACATAAGAAAGCCAGGATTAAATGTTTGATTTCTTTTTTTATTTACCATTTTTCAAGCAATGAGTTGGTTTCCAAGCATCCTCCAATAGTGATTTTTTAAAATTATTTGTGGACTTAAAAATATTTGAAATGTTTTAATCCTTTGAGGTTATCATCACTGTTGTTTCTTGAATTGCCCCATTTCTGGCTAGTAGTATCCTCTTCATATTGGTTCCAGAGTCCTTATTACCCAACATGGAATGAGATATTCCTTATGCAGACCTGAAACTAGCCCTAAAGAACCCCAACATTCTTAAATCTCAATTCCATGTACACATCTATGTACTATTTGACCTCTCCATCTGGCTAACTAGTGTTCCTGAGTGTCAACTTTATTCACTTCCCCCAGCATATTCTCTATGTTCTTATTTCTTGACTATAATTAAAACAGGTGTTATCTTTAAAGTTGAAAGTTCTTCAGTCATATTTTAATTCATACAACAAACACTGTAAAGTGTAGCAGTCAGAATTTGATCAGAGAAGCAGAAACTGAGTGACATAAAAACTCTATTTTATGCTAATACAGCAGTTGGTGGAGACTTCTGCACAAGACTGTCACCTCTGAGCCTGGTTTGGGTTGAAGTCATTATAGGCTAACCAGCTCAGTAATCAGGAAAGAAATGGGGAAAAACAAGCATAAACTAAAACTCACAAGAACAAACTGGATCCCATGTGGATCGACTAGAATGTGCATCCAAATTTCATAGCCTCCTACTTTGGTGACATACATGCTCTTCAGGAGAGCCTGATGTCCTTCACTATGCATCTGCACACAAACCTGGGAGGCTGGAAAGGACGTATGCCAGGAACTAGACAAGTTGCAGGCCTTGGTGAAAACACTACACTAATAACGTGAGCCCGCAGATCAGCAACAAAATACATGAGCCTCCATAGTTTCTGGTGTCTTACAACAACCTCCAGAGCACAAAAAAATGGTTGCTGCTTTATTTCCACTTTCAAAATATTGAACAAATTTCTCCTGTGACCAACTTTAATCAAGTAGTATACTGGGAATGGAATTGTGGAAAAGGTAATTTCAGCTTAACTAATTTGAAAGAGTACAGAGCCACTAGAATTCATCCTTATTACCTTGGCATCCACATACTCCTCTTTTAATCATACTTAAATCTTCCAAATAAACAAAATAGAAAAACCATGCTTTACCTAACTTTTTGCAACTGTCCCTCATAAAACTGAAGACATGCTAATACTTTCCACCAAAGAGGATACAGGTCCCTTTATTCATCTTTAAGAATGTTCATTCCTCATCTGGCTATGACATATCCCCTTACTCCCCTTTAATATAAAATTAAATATTAATACATATTACATTAGATGGTAAAAAAAAAATGAAAGAAGGAAAAAAGAATTGAATTGGTTAACATAGAAAGTATGTTCACATCAAAACAAGATAGATATATACTCATCACCATTACAGTCCTCATTTCTATGAGCAGTCACATGGTTAAACATGTTTTTTTAGAATTACGTTCTTCCACTACTCATTCCATATGTCCTTCACCCTCAGCAACTAACTCAGTTACCTTTAGTTCCTTGCTTGGTAGGTTAATCTTAAACCCTCACTCCTGAATGGTTTGGGCCATTAGCAGTCTTGCCTATACTGGGCTGTCATAATCTTTCATTGACTTTTTTAAGAGAACATGAGAAAATGGTATCTTCTTATGAGCTTAGTATCAGTCTCTGCCATGTTGAGCACTCAGCAAAGGCAGCAGCCAGATCAACTTTAGTGAATGGAAGTCCATGTTGCTGAGTCCATGCATAACCTTCATCCCTTCCAACCAGGCCACTTTGTTCATGAACCCATTAGGTAAATACCAAGGGAGCTAGGGAGAGAGACTGACTGGTATCCATAGAACACATTATCTTCTCCACTCAGTTTTTAATATCCTCCTTGGTGAAGTTACTCCTTCGTGAGCATTTACATGATACAAATATCTCACAAATCCTGCTAATCTGCAAAGGTGTATAAATACAAATTTGATCCAGACTTCCTTGTCACCAATACCCAATTATGTTTCTTCTAAATTTCTAACCATCTGGCCAAACTATTTGGTACTTTATATGAATCAGTATAGATCCATACCTCTGGCTATGTCTCCTCCCAGGCAAAATCCAAGCACACCACTTGAAGTTATGCCCACTGAATGAATTTTGTTTCACCACTGTCTTTTTTTTTTTAATATGGAAATCCCTGTGAGACCATAAGTATATGTTGAGAGGGAGGAGGAAATACAGCATAAGTATGAGACATGGGCATTTGGGCCACTAGACTTATGAGTGTACCTATGCCTTCAGGATCTGCTTAAACCCTATGTTATAGATACCTCTTCCATTTTATGATAAAGTGCTGCTGTGTATATCCAGATTTATGCATGGAATTATATATAATACATATTTAATAGTGGGCATTTTAGGTCTCATAGAAATTAGGTAGTCCTTGGTCAAGTATTCAGTCTCTCCTGGGGACAGAAGCAGTTTCTCAAAATGATAATCATTATCTTCAGAGATTAGCATAGTGATATTCCAAAATCCTGAGGGCATGCAGTGTGATTTGCTTATGAGAGCCTTTCAAAAGGCATTCTTGTCTGACACTTCAAGCGCTATTGGATCTACTGGATCATATAGTCCAGGAGGCAGAGCAGCTTACATTGCCCACCGGACCTATTACAGAGCTTTCTCTTCCTTGTCTGTACCCAATTTAAAACTGGTGGCTTTTCAGATTACTCAGTAAATGGTTGTAGTGTAATGGCCAAATGAGATACATGTTCCCTCCAAAATACAAAATGCAATTAGTATGGATATTTTTCAGTAGTAGGAAGAGACTGATGCAAAAACTTGCCCTTCACTTTGAAAAGGTTATCTTGACTGCTTCATATCAAAGGACCCTGAGGAATTTCATTCTCATGAGATATATGGTAAACAAAATAATGTTCTCCCAAAGATGTCCACATCCTAATGTCTCAAACCTGTGAACATGTTACATGTCCAAAAGGACTTTGCACATATGATTAACTTGAGATAGGAAGATTATGCTGAATTATCCAGGCGAACTCACTATATCACAAGCGTTTAAGAGGGAGGCAGAGGGTTCAAGTCAGAGATGATGTGATAAAAGAAGCAAAGGTCAGAAAGAGAGAGAAAGAGAGAGAGAGAAAGGCAAAGAGCTTAAAAGACGATATGCTATGGGCTCTGGGGATAAGGAAGGGGCCATAAGGCAATAAATGCAGGCAATCTTTTAAAGGCAAAGAAACAAACTCTGCCCTGGAGTCGTTGAAAGAAACATGACCTTAACAACACCTTGATTATAGGACTTCTGACTTATACAATAGTAAGGCAATAAATCTGTTTTGGTTTTAGCCCCCTAGGTTTGTGGTAATTTGTTGTGACAGCAATGGGAAAGAAATATTAGGTGACTGAATTTAGGAGAAATTTATTTTCTACCAAGGGTCTAAATCAGGTAACTAAAGATTGTTTTACTTTCTGCTCATCAGATTCACTTATCATGATATAATCAATGTAAGGGATGAGTATGATACCCCATGAACTGGACAGGGGAGGAAAGTTCTCATGAATTAGATTATAACATAGGGTTGGAGAGTGGCTATAGCCCTGAGTTAAAATAATAAAGGTGTCTATTGCTGAACCCTCCAGATGAAAGAAAATTACTTCTGCTGGTCTTTACTAATAGATACAGGGAAAAAACCATTTGCCAGATCAATAACTGCATACACAATGATGTGTCAGTTTGCCATAACAATGAAACCACATCTGGACCAACAGGTGGATTGGAGTTACCATCTAATTAAATCATGATACTCTACTGTCATTCTTCAAGATCCATCTGTTTTCTTCATAGGCCAAAAAGGTTAATTGAATGGAGTTGTGTTGGGCATCACCATTCCCGCATATTTCAAGTCCTTGATAGTGACAATAATTCTGTAATTCCCTTAGCAATGTGGTGGTGGTGGTATTATTATTATCAAACTATTTTGGTGGAGAGAGGGAATTTTAATGGCCTCTGCTTGGCCTTTGTTACCCATATCAATTTTCTATTGCTGCATAACAAATTATCACAAAATTATTAGCTTAAAATAACATCTATTTATTAGCTCTCCATTCTGTAGGCAAGAAGTCTGACACAAGGTGGCTGGCTTCTCTGCTCAGGCTGAAATCAAGGTGCCAACCAGCTGCATTCTCACTTTGAGTTCAAGGTCTTCTTCCAAGCTCATTCCTGTTACTGGCAGGAATTCAGAAAATAGCTATCAAAAAACTCTTAAAAAGATACTCTCTTCACAAATGTTTTTATCACAGCCTTGGAGAAGAAATTGTCTTCTGGACCCTCCTGGGGAACATAGTCAGGGGACAGATGAACAGAGTTTATTTGAGAAATGTATTCCAGCATATTGGCCTCACTAAGCCTTTAGATATCTTCCTCTACAATATACCAAGGAAGTTCTGGCATTTCTACTTCATTAGTTTTTAGTTTGGCATTTCAAATTCATAGGAGACTTTGGGGTACAAATTTCAAACAACCAAGCAGACTTTTAGAGAGATCCCCCCAGTTACTCAAGGTGACATACTGAATCCAGAATTACTGTTTAGTAAGCCATATCAACAGATACATCAAGCCCAACATTTTATTCCTTCCACTCTCCTCTACACACTTAGAATATATTCCTATATTTTCCCCCAGGTTACCATCAGTATAAATTGGCAAAACCTTGTAATTCTTCTATATCATACCCCTTCATAAGTCATACTGTGTGCCTTATCCTATTAGTCATTGTCTGGATTTGGGTTTGGTTATAAGTCTAGAAGGAATGGAACATTTACGTATTGACCCTGAGGAAGAACAACAGTCTTCTGGAAGGCAAATGGGGTCCATTTCATGTTCTTCAGGCAAGAAGATACTATCTTCCTCAGAAAGGAATAGAAAACAGAAAGGTTGCTTCTACTGGTAAAAGGTATAAAAAATAAAAGTAAATTCAAGGGTCCAACATCCCCAGATTCAATGGAATCTGCACATATGAACCCAGTTTTCAGGATACCACTACCTCCAAACTAATGCCCTAACTTTAACATAACAGATTCTGTGAGATTGGCAATTTAACCATGTGCCAAGTGTAGACTTTGGATTTAATATTCAGAAATCTCAGCCATGAGGCAATAGGAGAGAAGGGTTTCCTTCAGGGCAGACTTAGAGTGTCCTGGTTTCTTGCCAGACTTTGAGCTGGGAATTTAAAGCCCTGAGCTCATAATTTTCTTTCCCTAAGCTCTCCACCACACCTAAAAGCAACCAACAAACCCCATTATATTCCTTACTTTCACTTGTTATTCCATGCCATATTCTTAGTCAAAGTCTTGCTTCTATAGGCACCTGTCATGCTGCCCAGTGCTCATACGGTGAACTAGCAGGTCAGTGATAACATGTGCAAGCTGTCACAGTTCAGGTACTGACCTTCAGAATATTAAAAATGGCTGCTGCTTCATATCTGCCTTCCAAATAGCATGTAAATTTCTCCCATTCCTAACCTGGAACATACAGAGAAGGAAATTTATGGAAACACAGTTCCCTCTTAGCTAACCTGATAAAGCTACCACTTAAAGCATGTTCCTGTGCCAGCCAATTCCAGCCAGTGAGTTACATCTTGAAGATGAAAAGCTGAATGCCCCATTGGCTCTGGAGGAGTTGATACTAAGGGAAATGGGGTTGACAGACATGAAAAAAAAAAAAAGATACATTCTAATAGGATGTATCCTTTGGGAAAACAAAGAAGAAACACTATCACTTTCTCCCTCACCCAATTAACACAAAAAAAGTCAACAAGAATATTCACTGATTCACTGAACCCAAAGAACTCTATGTCACATTCCAGGTTTTGGAAAGTCACTGTGTTCTGAAAATTCTCCTTTTGTAATATTTCTTCAACCTGTTTTTCTTGGATTCACACTGCTGCCATCATAGAACATCTTTTACTTTACTTATGGACAATTATATGTCCACCTGACTGGTTTGCTATCCTCAGTGTCCCATTGTGATCTATCCTACATATCCCAACAGATCTATTTTACTTTCATCTTGTCATTTTTCTGCCCAAAATCTGTTAATAACCCACTCTCCAACCCTTATTCCCCATCTACAGGAAAATGTCTTTACTTCACATAGGATCTACTCCAACTTCCATCCCATAACTACACTATATTTAAAAGTCATCATTTTGATAGGTGGTAAAGAGCCAGATCTAGCTAAAAGTAGCTAGGGCTACACAAAAGAATTTTGGCTCTGCAGGAAGAGTCTGACAAGTTCCATAAGTCAATCAGTGTGTAGGTCAGATTCTGCACTGTTGACATACCCCAAATGATCAAGTGGATTGCGTAAGTTCAAGCAGGTCAGGGTTTGTGTCCGTAAAATTCGTTAATGCAAAAACAGTGAAAGAAGAAAAATAGCTCTAAGAAGGCAAAGACCAAAGTCTAGGAGTTCAGACTGTCAAAGATAATTGCACTGAAATGCAGACATTGAACCAAACCCTGAGAGTGGAACTAAAGCTTATTTTTCTCTTCCACATTTTGTACAACTTGATATGGGCTATGCAGCCTGATCACACAATTACCATAGCCAGAAATAATTTAAGGATATGGGGGTCCTTGTTCTGAATGAGTGAGGGGTATAACTAGGATCACCATAGGTCTCAGTTTGCATTAGGGCACAGTTTGTGCCTATTGTCCAAACATCATATCCAGTTAACAACCCCTTTTGCTCTCAAAAATGGCCCCATGAAAAAATAAATTACATGTTCATTTTATACTTAGATAATATCTCAGATCCTGCAAGACTGAACTAGTTTCGCATATTCTACTTGCAAACTTTGACTTACGTGAACTGGAGCTTCCTAATTATCTTTCTGGTGATTAACATCTTCTGTGTCCAATTCATATTACTGGCCCTCCATGATATTCTATACTATTACTAATCTGAGTTCTATTCTAGGTTTTGTTGCCAGTTGTGTGACCTTATGTAGTTACTTAACCTATCTGTGTAACATCTTCCTCTCTTTTAAATGGACATAATCGGTACCTACAAAATGGGTTTACTGTGAAAATTAAAGTGGGTTAATATATGTAAAATATTCAGAGTAGTGCCCTGAACATAATATATGCTGTATAAATGTTTACTAGCTTTATTAGTACCAGTATCATTGATGATCTTTTTATCTGGACTCATATAGCATCCTCATTTGGCACTTGAATTGTTAGTTAAATCTTTATTTGTGACTATTTTGTTTCCCAGTTAAATTCTAATCCTTAATGACTAGGACTATGTCTTATTTTTGTATTCTGCAAGCACCCACCACAATAACTTGTAAATAATAAGAGGTCAATAAATAAACATAATTGACTTTAAGATAATCTTTCAAAAATAATTTCCATGTTTAAGTAGAGCCCAAGAGCAAAATAAGAACTTTATTTTAGGTGTGGGACTATACCTCAAGGCCTTCATCTTGAGAATAAACTCCTTAGAGAATGGAACACTGGGGGTATGTGAAGGAGATTGTTGGGCCATGAACAAACTTCTAGGAAACCAAATAAAGCAGGTGGTTTTGTTTTTAAAGTAAATGTTGCAACCTAAGTGTCCACTAATACATCAATGGATAAGGAAAATGTGCACTTGCATACACACACACACACATACACACACAGAGGAATATTATGCACCCATAAAAAAGAATGAGACCATGCCATTTGAGACAACATAGATGGGCCTACAGGGTATTATGCTAAGTGAAATAAGTCAGACTGAGAAAGACAAATACCTTATGATGCCACTCACAAGTGGAATCTAAAAACAAAAACAAAAACAAAATGAATAAAACAAAAAGCAGAGTCAGACCTATAAATACAGAGAACTGATGGTTGCCAGAGGGGAGGAGGGTAAGAGATTGGGCAAAATGGTTGAAGGGGAGAGGGAGATACAGGCTTCTAGTTATGGAATGAATAAGTCATGGGAATAAAAGGCACAACATAAGGAATACAGTCCATGATATTGTAATAGTTACGTAATGGGATAGATGGTGAATATAATACAATGTATAAACTTGTCAAATCACTAAACTGTATACCTACATGAAACTAATATTACATTGTATGCCAACTATACTCTAAATTTTTAAAAAAGAATTAGCTTAGGAAAAAATTGTTTTATTGACTTTTATCTATTTCTCTTAATTGTGGTTCATCTCTTTGGATAATTAAATATTTTGCCGGCCTCTATGTAGGTCCAAGTAATACAAATTTAGTGTAACTTTATTAAATGTACAGAAATTGATACCATTCTTAGCACTGTGCTAAGACAGGCATAGGATGAAGTTTAAAAACACAAAAGATAATACCCCTGTGCGCCTGGGTGGCTCAGTTGGTTGAGCGACTGCCTTCAACTCAGGTCACTATCCTCGAGTCCCGGGATCGAGTCCCGCATCGGGCTCCCTGCTCAGCAGGGAGTCTGCTTCTCCCTCTGACCCTCCCCCCTCTCATGCTCTATCTCATTCTCTCTCTCAAAAAAAAAAAAAAAAAAAAAAAAAAAGATAATACCCCTGTCTTTGAGGGATTCAGAATATAAAGGAGATAATTTAAAACTAAAGTTTGTATACATCTAAACATGTGTACTGAAACCATGGAAACACAGACAAAAAATACAGTATCATAAAAACAATGAAATAGTTAGGAATAAATTTAGCCAAGGAAGTGAAAGATCCGTACTCTAAAAAACTATAAGACACTGATAAAAGAAATCAAAGACAACATAATAAATGGAAAGTTATTTTATGTTCTTGTATTGGAAAAATGATATTGTTAAAAATCTCAGTAATACCAAAAGCCATTTATAGATTCAATGCAATCCCTAAAAAAATTCCAATAGAATTTTTTACAGAAATAGAAAAAACAATCCTAAAATTTATATGGAACTACAAAAGATCCCAAATTGCCAAAGCAATGCTAAGAAAGAAGAACAGACATAAGGCATCACAATTCCTGATTTCAAGTTATACTATAAAGCTACAGTAATTAAAAGAGTATGGTACTGGCATAAAAACAAATAGACCAAGAGAACAGAATCAGGAGCCCAGAAATAAACTCAAGCAGATACTGTCAACTAATATTTGACAAGCAAGCCAAGAATACTCAATAGAGAAAAGACAGTCTCTTCAATAAATGTCAAAAAGACAAGAAATAACAAATGTTGGCATGGATGTGGAGAAAGAGAACCCTTGTACACTGTTAGTGGGATTGTAAATTTATACAGCCACGATGGAAAACAGTCTGGAGATCTCTCATAAAATAAAAATGGAACTGCCATATGATCCTAAAATTCCACTTCCAGGAATATATCCAAAGGAAACAAAAACACTAAATTGAAAAGATGCCTGCACCCCCATGTGCATAGCAGCATTATCTACAACAGCTGAGACTACTGGGTGAGAAGCAATCAAAGTGTTAACTGATGGATGAGTAGACAAAAAAGTTGTGGTATGTATGTATGTATTTTATATATATGTGTGTGTGTGTATATATGTGTGTGTGTATATACATATATAATGGAATATCATTCATTCATAAAAAATGAGGAAATTCTACAATTTGCAACAACATGGATGATCTTGATGGATATGAAATAAGTCAGACAGAGAAAGACAAATACAGTATGATCTCACTTATATGTGAATTTAAAAAAAAAAAACCAAACCCATAGAAAAAGAGATCAGACTTCTGATTACCAGAGGTAGAGGGTTGGAGGAGGGGAAATTGGAAGAAGATAGTCGAGAGGTACAAACTTACAAGGTAAACAAGTACTAGGAATATAAGCTACAACGTGATGACTACTGCTAACACTATTGTATGATATAGAGGAAAATTATTAAAAGAGTAAATCTTAAGAATACCCATCACAGAGGTGCCTGGGTGGTTCAGTTGGTTAAGCATCTGCCTTCAGCTCAGGTCATGATCCCAGGGTCCTGGGATCAAGCCCCCACATCGGGCTCCGTGCTCACTGGGGAGTCTGCTGTCTTCCTTTTTCTCTGCCCCTCCCCTCAGCACCTGCTCTCACTCTCTGTCTCTCTCTCTCTAATAAATAAAATCTTAAAAAAAATTCTCATCACAAAGAAAATTTTTTTTCTTCCTTTTTCTTTTTTATTGTATCTAAATGAGAAAAATGGATGTCAGCTGAAACTACTTCTGACAATCATTTCACAATATATGTAAATCAAACCTTATGCCATATTCCCTAAACCCATACAGTGATTTATGTCAATTATTTCTCAAAAAGAGAAATACAAGTGGATGAATGTATACACAATCTTAGTTCTAGGGATATTACAGATAAATGAAAAGCCACTATTCTCATTTTCTGGGCTATCCAACTTATTCCCAATTATATACGTATTTTCTTAATTTTTTTTTTACTCTTTTGAATCAGAATGCAAACTTACAAGAACAAATCATCAGATATTCTTCTTCCTTTTCTTCTTCCAAAGAAGTGCAAACTATAATCAATTAGTATTGGAGGTTAAT
Source organism: Mirounga leonina (assembly GCF_011800145.1). Classification (NCBI taxonomy): domain Eukaryota; kingdom Metazoa; phylum Chordata; class Mammalia; order Carnivora; family Phocidae; genus Mirounga; species Mirounga leonina. The sequence goes on from NW_023270854.1 coordinate 22,323,135, forward strand.
TTAAAAATCATTACATTGATGGTGAAGCCAACATTCTTCATAGAGCTTTAAAGTTTTACTGTAAAAATCAACATTTAGAGTAACTCACTGTACTTGAAGAAAGGGGGGGAAGGGACTATCTCCTTAGTTCAAGAGAATCAGATTGTTTTTATATTTGTTGAGTTAATAAGAAGGGAAGTTACCATCATTTTTAATGCAAACTTAAATTTGATTTCCTGTAACACACATATGACAAGTAAGCATATTTCCTACAATAAATAGGAAAATAAGCATCATTGTCTTAAAGTTAAAATCATTCATCACTATAGTTAAGGAATCTAGAGGACTTCTATGAGAAGGAGGCTATTTAAACTCACATATGTCATTTTTCTTCCACATAAAAACTGCTAAACTACAGTAAAGATATATATATAGTTAAGACACACACCCTAGAAAGCTAAATTCTAAACCAATAGCAGAAAAAGCCAGTCCATAACCAACCTGATTTACTTTGTTGAGAAATGGTGGCACCACCTACCTCTAGAAGTTAGGATGAACTTACCAGGTATTTACAAAGCATATACATCATTAGATCCCTTCACCAGTGAGGAATTATACCTCACAACACAACCCAACACAAATGTTTAATTTCTCAAGAAGATAAAAAGAGTCCAGACAGGGGGATGCTAGGCTCAGTAAGAAGGTAATGAAAATGGAAGAGGAGAAAGGCAGGAGGAATTATGCAAATTTGGGCATGCCTACATTTCAAAAATGCATGTAGAATGGAGGTCAAGGTAGATTTTGAAGAAAATGTTAGGTATTTCAGAATGTTTCCTCCTAGGATTTTGAAACTGGTACATAAAACTAGCCACCCAACATCACTGTTAAAAGGTAGAAGTTAGAGGATAATTTTATAAAAGCTTCAAGCTCAGATATTTGTAACATGAATGGTGGCAAGGGACTTAACTTCACTTCCCTCCTGCTTTCTCCAACATGTCTTCTCTGTACAACAGACACCTACATTTGGATGCCAAAGGTGAAAAAGCTGAGGTGAATGGGAACAAGAAAGTTATAATGATGAAAGGAAAAAGTCATTTTAAAAAGTATACATGAGATGGACAAAAGCAAAAATCTTCCTAATCAAATTTTAATGTTACAGTTTTCTTAATATCTTATCCTTTGGTGCTTCTCTACAAAGAACGTAAATACATAGTTTGGAAGAAAATTTTTATACAATTCTTCAAATTATCTTTAGTTAGCTTTAAACCTTTTGAGTCTTCCCCCAAAACTCAAGAACCATGAGGAATAAAAAGAGGAGGATAGCAATTAGAGGTGGAAAATATCTTCTGGGAGCCCATTTGAATGGGAGAGCCTGCCCTCAAGGAGTCATTTGGTGGCACAGAAAATAAAGAAAGCTGCTACTGTGAGATACTTCAGCAGCTCAGATGCTGCCAGACCCCCGTGTCAACTTCTTCAAGGGCTGCCATGGTCGGAGCAGGTAAGAAATACTGTTCTCTTTAGTTAATGGTGCTTTGAAATCATCCTCTTATATGGATCCAGTAGGGCTCTACATCCCTTATACCTGTCTTGACTTATTAGTTCAGCTATATAACAACTCAAACACCACCACCACCAAAATATGTTCTCAGTAAGGAATCTGTTCAAGTTATATAAAAAGGTATTATTTTTTATTTTGTACTGTTTGGGCCAAATTGAGTCACTGATGAGATACTGACAAGCACAGAACTTTAATGTACAGTTGGAAATCCACATCTATTCTACAAAGTAGGGATTATTTTATCTGCATATTTATCATTGATTATTTGGGAAAAGATGGAAGAATCTTTTCCCCAGCTTCCACCTTGTCTTTGCAAATACTGAGGTACATTGCAAGTCCTTTGAGAGTAACTATGCATTATACTTAATATCTAAACAGCTGGAAGGAAACTTAAAGGTCAACTATGCTGCTTACTCATATAATATATAATAACTATACAGCATTCCTGACACACAGCCATAACTTCTGCTTTAAAACTTTTATGTACAGGTAACTTACTACCTCAAAAAGCCATTTAGTCAATATTTGGACACTCCAATAGAATGGTCTTTCTGGACTTGTACAGCATAATAGCAAAGGCAGGTACTTCTAAGGAAAAGATGTCTAAATGTGACATTTAAAAATAATAATAACCAGAGGAGTGACACCACCAAGATGGCGACATGGGTCTTTCCTCATTTTGCTCCCACTCACAAGAACAAATAACAATTATTCATGGATAGAGCTCCCCTGAGAAATTCCTAGAGCTGGGAGTGAGGGTGAGCCACACCCTTGCACCACAAAGAGGGACTACATTAAAGGGTAAAAGGAATGGCTTCACATTGACTGCACCACTCCTCCCCTATGCTGAAGCAACACCACAGCAAGAGGTTTCCCTTGAGCCTATAGTTCCGCCAGTGGGAAAAAACAGCCTGGGGTGACATCCAGCCTCCTAGCATTATAGGTTGCTTCATGGGAGCCCCAACTCTGGTTTTTCCCTATGGGGATCATAGGAGAATCTGTGGGAACCAACCATTGGGAGTCTGAGATAGAAAAAGGAGGAGGGGGCTTCCAAGGACCAGCACTAGGGTCTTGGTGAACCAAATTCCTCCCTGCAGAGACCTCATAGTCACAACCAACAATTTGCTTATCTGCAGAGTCAGGTTGGTAGCACAGTCAGACCTAAGAATCCAGGGGATGCAGGTCTGCCTAATTTGGATCCCCAAACAAAGAGTTCTGCTGGCCCAGGAGCCTGGTCTGCCCATGCCCAGACAAAAGCTGCCACTGCAGAGGGTAACTCCCAAATCCTCCTGACCAGAAAGCCAGTTCAGGAAAATCTGGGAGTTGCCTGAAGTGGGCCCTCCTAGTCTTGTCCAGGCAGGACCCTGAGTCATAGCCTCAGCTCCATCTGACAGAACTAGCGAGAACACCTGAAATCTGCATGACCCAGCACCTCCCTGTCCTAAAGACAGGGAAGGCCAAGCTAATTGCCCCATGATTAAAGCCAGTGGCCCTGTTCCGTAGGAAAGTTGGAGCATAGGTCAGCTTGAGTCAAACAAAGAGCACTAAGAGCTTTGAAGCTGCTTCTCCTGCTGTGCTTGGGCAGTGAAACTAATTTGTAGCCCCACTTATTGTTGAATACAGCCTTCAGCCCACCTAACCAGAAAACCTAAGCAGAGCTTGTGGGAAGCTGTGGAGCCCATCAAATAGCCCTGTTTACAGTGGCACTTGAACAGAGAGCACAACCTGTGGTTTTCCCTATCTGTGGAAAAAAATCAAAGGGCTCACCTCACTAGAATACTCACTGCACGTATTTGCCTGAATTGAGTTCGCAAACAATGAGTCATGTAGGCTCTGGGTCCCATTCTGCCACCCCCTCAAGACAGGGAAGCTAATTCAAGACATATCTACTGCTAAGTATAGTATCCAACCCCAACTGTAATAAGCCTGCCCACAGAATCCACACAACTTTGACATCCATCCTACAGCCTCACTTGGGCAGGGAATCAAGCAAGCAGTCCTATCCAGCTGTTCTCAGCCAGTGGCACACTACCCCCAACATCAGAACTCCAACAATTGCCTTGCCCAAAAACAAACGCCAATAGCAGGCCCCACCTGCCCAAGAATGTTACCAGCAAACACATCTAGAAATGGAAACTGAGCTGACTGGTAACAAAGTGTTTCTGCCAAAATGGACCTACAAAGTCTGGAAGAAAAAACCACTTTCTTGAATATGCTTATACCAACATGAGGAATTGAGAACCAGAACAAAAACAAGTAAATATAACACCACCAAAAGAAACTAATAAAGCTCTAATAACTGATCCTTAAAAAACTGATCAATTGTCAGACAAAGAATTCAGAATAATGCTCTTAAATAAGTTCAGTGAAATACAAGAACACATGGATAGACAACTAAAGAAAATTAGGAAAGTAATATATGAGCAAGAAGTTCAACAACAAACCAGAAACCATTAAAAAAAAAAAAAAAAGCCAGAAATCCTAGAGCTGAAAAATATAACTTAACTGAAGAATTCAATAGAGAGATTCAAAAACAGACTCTATGATGAAGACAGAATCAGTGACCTGGAAGACAGGACAACTGAAATTATCCAGTCAGAGGAGCAAGAAGAAAAAATGAAAAAGAATGAAGAAAACCTATGAGAATTATGGGACACAAGGAAAAGAAATAATATTCACATTATGGATATTCTAGAAGAGAAGGGAAAGGGACAGAAAGTATATTTAAAGCAAATGATAGCTGAAAACTTCTCAAACCAGGCAAAAGAAATAGACATCCAGGTCCAGGAAGCCCAAAGATCCTAAGTAGGTTAAACACAAATACAGCTACACCAAAACACATTTCAATTAAATTGTCAAACTCAAAAACAAAAAGAACTTTAAAAGCAGCAAAAGAGAAAAGTTACATATAAGGGAACTCCCATAAGATTATTGGCAGATTTCTCAATACAAACTTTTTAGCCCAGAAGAGGAGACGACATACTCAAGTACTGAAATAAGAAAAACAAACAAAACAAAAACTGTCTAGCAAAAATACTATACCAGGTAAAGCTGTCCTTCAGAAATCGAGATAAACACTCCATAACAAATGAAAGCTGACAGAATTTATTACTATTAGATCTTACAAAAAGTGCTAAAGGGAGCTCTATGAATGAAAATAAAAGGACACTAATTAATATCATAAAAAAATATAAGAATGTAATGGAAAACTCCCTGATAATGGTAAATATATACTCAAAGTTGGATCCTGTAATATGGTAATGGTGGTGCATAATTCAATTACAACTAATTTAAAAGTTAAAAAACAAATGTAGTAAAAATAACCATTACTAAAACAATCTTAGTTACACATTATTAAAAAATAGGTAAATGTAATATCAATCACCCAAGATGTGAGGGGGAGAAGTAAGAGTGTAAAGATTAGGAATTGTATAGAAGTCAGGTTATTAGTTTCAAATAAGTTGTCTTAATTTTTAAATACTTTATGTAAACTTCATGGTAACCACACATACACCTACACAAAAAGAAATTACACAAAAGTAATTACACAAAAGGGCATGATAAACAAATCAAAACACAAAAATTGAGATAAGAGAAAAGGAATAATGGATCTACCAAACAATCAGAAAACAATGAACAAAATGGAAATGTTAAGTCCTTAATTACCAATAATTACTTTAAATGTAAATGGATTAAATTCTCCAATCAAAAGACACAGAAAGTCTGAATAGATTTAAAAAGAAAACAAGATCCAAAGATATACTACCTACAAAAAAGACACCACTTTAGCCTTAAAGAAAACATAAGAGTGACAGGATGGAAAAAGATATTTCAAGCAAACAGTAATCCTTCACACACACATACACACATGCAGGGATAGCTATACTTGTATCAGACAAAATAGCCTTTAAAATAAAAATAGTAAAAGAAGAGACAAAGAAGTTCATTATAGAACAATAAAGGGCTCAGTACATCAAAAAGTTATAACAATTATAAATATTTATGCACCCAACATTGGAAGAGCTAAATACATAACACAAAAACTAAGCTAAAAGGAGAAATAAACAATACAATAGTAGTTGGGGACTTTAATATCTGCCACTCAACATGTCAAGTCATCCAGACAATCAATAAGGAAAACGGGATTTGAAAAGCACTATAGACCAAATGAACCTAACAGATACATACACTCTATCCAACAACAGCAGAGAAAATATTTTTCTCAAATGCACATGGAACATTTTCTAGGATAGACCACACATCATTCCACAAAAAAACTTAGCAAATTCAAGAAGCCTGAAATCATACCAAGTATCTTCTTAACCACAATGGTATGAAACAAACAGTAACAAGAGGAAAACTGCATCATTCATAAATACATGGAAATTAAACAACATTCTCCTGTCACAACCAATGGATCAAAGAAGCATTTACAAAGGAAATTAGAATCTTGAGACAAACAAAAATAGAAACACATACCAAAATCTATGGGATGCATCAAAATCAGTTCTGAGAGGGAAGTTCATAGCAATAAATGCCTTAAGAAGAAAGACAGATCCTAAATAAACAAGATACCTTTATGCCTTAAGGAACCAGAAAAAGAACAAACTAAGCCCAAAGATTAGCAGAAGAAAGTAAATAGCTAAAGATTAGAACAGAAATAAATAAAATAGAAAACAGGAAAAGATTAACCAAACTAAAACTTAGTTCTTTAAAAAGAGAAAATTGACAAACCACTAGCTAAACAAGAAAAAAAGAGAAGCTAAATCAACAAAATTATAACTAAAAAAAGAGACATTATAACTGATACTACAGAAATATAAAGAATCTTAAAACTGGATAACCTAGATGAAATGGAAAAATTCTTAGAAACATACAAACTACCAAGGATGAATGAAAAAGAAAATCTGTATAGATCAATCACTAGCAAGGAGATTAAACCAGTAATCAAAAATCCAACAAAGAAAAGCCCAGACCAGATGGATTCACTGGTGAATTTTACCAAACATTTAAAGAAGAATTAACATCAATCCTTCTCAAACTTTTCCAAAAAATCAAAGAGGAGGAACCATACCTAAACTCCTTTTATGAAGCCAGCATCACCCAATACCAAAGTCAGAAAAAGACACTACCAGAAAACTAAAGACCAATATCCCTGATGAATATACATTCAAAACAGTCAATAAAATACAAGCAAACCGAATATAGCAGCACATTCAAAGGATCGTTCACCATGATCAAGTGGGATTTATAACTGGAATGCAAGGATCTTTCAAAATATGCCAATCAATTAATGTAGTACATCACACTACTAGAATGAGAGAAAAATTGCATAATTATCTCAATAGACACAGAAAAGGCATTTCACAAATTCATCACCTGTTCATGATGAAAACTCCTAACAAATGAGGTATAGAAGGAATGTACCTCAACATAATGGCCAAATATGGTAAGTCCAGAGCTAACATCATACTCAACATTGAAAGGTTGAAAGCTTTTTCTCTAAAATCAGGAATAAGACATGGGTGCCCGTCTCATTACTCCTATTAAACACAGTAGTGGAAGTCCTTGTCAGAATAATCAGAGAAGAAATAAAAGGCATCAGAATTGAAAAGGAGGAAGTAAAATTCTATTTGTGGATGACAAAATTTTATACCGAAAATCATAAAGATTCCACCAAAATCTTGTTGGATCTAATGAAATTCATTAAAGTTGTAAAATCACAGGATACAAAATTGACTTACAAAGATCAATAATGTTTCTATATACTAAATGATCTCATAATAAAATCAAAACAAAAAACTTGGGAAAAAAATTTTTTTAAACTTAGGATTAAACTTAACCAAGGAGATGAAAGAGCTCTACTCAGAACAGTACAAGGCACTGATTAAAAGAAAAATGAAGATGACACAAATATGTAGAAAGGTATCTTGTGTTCATGAGTTAGAAGAGTATTGTTAAAATGTCTGTATTACCAAAGCCATCTACAGATCCAAATACAATCCCTTTCAAACTTCTAATGGCACCTTTTTACAGAAATAGAAAAAGGAATCTTTGTGTATACTATTGGTAGGGTTGTAAACTTGTACAACCACTATGGAAAACAGTATGGACGAGCCTCAAAGAGTTAAAAATAGAATTATATGATCCAGCAATTCCACTTCTGTGAATACATCCAAAGAAAACAAAAATACTAATTTGAAAAGATATCTGTGTGCCCGTGTTCATAGCAGCATTATTTACAATATCTAAGACATGCAAACAACTTAATTAAATGTCCAATGATGGATGGATAAAGAAGCTATGGTATAAACCGACTCTTGAATAACACAGAGGTTAGGGTTATAACCCTCCATGTAGTTGAAAATCTGTGTATAACTTACTCCCCTCAAACTAATAGCCTACTATTGATCAGAAACCTTACCAAGAACACAATTAACATATTTTCTATGTTTTATGATTGTATACAGTATTCTTACAATAAAGTAAGCTAAAGAAAATATTAGGAAAACCATAAGAGAAAATACATTTACAGTACTGTTACTATAAAAAAAAAATCCACATATTAGCAGACCTGCATAGTTCAAACCTGTGTTGTTCAAGTGTCAACTACATACACAAACACATATATACACATAAAATGGAATATTATTCAGCCATATAAAATGAGCAAATCCTGCCATTTGCAACAACATGAATGGACCTTGAGGGCATTATGCTAAGTGAAGTAAGTGAGAGAAAGCAAATACTGTACAATCTCATTTACATGTGGAATCTAAAAGAGAAACAACAAATGAAAACAAAAGTCATAGAAAAAGAGATCAGATTTGTGATTACCAGAGGTGGAGGGGCTAGAAGGAGGAACTGAAGAAAGGTGGTCAGAAGCTACAAACTTCTAGTTACAAGATAATTAAGTACTGGGGGTGTAACCTATAGCATGGTGACTATAGTTAACACTGCTGTATGATATCAAGCTTTTTAGAGAATAAACCTTAAGAATTCTCACTGCAAGGACATTTATTTTTTCTTTTTCTCTTTTCATTGTATCTATATGAGATGATGGATGCTAACTAAATTTATTATGGGAATCACTTTACAATATATTTAGTCAAACCATTATGCTGTACTCCTTAAACTTACACAATGATGTGTGTCAATTGTATCTCAACAAAACTGGGGGGGGGGGGGGGGAATCACCAAACAAAAAAATCCTTGCATTGGTAAGGATAGGCTGAATTACTCTGTAGTAATAAGCAGTCCCCTATCTCAGTAGCTCAACTTAGCAAAAGTTCATCTTGTTTACATGATTTAGGGAGGGAGGGTGCCACTCATTTTAGTCCCTTGGGAATGCAGGCTGACAGTCTCCATCCCTACATGTGCTGTCAGGATCAGCATGGAAGAACAAACTGTGCACTGGCTGTTGAAGCACTTGCCCAAAAATGACATAATCACTATTGCTCCCATGATCACTACTGGCCATATGTTCCTGGCCAAAACAAGTTATAGGACTCTGCTTAACTTCAAAGAAGGCAGGGAAGTGCAGAGACCTAAAAATGTTTGCAATGCAAAACTATTACCTTTCTGGGTATAAAAGTAAAATAAACTATCAATAACATTAAATAAAAGGACAAATTAGGTAAAAATACTCAAAATATGCGTCACAAAAATCTGCTTTTATGTATAGTAAACTTTTATAACTTAGTAATAGAGAAATTTACCTCCAATAGATGAATAAATAATGAAAAGATAATACTCAAAAGCAAAGGTATGTTTTTTTAACAGACATAGTCAAATGTTCAATCTCACTGGTAATGAAAGACTAATACCTCTAAAACTAACAGCTCATACTTACTTGACCAATTGTGTCAGGCATTGAGCTTACAATTAATACATATTATCTGAATGTTTCTCCAACTTGCTACAAGATGATACTATTAATCTTTTTTTTTGAGATGAGGATTAGAGGTATTAAATAAACTTCCTGAGGTCACTCAGCATAAAATCATGGTGTTTGGTCTCAAATCAGGTGTGTCTGAGCTTAAGACATATACTAACCTCTAAGTCATATTTTTACTTGAATATGAATGAAAATATTATGATTCTCACCCAAAATTTTTTTACAGACTTCAACACCAGCCTTTATATGAGAAATGAAATCTGGTGGATGTACTTGACTCATTTAACTACTTGAACTAATCTATTTTGGATAAATAATCAAAGTTGGGAGCAAAGACATTGTTTGAGGGCCAATTCTATAAGCAGAAGCAGGAGACTTCCTGTCCTCATGGCATTTACAATCTTGTAGCCACTCTCCTCATTTAGAAAGAGGCTCAGACATGGAAAACATCCAGTAAACTACACCTGTTGCTATCCAATGAATTCAAAATGGATTCCCTGCACTAAAAATCTAACAAACTCGTTTACTTGTGAGATCTATTTCCACTTTTCTGGTAAGTATACCATATAAATATTTTGCATTGTCTTGATTCTACGGACATCGACTGAACACACTATATAAAGTACTGGGGGTACAAATGGATAAACCATAGCTCCTCTTTTCAAAGTGTGTAGCCTAGTGAGGATAATTTCCACAGAGTATGGTAAAATGCTCTAAAATATGTAAGCTGGAGTACCAAGAGAAAAAGAAGACATCTTCCTCTTTCTCACGCAGTCAAGAAAGGCTTCCCAGAGAAGGAGGTGATCAATGTGAGATAATTTAACTGAGATAAGGATAACTTCAAATTACCCATGTGAGAAAGGATAATTGTAATCTAGGTCAAGGAAGCAGTGTCAACAAAGCCATAGAGGCATGAAATGGCATCATAGGGGCTCACTGTGCCAAATGGTTTTGATCTTATCTGTGGGACTGACCCTGAAACTCTTGGTGCTAAGCCGTGGAAGAGAAAGAAAAGAGGAAAACTTATACCTTGTTATCACTAGCCTTTTAGTAAGACTGTCATCTAGTAAAAGATTATAAAATTATGTCTCATGACTATTTTTGTCTTTAACTTTTGCCACTTGTCTCAAATTCAGTATTATGCATATTGATTTGAGATTTGAACTTGCTATATATTTAAAGAAAGAGAAGGCTGAAAATGTGAGGTAATAAATCAAAAGCTACAAGAACCTCTTGTGGGCACTTAATGGGCAAAACCAGGAGGTCCCTTTTAAATGTGAATGTGGTTTAGTGATAATGATGAATGGGCTGTAAGTTCCATTCCTCTGAGCTTTCTTTGTATTATCACTGTTAAATGATAGTTTCAAATGAACCTCATTACTTTCCACTGAGACTCATTCCAGCGGCACGAAGATAAAAGGCTGTCCAGCCTGTGAGAATGTTGCTGGCTTTTCTCTAATATGGGGTCTCCCCTGAAAGCACTGTCATATGCATCAAGAGCATACCATTTGTAAGGAAGATAGCATTGACCTTCAGGAACCAAAGAAACTTGCATTTTAAAAATTTACCCAAGACAACTACAAACTGGAATCGTCAAGAAATTCTATACCTGGTGACTAATAGGACACAGTGAAGACCATTCTGCAGTTTTAAAGACCTCTTTGTGGAATCATGTAGTAGCTTATGTAAAAATTACAGGTCAAACTAGAAGGATACAGCCAGACATGCATAATTATTTTAAATGTTTAATTTGGAGATAAGTTGGGAAAAAAATTGTATAAAAGATTCCATGTTCCTTTTATCCAGATAAAATAACATCTTCCAAATCTATAGTACAGCATCACAACCAGAGTAGTGACATCAAGGCAATTAAGATCGAGAACATTTCCATCACAAGAATGATTATTCATCTTGCCTTCTTATAGCCACATCCACTTCCCTCATGTTGCTTTTTACACTGACTCCTCTACCCCATCTTTCATCCCCAGCAACCACTGACCTGTCTTCTATTTCAATAGTTTCATCATTTCAAGAAAGTTATATAAATGGAAGCATACCTTGTGTAATCTTCTGGGACTTTTTGATTAAGCATGATTCTCTAGAGATTCATCCAAGTTGCGTGTATCAGTAGCGTGTTCCTTTTTGTTGCTGAGTAGTATTTCATGGTATGGGTATACCACAGTTTGTATATCCACTGAAGGACAACTGGGTTGCTTCCAGTTTCCAGCTATTATAAAAAAGCTATGCATGAATTTATCAGGGTTCTTAGTTTCTCATTTCTCTGGAATAAATATCTAGGAGTGCAACTGCCAGGTCACATGTTTAGTTTAAGAAACTGTCAAATTGTTCTCCAAAGTGGCTATATACCATTTTACATGCTCCCCACCCAGTAATGTATAGTGATAGTTTCTCTACATCCTCATTAGCATTTGGTATTATCACTACTTTTTATTAGATTCATTTTGATAGGGCGCCTGGGTGGCTCACTTGGTTAAGCAACTGCCTTCGGCTCAGGTCATGATCCTGGAGTCCCGGGATCGAGTCCCACATCGGGTTCCCTGCTCAGCGGGGGGTCTGCTTCCCCTTCTGCCCTCTTCTCTCTCGTGCTCTCTCTCTCTCATTCTCTCTCTCAAATAAATAAATAAAATCTTTAGAAAAAATAAAAAATAAAAAAATTTAAAAAAAGATTCATTTTGATAGGTAGTAATATCTACTTATGGTTTTAATTTGCATTTCCCTCATGGATAATCATCTTAAACATATTTTCTTGTGTTTATTTGTCATTTACACATACTCTTTGGGAAATGTCACTACAAGTCTATTGCCTATTTTCTAGTTGAATTATTGGGTTACTATCAAGTTTTGAGAATTCTCTATTTTAGATATCCATCATTTGTTGGATAATTGTTTGCAAACCCTTTCTTCCAACCTGTAGCTTCTTTTCATCCTCTTAACAGAATGTTGCACAGAGTAAGTTGTTCATTTGATAAAGTCCAATATACCAATTTTTTTTTCCTATGCGTGGTATCTTTGGTGACAAGTCACGGGACTGGCTGTTTCACCTTTGAGCCTGAAGATTTTCTATTAAAAAAAAACTTTTACAGTTTTACATTTTATATTTAATTGAATGATACATTTTGAGTTTGGTTTTTATAAGGAATGATGTTGAGGGTTTTTTTTTCCCTTGTTTATGGATGTACAATTGCTCTAGTACCATTTGTTGGAAAGGCTATCCTTCCTCCACTGAACTGCTTTATCAACTTTGTCAAAAATCAGTTGGGCATATTTGAGTCTAGTTCTGAGTTCTCTCATTCCATTTCATTGATTTACAGGTCTATCCCTTTTTCAAGCAGTCTTGATTACTAAGCTATTGTTATTGGAATAGACTACTTCTTTCTACTTTATTCTTCTTTTTCAAAACTGTTTCAGCCATTCCTCATCCATACATTTCTGTTTAAATTTTAGAATATATTGTTATTATATACCCCCAAAATCTTGTGGGATTTTAAAAGGAATTGTTTTAAACTTGTGTATCAATTTGGGAAGAACTGTAATCTTTGTTGAGTTTTCTAATCTATGGATGTTGTATGCTTTGCCATTTATTTAGCTCTTCTTTGATTTCTTTCATTAGCAATTTGTAGTTTTGAGTGTGTTTTGTTTAAACTTTTTAAACAATTATAAATGGATTTATATTTTTTAATTTTAGTACCCACATGTTCATTGCTATTATATAGAAGTTAAGTTTTAAAGGTTTATCTTGTAACCTGTAACCTTACTGAACTCACATATTGGTTCTAGAAGTTGTTTCTGTTCTTTTTGTAGGATTTGCTACACAGAATAGGTCATCTGCCATTAAGGATAGTTTTATTTATCCTTAATATTTTTATACTTTGTATTTCCTTTTCTTGCCTTACTGTAATGGCTGGAACATCCAGTGCTAATTTGTATGAGTAATGAGAGCAGACGATCTTGCTTTTTGTCTGATTTCAGGGAGAAAACATTCAGTTTTTCACTCAGCTATAATGCTAACTTTAGGGATTTTTGTAGATGTTCTCTATCAGGTTGAGGAAGTTCCCTTCTATTCCTAGTTTAATGAGAGTTTGTAATCGTGAATGATGCTGAATTCTGTGAAATGTTTCTTCTGTATCAATTGCTATAATCATGTGTTGACATCTATTAACTTATTTTTCTCTGGTTGAAATTTTCCCGATTCCTTTTTATAATGATTTTTCATTGAAACCTGGATTTCAGGGGTATTATGTTTGAGACTCTGGTTCTTATTTAAACCTTCTTTTTTAGCTAGTTTACTGAGATCACTTCAAAGGGAAGGAGGAGTGTTTCTATATTAATGTCAGATGAGAAGTCCAGGTTCCCCACTTGGTGTCCATTAATAACCAGGATAAGGGTATGAGAAGCACCTTGTACTGTTGGGTGGGGACTGGAGTTCTCTTGATACCACCCTTGTTAGAAGGGGGAGGTTTCCCTAGTTATTGCTGTGTGAAGAGGGGTGGAAGGTCAAGGTCACCACATGGTTTCCACTAACACTAAAGAGGATGGGGGTTGTTATCATTCAAATAATTAGGCCCAGCTCCCTAATCAGCCTTCTCTGACACCACTCTGGCAAGCAAGCTGGTGTGCTTCATTACAGCCTGGTAAGAGTGGAAGTCTAGGTTTCCTACTTAGATTTTCTGCTATGTGTAGGGGTGGGAGCCATAGATTTTCTGTGATGTTTGGCTGCACTACTGTGGTTACTGTCTAATTTTTCTTTCTCTAGTCTGCCCCTTTTCCTGGTCCTTTGACTATAGAGAACAGGCTTTGGCTTTTGTTTGTTTGTTTTGCACCATTCACCAATTGTATTTCCAAGTTGCTATCTTCTTCAGTTCCAAGTCTGAGATATAGGAGACAGAAAGAAAACCCAGGGAACTCACCACCATGCATTCCTTGACTCCTAAAATCCCTAGATACCACCAGGCACACAGGATCACATAGGAGATGCATTTGGGAACAGAGTGAACCAGCTGAGGCTGTGGGAGGCAGGCTTTGCAGTAGTCAGAAATAGGTGATCCCGGGCCCCCATGGGAGGATGTGATTGTCTTGTCTGAATAATTTTGTAGCCTGGCAGGGAGGCGAAATCCATTAGGTTGAGGGCCAGGTGGAGAGCAGCTGGTCTGGCTGATAGGGAATGAATCAGGTAGGGAGCCTTTCCTGCTGGGTGGAGAATATATCTGGTGAGAGCAGGGGAACTCACTGTTAATCTTTTCAGGCCCTCCTGTTTTCAAATGTTAAGGCAGATAATATTGCATCTTCATTTCAGGCCTTACACCACGATAATGTCCAGGGGCTTTGGTTGTATTCCACATGAGGATAGGGAATAGAACATCTAGTCTATCCTCCTGGAAGTAGAAGTGGTCTTTATAACTTAACCATACATTTGATGAAGTTGTTTTATCCTTTGTGCACGTATGCCACAAAGCATCCTGATACAGCCCTATCGCTCTCTCTAATCAAATAACATTACCCATATTTTCCATATATTTAACATTGTTTATGGTATAATTTACTCTTTTGTGACAGTGCTAAGTCACTACCCCCAAACCACTGGCAACTTCATTATTACAGAGAACCAGAAAACCTCCTTTTGTGGTCTGCCCTTGGAAGAGCTATTAGTACTTGGAGGCATAAGAAGCAGATTTAAGATCAATTTTAAATGAAGTAAAGCAACTTTGGAATTTCAATGGTAAAATATCATTTGATTTCCAACCAGCCAACAAGAAAATCTACCTACAACTTTGCAGGATCCCTCATTTTTTTCATACAGTGAGGTCTTGTTAATAATGGTACACTGCATTAATACTTAATAGCTAAAGCAAACAGCATAATAAAAATACGTATAGGTAAAATTTTTGGTTTAAGGTAGATATTAATGCCAAAATTATTTTTAGGTGATAATTAATAGAGAGTCATATAAGCTGAATCCACTGGAAGATATGGGTTTTTTTTCCCCCATTTATTTCTCTATTTATTTACTTACTAAAACTGATGTTAATAAGGGAACAATTTCATTTTAACATGCAAAGTAATGTATTCCTCCTTCTAGTGGATGATGATACAAAACCCCAAAGAATAAACAGTTGAAGCCTAAACTACATTAACAAGAGCATTATTATTTCTGGAACCTATAAAACCTGGGTCTACAAAAATAAGTAGCCAAATTTAATACTTACAATTTCATAAATGTTAAGCTGTTCCCTGAGGGAAAAAACTAGTAGAAATGGGGGCAAAAAGGGAAGAGAAGGAAAGAGAGAGAAAGCAAAGGGGAAATACTTAGTGTAGGAATTATCTAGTCTACTGATTTAAAAGTAACTGTTTCTGAATCCTGAGAACCCAGCACTATGCCTGGCAGGAAGTATGCGCTCAAATTCATGGTTTTAACTATGGGCAAATTGAAAAAAGAAAAAAAAAGGTGGTTCCTTTGTCTGAATTTTTTCTTCTGAGGTCTAATGAAATTTAGGAGGAAAAAATATAAATGTATACACACACACACACACACACACTCACTCACTCATAAAAAAACCAGGTAAGGAAAGCTTTGAGATTCTTTATATATTATAGTACCTTATCCTATAGATATCTTACATGTATAGTACCTAATCCTTTGTCAAAGTACGACATGTGTAGCCTTACGTAAACAATAGTACCCTGAACACAGGTGTCCTCCACTATCCAAAATTAGAGAATTCCTATGAAAACCTTCCTAGGCCAAAACAGCATAAATTAGAGCAATTTACCCTTAATTTATCTGGAAATTTTTTTATCGTTCCCAGACTGAAAAATAACCTCTTTTAGGCTTTTCTAATACCTTAGGACACATCTTGCTAAAAGATGCAAAATAAATCGAGATAAAGTAAAGATGGTCACAGACACAGCTCAAAGCTAGGGTGGCTTGATGCTCAGTGCAGTTCCCAGGGAAGGAGCTTGGCAGTGCCACTCTCTTTGCTCAGGATGCACATTGCCTCTATAATGGTTTGCTGCATCCTCTTTGAATTTCTTACGATTAGTGAAAATGGGTACTAACGGAGGTCTTTTTGTAAAAGCAAAATGCTGTATGTAACACGATCTTCGGAAAAGCAGGAGATACCTGTGGTGGCTTCATAATTTTCAAAGCAAATTTTTGGCCATTCTTACTGGATATAACTTTTACTATGACCTATTGATGCCCCAAGAGGGAGGGCCTCACACCACTCGCCAAGAAGGTTCTTGGCTTTGCTCAAGAAAGAATTTAAGAGCAAGCTATTTAGAGAAAGAGACACAGATTTATGAAGTATAGAAGAAAGAAGCTACTTCACAAAGTAACAGTCTCTCCTTTGCCTCTAATGAAGGGTTTTATAAGTTTTTTAAATTAGCTAACCAAATAGAGAGGGGCCTCCCCTTTAACTTTGGGTTTATCATTTACATTGGGTGGTTAGTTTTTCCATCATCTTAGGGTTGTGAAATTATTCACAGGGAGCAATTTTAAGAATGTCTGGTGTGCTGGAGTGGGGTCTTGTGGTCTTCCGTGAGTCACATCCTGTGACTCCATTTATGACCTGCTGACTTTTAGGTCAAGGGTCAGCCTAAAACCAAAATGGCTTTACCTTAAGTCAACTTGTCTCATGAGTCTCCTTCCCTCCTGCCTCATGCTGAGATAAATAAATATGGCAGGAATAAACTACCCTTAACTTACCATGAAGAAGGAAGCATGGGGAGGTTAAATGAAATGTCAAGAACAGCACAAATGACTGAATATACACAGAACTCTAGCCTTCTGACTCCCTGAGTTTTCTTAGTTCCTTAACAGAGAGAAGAGATAGAGGGCTCCTAAAAAGGTCAGAGAGATTTTGAGAAGAATGCCGGAATGCATACATATATGTACTACACACTGTAAACCTAATAAATATCTTGCTCAGATATGTTCGACCATTCTCAGAGGCATCTGAAATCTTGAATAATTTTTTTAAATGTCAAAGATGGCCTTTAAACTTAAAGAAGGGAATTACTGCTTTAAATTAAGATTTCCTCTCAACAAAGGGTCTCATGAATTAGTTACAAACTTGGGAGAAGCAGAAACAGAGCTCTGAGGTCTGCTAAGGAGAGCACTCTGCTCTGCTCAGTGATAGCCTGATAAGAAAAGGGATGGACAGGAAAAGGGATTGCACAGGGATTCTCTAAACGAATTACACAAAAGGGCATGAAAGGAGTCCTCTTGCCTTATATGTAGTCAGCCTACTAAATCCTGGAAGATGTCAGTGAATTAAACTTTTCATTTGCAAATCTGTTTTATAGCACGTAGAATGAATGGTCTATGAACTATATGTAGCAGCAACAGAAACCCACCACAGGACTAGCAATAACAATAAGCTACATTTAAACAAAGTGCCCCCATAAAATCAAGGAAATCCAGGAACAATTATAAAATGAGCCACTAATAGTTTTCACACTACCATGTAACACGTTTCTCCTGTGCTTAAAGCATATGTGAATATTAACAACAACGGCTACATCTTAAATTTAGTGGCATCATTTAATTTTAGGTATGGGCATTAGCAGCAGATTCAAGCAACCCTGTCTCAAGCTAATTACCAAAAAAGGAAAGCAGAAAGGGAGCTCCTGGCTGGGCTTTGTGTTCACAGCAATTAGTTTTAACTGACTGGAAACCAATTTTAAATAATTTTATAGCTTGTACTAGATCTCTGCCATTTACCATGTGTGCCCTTCCTATTTTTATGGAAACCAGAACCTCATTCTGGAGGCTCCTGCCTGTCAGGGCTGCAGGTGAAGGCCAGCTGGGGCCAGAGGCACTTTGTGTGAATATTAGCATCTGAAGAGGGTTTCAGGAGGCCTTGAGTCTTTGGGGACTTAATGCTATGTCATATGCAATAGCCCTACCTCTAAGTTTCCTTAGCCCGCACGTACAAATCTTAGAAAATGAGCAGTCTGGCCCTGGCAGCTGTAGTCTGAGCATTCTGAGAGCAAGAAAAATGAGAGAAGACTTAAGTGTGTCTGGTTGAGGTTTTAGGTTAAAGAGGAATGAGAAGGAAAAGGAGGGTGAGGCAGGATGTCAGAGACTGTGTGCTCTGGCAGAACAACTGAAGTTCATTAACAATTATTGCCAGGTCCCCACGGCTGTGTCTACACGATTTCACATAACACACAGGCTGCCCTTGATTAATGGGTGTAACAGTATCTCCATGATGTGAAATGCTGGTAGAAAATCACAGAAAAATATAGTTTGCCAAAAAGGTATTTGCAAAAATCGTTGCTGTGTCAGCTATGAATGTTAACTGCACAGAGAGAAATCAAAGACTATTTCCTACACTGAAGGAGAGAGGAGAGTTAATCCAGTTTCCAGTATCCTGAAAGCTGTAATCCTTACTAAGGCAAATCTTCCGTGAAGAACATCAAAAATTACACACGTGAAAAATCTTCAGATCCAGGAAAAACTTTTTATAAGAAAAAGGTTAGTGTGTTCATATTTCCACCCACTCACAAAAATGAAGAGGTGTTTCTTTTTTTTTTTTTTTTAAGATTTTATTTATTTATTTGACAGAGAGAGACACAGCGAGAGAGGGAACACAAGTAGGGGGAGTGGGAGAGGGAGAAGCAGGCTTCCCGCGGAGCAGGGAGCCCGATGCAGGGCTCGATCCCAGGACCCTGGGATCATGACCTGAGCCAAAGGCAGACGCTCAACCGACTGAGCCACCCAGGTGCCCTGTGAAGAGGTGTTTCTTGACCTTTATTCCTACCACCTACCCAAAAATTCTATCAAACCTATTTAAGATTCTACTTAATTGAAGTCTTAGGATCACAAATAAGTAATTAGAACATAATCAATTGAAACCAAGAAGTCTGCATTTTATAGGTTCAAATATAGTTATAAAATCATTTAATTCTGCAAGGAGATTTACCGGTCATATAAACAGTTTATCCTTATCTTGCAGAGATAAAACCGAGGGCTGGAGTGTGGAGGCAATTTGAAAATGTCCCAATTTAGAGGTTACTAAATGCCAGCTGATATTGACTAAAGTCTAGAATAGAGGATGATAGAGTATGTTTTGAGTACTACTCAAGTTTAGCAGTTTGCCTTCTTAATATTTTTAAAAAATATGTGAATATGTATAATATATATAGAGTTTAAATAAGTATAAAGTGAAAAACCATCAACAGTCCACTTGCCTTAATAAATGGGCAGAACTACTGAAGTCTCACTGTGACACTCCTTGATCATTCTTCTCTTATTTTGTGGGAGAAAGGGCAAGGAAATATTCTAAGTTTTGTTTTTATCATTCCTCTTTATTTATAGTTTTACTACTTATGTGTTCTTCAATTTACATGAATTATTTCATACTGTATGTATTCATAAACAACTTTTCTCATGTTTTTGAGATTCATCATTTTCATGTTAATTCTTATTGCTACATAAATTTTCACTGCTGTATGTTATTCGAGGGTGTAGTAATGCCAGACTTTATCTATTCTCCTACCCTGGAGAAATTAAACTTAGCTCTATGGGCTGAGAGTTGAGATGGCCTAAGTCAGCATACTGTTTGCTCCAGAAGACGCTGCTACAGAGGCACTGCAACCTCATAAATAGCTTCACTATTATCTTCAGGAAATTCCTGAAATTCAATTTATCCAGGCAAATAATCTGTGCATTTGGAAAAACAATTCTTGTATAAGGACAAATGTTTGTCCATCTGAATACATAGTGAGCTTTTATGAGCAATGATATTAAAAAAATATTCAATTAACCCAAAAGAAAGCAGAAAAAGAGAGGAAAAGGATCCAAGAACAGGACAAAGAGAAAGCAACTAGCAAGATGGTAGATTAAAATCCAACCATATCAATAATGACATTAAATGTAAATTTTCTAAACACTGAAGGTAAAAGGCAGATTGTCAAACAGGATAAAAAGCAAGAACAATTTCTCATACACAAAATACCAACTTTCCATGTGAAAAACAGATAGGTTAACAGTAATAGGTTGAGGAAGAAAAGCATGAAAAGACCAACCAAAAGAGCACTGACTAAATTAACATGAGACAAAATTCTCTGGTTCCTTTCTGGTGTAGGAGCCCAGCTGAAGAAGCCATGAAGGAATGAAGGACAACAAGAAATGCACCTCAGGGACTGTCTATACTGGAGAAAGAGGAAGACACAGCTCCTCAGTCTATAGGATCCAGAATATTTGACCAAGGCAGGATGATGCCAAAGGCTTAGATTGCCTCTGCTTCTCTCTGCAGTCCTGCCATGATCCCGTCATCACCCCCACACTACTTTCTGTATGAGCGAGAGAAAATCCTGGAGCATATTTTGCATCAGAAGTTAGAGATCCCCAGATGAAGGCGTAGGAGAAGCAGCAGGGTGCCAGGCGTAAGGACTAGAAATTGCTGCATGGACAAAGGAGCAGGTGTGGGACTTCACCAAGAAGGAGGTGGCCCTTATGCACTGACCCCTCAACCCCTTCACGCCCAAGGCTGCCTCAGGGAACAGCCCAGATGATGCTTGACCTGCAAGCAAGGACAAGGACAAAGCACTAGCCAGCTTCTGGATCCCACAAGGCCAAGGCCACTCAGTGGGAAAAGTAGTCACTCACTATGATCTGCCCTATGCTGGGGAAAGGCTACACTTGGATTGTGTGCTTCCTGCCATGTGACCGCTTTGTGGCCCATGTGCCATGCTGTGGCCATCTGGGATCCTGGGCACCTGGGAGTGCATGGAGAAGCTGATGTGAAAGGACACTCCAAGCCCAGTGACCTCAGAGCAGCTCAGGACCCAGACATCACTGTGCTGCCAAGGGGTGGCTTGGACAGGCCTGAGGGCAGGGGACACCAAATAAACAGGATTTGGAAGGGAAAAAAATCTGGAACCAGACTACCTGAGTACAAATTCTGGCTCACTGTTAACCAGCTTGAGTAAATTACCTTAACCTCTTTCTGACTCACTTTCTCCATCTTCAAAGTGGGGATTATTAATAGTCTCTTCCTCAAATGGCCAAAGAGGTTAAACGAGTATTTGATGAAATTAGTATAGTTCATGGCCCACAATATTCAATAAATATAATTTACTTGTATTAGTTATAGACATGATAGTAGATATCCTTGAATTATCTTAGAATATAATAAAAATGCATTGCCTATTTCACTGTCAAGTATGACACATAATGTTGGTTTACAATAGGAATATGGTATTTACCCCAAAGATAAAGTTATAGTGAAAAGAAGGGGCACCTGCACCCCTATGTTCATAGCAGCAATGTCCACAATAGCCAAATTGTGGAAGGGGCCAAGATGTCCTTCAACAGATGAATGGATAAAGAAGATGTAGTATATATACAATGGAATATTACTCAGCCATCAGAAAGGATGAATACTTAACATTTACATCAACATGGATGTAACTGGAGGGTATTATGCTAAGTGAAATAAGTCAATCAGAGAAAGACAAGTTTCACTCATATGTGGAATATAAGAAATAGCACCAGAGGATCATAGGGGAAGAGAGGGAAAACTGAATGGGAAGAAATCAGGGAGGGAGAAAAAACCATGAGAGACTCTTGACTCTGGGAAACAAACTGAGGGTTGCAGAAGGGGAGGTGGGGGGGGGATGGGGTAACTAGGTGATGAGCATTAAGGAGGGCATGTGATGTGATGAGCACTGGGTGTTATACGCAACTGATGAATCACTGAATACTACATCAAAAACCAATGATGTGCTATATGTTGGCTAATTGAATTTAAATAAAAAAAATACTTCCAGCTATAAGAATTCTAAACACAGTGGTTCAAACTAATAGCCTACTGGCTTCTCCCTGCAACCTGGATGGGAGTTTGCTACTTCGGTAAACTGATGCTTGCCTTTATATTAGTCCCTGACATGATTCATGGTCCATTTTGGCTCAACTGTTTGCCCTCTCAGCAAATTAGCTCTAGGTAACAATTTAAGAAGAAGAAAAATTGGTTCTCAATTTGAGATGCAAATCCTTAACCAAAGACACTGATTTCTGAGCTGCTTTCTTCTCAAGTCACTTCATTTCATAACTTACACAAAAACTGACAAGTGGGGAACATCCTATGCTATTGTGAAACAGAGAATAGTTGGCGGGGATAGTGGGAGAAAAAAGCAATGAAGTAATTGGGCCAATACTCCTATATGCGGTTCTATGTATGCTTCAGATTTTCAGAGTTGAGATGAAATCTGGTTTAATTTGAGCAGCCTTGACTAATGGTTTACAGGTGAACTGCAAACTGATCACAGCTTTCTCTTAGTATTTTTTCTGTGTTGCTCAAATCGCCACTGTTTCAAATGCTCAGCCCTTACCCTCTCAAATGACCCAACAATGATCACCCAAATAAAAAAACAAACAAACAAAACAGAAATGCCTACTATTAATAAAAGTAGAAATGGTCACCACCAGAAACTTGACACACAATCACAACACCTCAATCAATGGCATGGATCTGGATTAATCATGTCCCCAGAGGATAATGATCTATCTTCCAGCTGAGGCTGGAGCGTGACTACACCAGTGCGGGGTATGGGATGGGGGGGTAGGGGGAGGATCTTTAGGAACTTCTGGCATATCAAGTTATCTGAGCAAACAGTTTGCTTACCTAGAAAAACAACTATCTCATTAGGACAACAGTTTATTCAAAAGGACTTGTCTTCAGATCCTTGACCTATATGACCTGCAGTTAAGTTAGTAGGTATGAAACATTGCCCAAGTCCAACCACTTCCCTGCTATGAAAGACCCACCTAAAACCATTAAGAGCAAACTTTAAAGCCCCACAAATTCCCTTTCTTAGCCTTGTACTTTTGCAGTACTGCTAAGACTTTATAAAGGTGACATTCTCCCTGGGAACTTTAACACATGTATGGTGATTAACATAATAAAAATAAATAAATTAAAAAAATGGAGTTGGTGCTCATAGCGTTGTTGCAAGTATTGAATGAGAAAACACCTATAAATTACTAGCACAGTAAACTCCCACAGAGTAAACTTTCAATACTTCCCATACAGATTTGTTGGGTTTTTTTTTTAATTTTATTTTATTGTTATGTTAATCACCATACATTACAAACCCTCAGTTTGTTTCTCAGAGTCCAGTCTCTCATGGTTCATCTCCCCCTCTGATTTCCCCCCCTTCATTTTTCCCTTCCTGCTATCTTCTTCTTCTTCTTTTTTAACATATAATGTATTATGTTACAGAGGTACAGGTCTGTGATTCAACAGTCTTACACAATTCACAGCGCTCACCATTGCACACACCTTCCCCAGTGTCTATCACCCAGCCACCCCATCCCTCCCACCCACCACCACTCCAGCGACCCTCAGTTTGTTTCCCGAGATTAAGAATTCCTCCTATCAGTGAGATCATATGATACATGTCTTTCTCTGATTGACTTATTTCGCTCAGCATAATACCCTCCAGTTCCATCCACGTCGTTGCAAATGGCAAGATCTCATTCCTTTTGATGGCTGCATAATATTCCATTGTATATATATACCACATACAGATTTGTTTTTGACAGTAATAAATACTTAGTGCTCTTACACTGGCCCAGCAGGACTCTAGATCCTCAGGATCCTTCTTGTCCTTCATACCCATAAAGGTGTTCCTGTGTCCAGTCACAGCACCTTAATAAGGATTCCCAACACAAGCTCCACAGATGAGAAAGTTTAGCCATCCACTTAAATGTCTTGTGATCTCTTAATGAGCCCTCTTTTCATTCCCTGCATAACACAATTCTTCTAAAACGAGTTTCCTTGTCTGTAAAATAGGGATAATATCTCATCTACCTCTTTCACTGAGGTTCTATGAGGGGTCAAATGAAACCATTAAAGAGTTATTATAACTGTGTTCGCATTTTGGGGTGCCTGGGTGGCTCAGTCGTTAAGCGTCTGCCTTCAGCTCAGGTCATGATCCCAGGGTCCTGGGATGGAGCCCAGCATCCGGCTCCCTGCTCCACAGGAAGCCTGTTCTCCCTCTCCCACTCCCCCTGCTTGTGTTCCCTCTCTCGCTGTCTCTCTCTCTGTCAAATAAATAAATAAAAAAGATCTTTAAATTAAATAAATAAAATTAATTAATTAAAAAATAAAAATCGTGTTTGCATTTTAACCAGGCCTCCAGGAGGTGATGGTTATGCCCTACTCGATAAGGGTAGACATTTCTCATGTAAATATTTTTGAAACAACTCGAGATCTGCACAAATTAATGAATATATATGGATATATCAGGCAGTCTGAAAAGTCACTACTGAGAGACAGAGGTCTTCATTGTCCCCTAAATAAAGAATCCTGGAAAGGGCCCTAAGAAACCATCTCACCATCCTCATCCTTACCTCCACCCCCATTATACACAAGTGCAGGAATCTCTTCTACAGCATTTCTGATTCATGCCAATGATTTTTCTGACATCTTCCTGATGCTCCCAGGATCACAAAGGTCACTATTAAAAAGACAAGCCATTCAACTATCATACAGCTCTAATTGTTAGGCCCCTGATCCTGATTTTGCCTCCTTCATCACTCCAGAACTAATCTCCTCCCTACTATATGCTCTAGTTCTTCAGATATGCCTTTATCCCCTTTCCCTTAAACTTCTGTTTTGGCTAAACACCCTTAGCACCTTGTCTGGTTATGTGAAATGGCCTCCAGATACCTCACCATCCTTCCCACTGCTTTAGAAGCTATTTTGAGTCTCCACATCCCTCTTTTTTTCCCAAACAATAACTTTCTACACAGGAAGAACCTTGCCCCACCCATAGGAATATCCAGTCCATTTACTTTTCATCCCTCAAAGATGATGTTATCTTACCTGTCCTATTAGAAGGGCTGAAAAACAGTCCTAAGCATTGGAAGCTCCTCATACACTATATCCCTCCCAAGACTTGTCTATTTAGAAATGATAAATTAAAAGTAGAAAACTGGAGCATCTGGATAATTCAGTTAAATGCCCTACAGTACATACATTGAAATTCATACGGATCACTAACTACAGAATGGGAGCTCAGTAGCACAGTCCTATTAGCTAACTTGAAAAAAGGAAGAGGCAAAAGACATGTTAATCCTTCACATTCTGCCATTTGATCATTTTCCAATAATTGTGCTTGGGTAGCCTTCAGCTCACTTGAGAGTTTTCCTAATGCATAGCTATTGTTCAAGGGAGAGTAATTAAAACCAGTAATTTGATTAAATGCAGACTTTAAAAAAAATCTCTGCCAGCTCCATGATTCAATGATTTTGTGGTAAACTCTTTTATAGCAGATTTCCAAATTCTTTACATTTCACTCCACTCACTCTGAGTACCTCTTTTTTGGGTTTCAGGAAGCCAACTATTTCTGATCCTTCTTCTCAAACCCAAGATACACTAACATTCCTCTATACCACTTACAGTATTATAGTGTAATAGTTGGTTTACTTGTTATTATATTCCATTAGACCAAAATTCTCCAAGTCTGTGATTTTATCTAAATCAATTTTGCACTCCTCACACCACACACACTGATATTTATCAGACCTAATATACATTTCATAAACGACTGCTAAATGATGAAACAAATGAACTTAGGAAACCCCTTGGTTTCCTGCTTCCTTTGATGTATTTTTTGTCATTTCAAAACATCTTCATTCATATTCATTCAACACATATTGAATGTCTGATATATAAAAGGCATTGTATTTGATTTTTTGAACAAATAGCTATATGACTGCATTGGATATGGTGATCTTAATGGCCCCCTAGCTAAATCTTCCTTTGGTGCAACTGACCACAAGTGATTCATTACTCATGAATCACCACGGTATGGCATTATATACCATAATTACTACTTTGGTCATGATTGATTATATAGGGCAAAAATATGACAAGCTATAGGCTGGCCAGTAATCTCTGAGGTGTCCCTGAATGCTGGTTGACAATGAATACTGGTCATGAATGCTGGTCAACAATGGCTCACTATTCTAGATGGTGGCTAATTTAAATCTCCTGGAAAATTTGCATATAAGATGCATAGGAAAAAAAAGTGAGTCTGCAGCAGAAAAAAAAGGCAAGAGAAAAGCTGAGTCATCAGAATTAGGAGTGCTATCATCAGGGTGTTAAGTGCTTGCCTAGTATAAAGGGAGGAACAGAGAGGCAATGCCCTAGAAGACAGTCTAGTATTTCAGGAGGTCACTGGGAGTATTTATGTTCTTCTTACTTCCCTGTGTATTCATTTCATGTACCCTATTAAATGAACCTGTCATAGTATATGGCTCTGCTTCTCACCATTAAAAAGAGTCTGATTAACTCAATGGTATAGCCACTGCCATCAAGGAGATCAGATAACAGAGGCCAGTGGGAAGACAGATGCGGCAATCAATGAATGCACTAATATTTGTCAATTAAAGGCTAGAATGATGCTGGGAACATAATGGAGCCTGGATATTAACTGTAGAGGAAGGGGCAAAATCAGGAAATGATTTTGGAAACAGAGAGAAAATGCCCAAATTGAATTTTTTAAAAAAGGAATATGCAAGGAGGTAGAAGCAACATCAGCAGAAGTCCTGAAACAAGAAATTATGATATTCAGGGAACCATAAGTGACCACTCCACTCCCTGTCCCAAGAATTATCTTTTTTATTTTACCTCCCCCTATCTCAGCCTATAACCCTTAGTGCAAGATGGTATTAAATGAAATATTCAATCAACTCTGTACCTAAGCTTTCCTAACTTCCCCACTTCCACCGGTAGCTAGAAGCAGACACTCTGGAACCAGCATGCTTGGGTTCAAGTCCTTGCTCTGTTACATATTTGCTTCAGTCATCTTGCTTCCCTTTCTTTGTGAAATGGAGGTTACAGAAATAGTATTTCTTTTTTTTAAGATTTCATTTATCTATTTATTATTTACATATTGACAGAGAGAAAAGAGAGAGTGCGTGCGTGCAGGGGGCAGGGCACAGGGAAGAGGGAAAGGGAGAGAGGGAATCTTAACAAGCAGACTCTGTTCTGAGCACGGAGCCCAACTCGGAGTTCAATCTCACAACCCGGAGAACATGACCTGAGCCAAAACCAAGAGTTGGACACTTAACCAACTGAGCCACCCAGGTGCCCCAAAACAGTATTTCTGTCAAAGGACTTCTGTGAGGATTAAATGAGTTAATACAAGAGCAATGTTTAGATCAGAACCTGACTCAGAGTCACCACTATATTGGTGCTGGCTATTTTTATCCAGGTCCTTATTATCTTCATGACCTTATGAATAGCTGAAAAATGGTAATTCCCCACAACTACTCACCTCACCCACTTTTCAGTGGTTATTCTGTGCATGCCTGAGAGGTAAAATCTTCACCCCTCAGAATAGCTGCTGAGGCCCTCTAGTAACCTTGCTCCACATAGGTTCTGATCTTTTGCTCATTAGGGTCAAAAAGAAAGGTTCTACTTCTCCTTCCCCTACTCCATCCATCTCTACATCTAAACGCTAATTTCTAATCTTCTACTGTTGGAGAACACACTTTTCTTATCTCTCCCCTCAGGTTTACTATTAAAATGAGAATTGCTCAAGGAGAAATATTATGATGAAATTATACTCCTATGCAAAGCTGGACTTAGGAGGTAAAGATGAATTTGAAGAAGAAGAAGAAGGTAAAGAGCTTATTAAAGACCAACCACGGGGCGCCTGGGTGGCTCAGTCAGTTAAGCGACCAACTCATGATTTCAGCCCAGTTCATGATCTCAAGGTGGTGAGATTGAGCCCCCCGTCGGGCTCTGTGCTGGGGCGTGGAGCCTACATAAGATTCCCTTTCTCCCTCTCTCCCTCTACCCCTCTCCCTGAAAAAAAAACGACCAACCACGTAGATATCACAGTTTTTTCCTGCTAAATAAAACATGCCATTTTAACTACCAAGGGTACTCTGATCTCAATCACCTATGTCTATATCTGGATCATCCATCCATCTTTTTCTTGCTTTACACATATACTATATTGTCTTATGATTTACTGTTTTCATTACATGTACCTTTTGTATGTACACCTTTTTCTGTTGGTAGACCTTTAAATCACATGCAGTTTTTCATTATTACAAATAATGAAGCAATGACTGTCCTTGTGAGAATGTGCAACAGTTTCTTCTGTTTTATATATAGATATAGATATAGATATAGATATATAGATATATTCCTTAGAATTTGATATAAATGGGTCTGAAGGTATGTATGTTCACTGATAGGTTCTATAAAATTCCCTTCCAAAATGTACTATTTCCATTTGCAACAACAGTGAATTAGAGTGTCAGTAACCTCATATCATTGTCACATTGAATACTGTCCATACTACCCTTGAATACTGTCCCTACTACCCAAAGTAATCTACAGATTTAATGCAATCTCTATCAAAATTTCAATGGTATTTTTCACAGAAATAGAACAAACAATCCACTAATTTGTATGGAACCACAAAAGACCCTATTTAGCCAAAATAATCTTGAGAAAGAAAAACAAAGCCAGAGGCAAAATGCTCTCTGATTTTAAACTATATTACAAGTCCACAATAATCCAAAAAGTAGGATACTGGCATAAAAACAGACATACAATCAATGAAACAGAATAGGAGGCCTAGAAATAAACCCCCACAAATATGGTCAATTAGTTTATGAAAAAGGATATACAATGGGTAAAGAACAATCTTTTCAATAAACAGTACAATGAAAACTAGACAGCCACTATCTTACACCATACATAAAAATCAACTCAAACTGGATTAAAGACTTGGAAATAATACCTGAAACCATAAAAATCCTAGAAGAAAACATAAGAAGTAAGCTCCTAGACATCAGTCTTAGCAATGATTTTTTGGATTTGATACCAAAAGCAAAAGCAACAAAAGCAAAAATAAACAAGTGGGACTACCTCAAAGCAAAAACCTGCACAGCAAAGAAAACCACCAAGAAAATGAAAAGGTAACCTATGGAATGGAAAAAAAAAATGTAAATCATGTGTCTGATAAGAGACTAATATCTAAAATATATAAAGAATCCATATAAGTAGAAAAAAAAAAAACCAATGCTATTAGAAATGGCAGAGAATCTGAATAGACATTTTACCAAAAAGACATACAGATGGCCAACATGCACAGGAAAAGGCACTTAACATCACTAACCATCAGAGAAATGCACATCAAAACTACAATAAAGTATCTCCTAAAACATGTTAAAATAGTTACTTTAAAAAGACACAAAATAACAAGTGTTGGCAAGAGTGTGGCGAAAAGGTGACCTTTGTGGACTATTGGTAGGAATGTAAATTGGTGCAGCCACTATGGAAAACAGTATGGAGATTCCTCAAAAAAATTAAAAATAGAACTAGCATATGAACCAGCAATTCCACTTCTGGATATTTATTTGAAGGAAATGAAATCACTATCTTGAAAAGATATCTGCACCCTCATGTTCACTGTAGCATTATTTACAATAACCAATACAGAAAAAAACCTAAGGGTCCATCAGTGGATAAAGAAAGAAAATATGGTATATATATTTTTTCAGCCATAAAAAAGTAGGAAAGCTTGCCATTTGTGACAACATGTATGAATCCTGAGGGGATTATGTTAAGGGAAATAAGTGAGAAAGAGAAAGGCAAACACTGTATGGTCTCATTTATGTGTGGACTCTTATAACAACACAAAACAAAACAAAAATCAAGCTCATGGATACAGAGAGATTGGTGGTTGCCAAAGGCAGGGTGTGGTGGGTGGGTGAGATGGAGGAGGTGCTCAAAAGGTACAAACCTCCAGTTGTATAATAAGCAAGTCCTGGGGATGTAATGTACAGCATGGTAACTATAGTTAACAATACTATATTGTATATTTGAAGGTTAAGAGATAAATCTTAAAAGTTCTCATCACACACACACACACAAATTGTAACTGTGTGGTGATAAATGTTAACTAAACTTACTGTGGTTATTATTTTGTAATATAAACATAAATCATTATGCTGTACACCTAAAACTAATACAATGTTACATGTCAATTATATCTCAATTAAGAAAAGAGTTTAAAAAATAAATATTACCAAATTATAAATTTTGCCAAATGTAACTGGTAAAACATACCTTACTGTTTCACTTAGTATAGTTATGCTTGTGGATGAGGTTTGGTATTTCTTAAGTGAATTTCCAGTTTATAACTGCTGTCACTTTTTAAAGAAGAGAAGGCATAGTTTTGATAACATTTAATTACCCTCAATAATGTGGGTGGTCCTCATCTGATCAGTTAAAGGACTTAATAGTAAAAGACTGACCTTCCCTAAGGAAGATGAAATTCTGTCGGCACACTGCCTTCAGACTTGAACTACAACATCAATTCTTCCCTGGATCTTCGGCCTGCCAGACTACCCTGCAGATTTTGAATTGCCAGCCTCCACAATCATGTGAACCAATTCCTTAAAATAAATCTCTCTATAGACAGACAGACACATGCTATTGGTTCTATTCCTCTGAAGAACCTTAATACAGGAGCTGTCCTCTTTATATTCTTATATTTTACTTTCCTGTCAAATGTCTGTTCCTATCATTTCCTTTGTTAAAATTATTTTTAATAAAGTTGATAACTTATTTCTTGGTATCTAAAATATTTTCTTTTCCTCATCTTATTACTTGGGCTTAGACTTTCAGCATGTCTTAGAGAATGATAATGAGGATCCTTACCATTTTACTGATTTTATTAGAATTGTTCTAATATTTCACCATTAAGTATAAAAGTATTTGTTTTACAATTTCCTTTCTCGTTTCCTTAGTTGAAAATTTAATTTTAAACTTTGTTTCTAATATACATATTTAAGATTAAGAATTTCCATCAGAGGGGCACCTGGGTGGCTCAGATGGTTAAGTGTCTGCCTTCAGCTCAGGTCATGATCCCAGGGTCCTGGGATCCAGCCCCTCATAGACTCCCTGGTCAGCAGGGAGTCTGCTTCTCCCTCCCCCTGCTCCTGTTCTGTCTCCCTCTCTCAAATAAATACAATCTTAAAAAAAAAAAAAAAATTTCCATGAGAACCTTTCTCCTTCTTCTACATTATAATTTTTTCTCTATTTCTGTCATTTTGTGTGATTTCAAACAAAAAGTGTAGATGCATATCTGACATCTTGATACAATCTTCTATTTTCTCTCAATTCACATTTTAATTAGGTGCATTTAATTAGGTAATTCTTGAGCTGGTCTAGTCTGTAAAGAATTTATTTGCAAGAAGTGATTTAGAGGATGCCGTAGTAGTTATTTCTGCTCACTAAATATTTCTCTACTCTCTGTTTTCTGAACACTGCCCTTTGAATTTAAGCTTGGCCATATAATTTGTTGGGCTAATAAAATGTAAGCAGAAGTATCTTGTGTCCCTAATACATAAACTTTAAGAGCCAGTTCATGATTCACCTTCCCTGTATGATGGTGATTAGAGAAGCAGCATCAAGATACAGCACCCATTGGTTGCACCCCTAATGACTAAAAAGCAGAGTTACCTGCTTACCTTATAAGGACCATGTGACATGGGCAGAATTAAACTTTGGTGTTTAGCTCCTGAGAGTCTGGCAGCTTTCCACTACATCATAGTCACCCCTAATTGATACATGAGCTCAAGGAACTCCTTTTCATAGTTAGAGGTCTTGAAACCCCCTCACCAGAGAGGTTACTCTCACAATAAATGCATAGGCACTTTTTTTTTCCTCCACAGGGTCACAGAGAGTAAATGTAGAATTATGTTCCCCAAGTGATTGACTAGTTCAATCTCTGGGCTATGAGAGAAAAAATATATTTTATTAGATTTAAGAAAAACTAACTCTGGAAGTTACCTAACTGTGGTTGAAGACCAGTCCTTCTAGAAGAGCAGCAAGCATGGTGTTTGGTAGATAACTGTTGGATTTTAACTGAGTGATAATTCATATAACCATTGCAAGCTCAAGGTGGCCTCTGCCAGTCTCCCTCTAATCACCTCTGAGAGCACTCTTTCCTGTGTACAATACTTACTGATCTAGAGAGCGAGGTAATTTATTTGCTTTCTCCCAGTATGTAGGAAGTCTTGTGCTGTTGCATAAGATATTACAAAAACTACTCATCACTGTTTTTAAGGGCTACATAATCATTTCCAGAAACTTCCAACTCCCACTCTCCTCCTATACACAGGAGAACAGCTGGGAGGAAGATTACCCTAACCAAATGAACTCAAGAGACACAACTCTGTGTTCTTACTCATCCAAAACATTATCTATACTCATAGTAGCCTCCATCATATTTATCTACACAAAGACACATGTATGAGGTCATCTGACTCTCTTAATAGTTCACTCTGCCTCCAGAGAATGAGTAAATACATCTTCATCCAACTCCAGTAGCAAAGGCTCCTTCTCACAAAAAATCTGTCTTCACGGGGTGCCTGGGTGGCTCAGTTGGTTGAGCGTCCTACTCTGGATTTTGGCTCAGGTCATGCTCTCAGGGTTCTGAGATGGAGCCCTGCATTGGCTCCACACTCAGCAGGGAGTCTGCTCAAGATTCTCTCTCTTCGTCTCCCTCTGCCCCACCCCCAACACGCTCTCGTGCTCTAAATAAAATCTTTTTTAAAAATTATAAATAAAAAGAAATCTGTCTTTCTATATTGTGAATTCACAAGCATTTGTGAGAATGTAGAGCAAAAAAACATTTAAGCAAAATTATCTACTAGGTATTCCAACATTATTGCACAGGAGTGCTAATTTGATCACTTTCTAAATACACAACCACTGTATTAACCATGGACAAGTAAAACAGACAAACTGATTCCTTACTAAGTAATTTCAGAGTAATGAATCTACTACATCATTATTATCTGAAAGCTAATTGTTAGATGTATGAGTGTTGTTTTATAACTATTGAATGTAAACTTCTTTATGGCCTGTGCACATCAAGGAAGTACTCATTTCAGTAAGAAGCAAAAATAGGGAAATTCAGGTATGCTTTATTAACAGAGCAATTTATCATACTCAGTATAACATCAAGCTATGATGAATCCATATAGCTTTTCCCATCAAACACACATTTTAGCAACTGATAGTTAGATATTAGGTGAATCAATACTAATAAATGAGGAAAAATTTTAAAGCATGTTTTCAATCAACTTGCTGCTATACTATGAACACAAGTATTATCAGAGAAGTGTCACAGGTAATAAAATAGAAATACCTGGGGAATTAACCAATCTCTTAATAAGTCATAGCTAAGGTATATGTTTGTGATAAAGGTCTAATGTTCGGTTCTGTAAAGCTAAGTTGCATTCACTAAAAGTAACATTAACTGGATAACTGCCACAGAATAGCTGAAGTACATCAAATTATTGTATGACTAGCAAGTAAAATATTATTAGAAAACAGATCTCCAGGACTGGACTAAGTCAAAGGGAAAAACCAAATATGATTACCTGTAATGATGAACTCAGAGCAACACTAAAAACGCTACTGAACAGAAGGCCTACAGTGGCCTCTTTTATTATTTAAATGAAAGACACTATAAACAACTCTTTGATAGTCCCATGCTGGGCTGTTGTTCTGGCCCAATCAGACTTGATTAGGAGTGCACGTTCAGCCTTTATGAACACCTGTGTCTAAAGCCCACAAATAATTAGCTTAGCCATACCATTTCATTCTAATAATGGTGTAATTTGCCACGCCTTTCAGGCTCTGGACAGCTGGTGCTATTGAAAAGCACCTCAGGATTAAGCCCTGACTCCCAGGCCTGAGTCTTTGGGGGGTTCTTAGGTATCCATGGCAACACACTTAGCTGCAAATTATCACCTCTAATAATAACTGGGACAGTCTATATTTTATTTGAGTTATCCATAGAAAAAGATGATGCATAGAAAAAAAGACTCGAAGTCTTTAAAATAAACACAGTATACACATATATTACCCTATCAGTAAACTTATAAGATTGTGAAGGCCAAGGAATTTTTTTAAAAATCATACCTGTTTAAAGTTCATTTAGTTATTTAATACAGATCTATCAAAAGATAATTGAGGAAAAATGAGGTTCACCACTGGATTTGTCAGTGCTAATTGATGCCGTTACCTACAGCTCCATGGAAATCTAAAGGTAAATTATCATCTTGAAGAGCTCCTGAGCTGAAAGCAACTTTGTAACTGCTGTACTTTCATCTGAGTCCTAGAAGGTTATAAATTGGATGGCCTAGAAATGCTGATGGCCATACTCTGATTTCCTGCAGCTTCCCAGCACTTCAACTGGTAAGTTCCATTAACACAAACATGGCAGGTGGGGCGGCGGGGGGAGGGGTGGCTAACTCATGACTCACCTCAAATGCTGGCCAGTGACATATCAATCTATGAAATTTGCAGGAGACCAAAAAGGTAATTTTCTTATCAGGCTATACCATATATGCCTCAAAGAAACAAACAAAAAGGCTCTGCATACAACTACATTTGTTTAGAATGAGAGGCAAATGGACATTCCTTTTCTCCTTAACAGAAAACTATTCATTGCATATAGATTATCAAACTTCAAGGAACTGCAGTTAAGTACAGTGTAGTTGCACAGTATACCATTGTGGTTAAATGCTTGAGCTCTGGAGTCAGACTGCCTAGAGACAATCTAAGCCCCACCATTTAAATTCATTGTAGGACTTGGGACAAGCCAATTACCCACCTCTGTCTCATCTGTACAATAGGAAGAATAATAATACCTACTTCAGGGAGATAAGGTGAGAATTAATGAGATGTTGTCCATAAAAGGCTTTCTGCAATATTCTGGCACATGGTAAACAACAAATATCAGCTACTTTTACTAATTGTGATAGACTTGGAGATTTGCCACCCAGATCCCCCTTCAAGGAAAGACTTGTCTTTCCAGCTTGTCTCCAGCTGTCAACTACTGAAGGATTTGCTTCAGCTGCACAGTCTCTTCACCCAAATTCATGCACTTCTGGAATCAGCCCACATCCAAATCAATGAGTGAGATGAGGATGTGAAGACCCAGGCATCTCGGCCCAGCAGAGGCCACCTCTGGAGTGAACCCTCTCTGGTTAACTAAGGCTCTATTGAGACCGCATGGCATTTCCACATTCCACACTTCCTCCCAAGGTTACTGATCCCTAGTAAATACCTTGCATGCTAAACTCCCTTTTTTCTTCCATCTGTGAGTACTTCTTTATTAGAAAAGAAATTAGCCATTCACATTAGAGACTGTAGAAGGAAATTAAGTTAGTCTTGCAATTCTAGAACAGAAAAACTTCACAGTAAGGGATTCTTAAGTTTTAAAAGCATGGAAAGAAGAGACAACCATTTTGGATAGTGTTTCTCAAATTCGGCTCTTTTCACGGACATATTTCTGAGGGAGGGAGTTGTAAGTTTTCTATGATTATGTTTTAAATTTGGTGTTTTATTTCATTGATAATCTCAACCAAATTAATGCATACTTGTTCAGGATTACCACCTGGATAAACCATCTTATAGAACAGTGTTGCCATATGATCACAGCATCTGCACTTGTACTTTTGATCCCTGTGACACCAAGTAAAGATCATCATGCTTAAATTTTCATGTGGAGTATCTCAGATTGGATCCTCAGAACATTTCCTATGAGATCTGGGAGTTGTCAAGGTTGAGAATACAGGTTCAGAGCAGTGATTCTCAAGATAGGGTAGCGTGATGAGGTAAGAGATGGTGACCAGGAGGATGCACGTAGTTTGAAAAAGCACATTCAAAATACCTATTGATTTCATAATACAAACTCCTTAAAGTCAAACTCAAAATACAATTTTGGCTGATGGGAAGCAGCAGAAAACTGACTGTAGATTTACCCTAGAGAGCTTAGGATAAACTTCATTATGAAATACTGGCTTAGAGGTAAAGGGGCCTACCAAAGAGAATAGTAAGAAACATGTGCGAAAGATGTCCTGTCAGCATATAATCTGCAACACTGATAAACAGCACTGAAAATAATGTTTACATTTAAGATTTCAGAGAACATTTCTGGATATTGCAAAATAACAAAATCAACATTATTAAGTTCAGTTTAACAAATGAGGTTAATATTATGTCCTAGAGAATATAAAGTAAAATAAGGCACAGCTTCTATTTCTTTAGGAACTGTTCAGAGTCAAGCAAAAGAGCACTCCCTCCCAAAGCAGATACCTGCAACTCAATAGGCGAATTATTCAATGGGGTCACACATAAAGTGCCCTCACAACAAAGCAAGGAACAAATAACCCTGATGGTAGCACTGGTAAATGACACAGAGAAATATGGGAATTTTCTTTGGATCTTGAAAGATGAAGTGAAGGTCTATGAGCCAGAAAGTGAGGACAGGTGCCCCAAATTGAGGGAACAGCGTAAATGTTAAGAAAAAAAAAGTGCTGGTACATAAAATGATTAAATTGCTTCAGAAGTTTGGAAAACAGCAAGAAGGCAAAAGGGAAGGATACCTGATGCAGGTATAGTTCACTGATTATCTGAGGACAAGTGATACAATGCTTTTCAACATCATGCAAAGGACTGAGTTTTCGCTAGCAGACGCTAGGCACTAGGTTTCTGGCCACTATTTTTTTTTATATCAATAATCACTCCATGGTTCTAAAAGACTTTAGTAAGCATAAGGGGTAGAGTGGACACTAAACAACTACTAGAATGGGGCTAAAATTTAAAAATAAAATCTGGCAACACAAAGTGCTGGCAGGGATACAGAGCAACTGGAATGCTCATGCATCATTAATGAGAAAGTGTAACAATTTACCATACAAACTAGCAATATAGCTCTGAAAAATTTTGTGAGTTATCAAATGGTATGTTACTTAATCCTAAATTTGAGTCCATTATGATCAAAGAACAAATTCTATATGCTTTCAACTATCTTTATTTTGTTCAGGTTTGTTTCACAGCCCAGGATATGGTCTATCTTAATACAGGTTTTGTGGACACTTGAAAAAACATGCGTATACTGCTCCTGTTGGGTACAATGTTCTACAAAATGTTCATTAGATCCTATTGGTTTATGGTGTTTCTTAAGTCCTCTATATCTTTGATGACTTTCCATCTAGCAATTCTATCAATTGCTGAGAGGGAAGGGTATTGTAGTCCCCAATCATAATTGTGTATTTATGTGTTTCTCCTGTCAGGCATATCAGTTATTGCTTTATGTATTTTGAGGCTCTGTTGGTGGATGTGTACATATTTGGTATAGTTATGTCATTCTGCTGGATCTGTCCATTTATCATTATGTAATAACCCTGTTTGCCTGTAACAGTTTTCTTTGTTCTGGATTTTATCATTCTCTTGTCCTCCCTACTTTCAGACATTTCACCATTCCTGAGGTTTTCATTAATTTTTGCATAATATATCTTTTTCCATTCTTTCACTTTCAACCCATCTGTTGTTGAACTTAGAGTTTTTTATTAATCAGCAGTTAATATTTGTGTTATTTTTCTTTGAAATCTACTCTGCCAATTGGTATCTACTTGACCAGTGCATTTAGACATTTCTATTTAACGTGATTATTGGTATGTTAGTGTTCAAGTCTGCCATATTATTTCTGTTTTTCTTTTGGCTGTCATTCCTCTATTTCTTTTTTCTTGTATTCCTGTGGGTTAAGATCCTATCTTGATTCATATTGTTTTTGAGTACATATCTTTGTTCTGTTTTCCCCAGTGGTTGTTTTATGTATTACATATCTGACTTATCACAATCAGCTAGTATCAACATTTTACCACTTCAACTGAAATGTAGAAATCTCACTTCCATTTAGGTCCCTTTACTTTTCCCATTTTTAAGTTTTATACATATGTATATTTATTTATATATATATGTAAATATATATATATAGTTATCGTTGTTATAGTTATAGTTATATTATCAGGTAATGTTATAATCTTCATTTCAATCATTAAATTGGATTTGTAAAACTCATGAAGAAAAGGATAGCGTATAATCAGCTTGGGCTGCCATAAGGAAATACCAAAGCCTGGGTACTCAAAAACAGCCTCCATAGATTAGGGGCACACCATTATCACCTAATTTAAATTTTGTCACCTCTTTGTAGGTCCCATCTCCAAATACAGTTACACTGGGGGTTACGGTTTCAACATATGAATTATGGAGTAGGCACAATCAGTCCATAATGGATAGTCTAATATATGTACCCATACCTCTGTTCCTTCCATTCATTTTTCTTTACTGATGTTCCAATATTCCTTCTTTGATCAGTTCCCTTCTGTTTAATGAACTTCCTTAAGCCAGTCTTTAAGGGTAGACCTGATAGAGACAAATTCTTGTAATTTTCCTTCATTTGAAAATGTTATTTCCCCTTAATTCAGGAAAAATAGTGTTGCCAGCTATAATTGACAGTTCTTTTCTTTAAGCTCCTAAAAAATATTTTGTCATTTCCTTCAGACTTCCTTGATTTCAAGTGAGGAAATTTTTTTTTATTCAAATTGGTGATTCCTTATACATAATGTGTCTGTTCTGATTGTCTGCAGTTGTTTTTACCTTTAGTTTTTCAAAAGTTTATGATGTGTCTTGGTGTAGATTTCTTTGGACTTAACCTGCTTGGGTTTTGCTCATGTTCTTAGAGAGGTAGGTTTGTGTCTTTCATCAAATTTGGGAAGATTTCAGACATTATTTCTTTAAATACTGTCTCATCCCCACTTTCTTTATCCTCTGATGGGACTCAAATGCTATGAATGTTGGATCTTTTGTTATTGCTACACAAGTCTCGGTTTCTGTTCATTTTTTTTTCCAATTTTCTCTCTATTGCTCATACTGGGTGAATTCTCTTGTTCTGTCCTCAAGTTCCTCATTTCTATTCTTTGTCATTTCCACTCTGAGTCTATCTACTGAACTTTTCATTTCTGTTACTGTATTTTTCAGCTCAATAATTTCTGCTTTGTTTTTTTTCTTTTTATAATTCTATTTCTTTGCTGAGGTTTCTTATTTTTTCATTTAAGAGAATTTATAATTAATTGTTGCTGTATTTTTCAGCAGCTGCTTTAAAGTCCTTTTAAATTCCGCCTCATCTGATTTACCTTGGTATTGGCATCAGTTGGTTTTCTTTTCCCATTCAAGTTGTTACATTCTTGGTATTACTGGTGACTATTTATTGTGTCCTGGACATTTTATGTTATATTCGAAGACCCAATCCTTCCACCCAACAGAGCAAAACCACCTAGACAGTGTTTCTCAACCCATGACCTAGCCAGGGTTCTATTTAAATCTTTCATTTTGGAAAGCAGTCACCCTATTGAGATTGACTATGCATGTCTCAGCTTTCCCTTGTGGGTTGTGGTTCCAATGGCTGTTTAATTTCCAAAGCCTTTTTAGTTTTAGTTTGGTCTGCTGGTGTTTCTGGGGCTTCCACTGGTTGCTGTTAGTGCTGCCTGAGGGGTGGAAGGTATTTCCCCAGGCAAAGCTTCAAGTATCTCTTGGTGGAGGAGTGGGGTGGTGGGATCCCCTCTACCACTACCTCCCTAGCTGCCTTAGTGTCTCTGAGCATGGAAGGAGAGATGTGTATACATGGAGATAAAGAAGTTCCTCAGACTGGGCTGCTTTCTGTGACCAGGAGCCCTTTTTCCCATTTTACATACTTGCCCTAGTGTCTCCGGGCAATAATTGAGCTGCAGATCCATGGTGACAAAAATCACTTCTCATCTGGGGCTCCTTGCTATGACTTAGTCTTTTGTTTGGGGGAGGAGTTGTTTTTGTTTGTTTTTGCATTCTGTTCACCTTCAAATACTGTCAGAGAAACAATTCAATCTGGGAAAGAATGAGCCTACCTGGGCTTCAATTGTTGGCTAGGTCATGGGTTGAGAAACACTGTCTAGTGGTTTTGCTCTGTTGGGTGGAAGGATTGCAAGGTATCCTGCTACTGTGCTATTCCTCCAGATAGAGTCCTAAAGCCAGTTTACCCTTTTTTTAAAAACCACTTGTTCATTTCTTGTGCCATATACAGGATTTGTACTTGTATACAGCAGGGAGGTATGGAAAAAATGGGTCTACATCTCTCTTGTCTGGGCTGAAGTAGTACGGATAAATTTCTTGAGTAATTTCTAGTGGTGGTTTTAAGACTGAATGCATTTGTCAGAATTCATTGAACTTAGACTTAAAATGAATGGCTTGTATTTTATATACCTTAAAATTAAAAAAAAAACCCTCAAGTTTATTCAAGTATAAAGTGTAGATGACTTTCTCAAAGGCATGCAGTTTATGAAGAAGAACAAGAACTCCAGCCTAAACTGCAAGTTTCCATTCTGGGTGAAATTGGCAGTGTGGCACTGCAAAAACAGACCTGCATCCTCGCTTTTGTTCTGCCACTTATATCTGCTTGACCTGGGATATCAAATATTCTTTCTGGGCTGCGGTATCCTCACTCTGCTTATGAAGGGCATGACACATAGAAATTATTCCACAATTATGATTCACCTTCTCTTTCTACCATACCACATTTATAACTTCTATGGTTATTTTAACTTTGAGATTTTATAATTTGTCAAGACAGGCAGTCTGTTTTAATGTTTGCCTACTTGCTTTTTTAGTTTCTTAGTAGCTTAGAAATAGAGTTTTAATTAAATTTCTTTTTACATTATAGAGACACTTAATTGCAAGGAAATATTTTGCCAAAATGTGTATTTTATTAAGGTTTGGCACTTCTATAAAAACCAACGTTTCATATAGTAACAAGAAATTGCCTTAACTTAAAATGAAAATAATCACATCTGAAAGTTAGTATTTGAAGGTGTTTTTGATCTGAAGATCAGGTGCATTTCAACAATTTCTTTAAAACTATTTGTTACTATCA
This sequence comes from Mirounga leonina, assembly GCF_011800145.1. Lineage (NCBI taxonomy): Eukaryota > Metazoa > Chordata > Mammalia > Carnivora > Phocidae > Mirounga > Mirounga leonina. The sequence continues at coordinate 22,364,396 of NW_023270854.1, forward strand.
GAAGAAACAGGAATTTAAAAAGCAATGCATGGTGAAGTTTGTTTTATATATCTTTATATATCTTAAGTTATACACACACCCATTTACTGGAAATGACAGCCCTCTTCAGCAAGTGTTCAGACCTGCATGGAGTCCTGAAGGAAGATAAGGACAAGGCCCACCTGGGCAGATCAGCCACCATTGTGTCTGTTCAGTATTCAACTTGCCATATCAAGTTCACTTTCACACGGTGCCTTTGGAGAACGCCTCACTATTCACAATCATGAATCAACGGTCAACCATCAAATGCAGGAAGACAACTACATATTTACAAGGTATAAATTAAAGGGCACCACTTGCCCTCAATTGGTTCCCTCTATAGTGAAATTTGCCCATGATTTTGGGGGAAATTCAGATCCTTATTTTGTTTGGGGTTTTATTTCTGGTCCTTAAAAGCCCCACATGTAATGCAAATACCATTGCAGAGTTGGCACTTTACATAAATTTCTCGAGGGCAGAATCATATCTTATTCAAATCTTTGTACACTTATGTATGGGGCATAAAATGATGTCCAGGGAAGTTCAGGAAATTATTCCATTTATAATTCTCTTTCAATTCTTCTGTAACATCAAAGAAAAATCTTGGTTTAGTGTTTATTTTTAACTTGTCCAACATGTGGTAATATCCTTTTTAATAAACTGAGAACAAATCTCGAGCAAAGAATCAACAGCAGGCCACAGTACCTATTTAAAATATAGTCTTAAAAATTACTTAGTTTTTCACCTATTTTCTCTTTATGACAAGTGATGCTGGTTTTGCATTTATGAGAACAAAGCTACTTACATACTGTATGTAGATTACATCAAGAATGAAAAGTGAGTAAAGCTCAATTAGACTGGGGGATGAGTTCTCCTGTCCAGGAAAAGATACTACTAGAGCTCAATTCTGACACAAGACACAGAGAGATGATAGAATGGTTGAAATGGGCATTCCAGGGGAAGTGAAAAATATGGGCAAAGGCATCAAGAGGTGGAGAAACAGAACCTATAGTTCTGAATTATAGTTTAAAATGATAGGTCAAAGAATACGCCAAAGATTATGAATTTTACCCTAAATCTGTAGGAAGCCAGTTCAGTGTTACAAGCAGGGTGGGTGATGATCATATTTACTATTTAAAAAGATCAATCAAGGAGCAATCTGGCAAGTGGACTGGAGGGGGAAGAACAAGTAGCCCAAGAATTGAGACAGAAAATGTGTGATGAGAAGGAGGAAGTATGTGTCCAGAGGTGCATTTGTTCTTTATTGCCACTTCAATTTTTTAATGGCTATTGTTCTTTCATGTTTTTCTATATCTTCTTGTATTTTGACATTGTATTTTTCTAGAAACGTATTCCTTTACCTCAGTTTTCCAGTCAGTTATCATACAATTGCTCCTTATATTTTGTGTCTTTATAAATCTGCTTTATTTTATGGATTTTCAGTTTTTTTAATTTGCTTATTACAGGTTTCTTTTTTTCACCTTGACCATTTTCACCATAGATCTGTTATATCTGGGTTTTGGAACAACATACTTAAAAAAAAAATTATGATTTCCTGTTCTCTACTTCATTGATTTCAGCCTTATTTTTATTATTTCTTTTTGTTTCTTTAAATGTGCTTGGTTTCTATTTTTCTGGCCTATTGAGTTGAACCTCATGTATCTCCACCAGCCCTTCTTGTTTTCTGATAATTACAGTCAGAGCTATAGATTTCCTTCTCAGTGCTCTCTAGGAGCACATCACGCATTTTGCAATACACAGCTTCCATTTTATTTGGCTATAATAGTTTACAATTTCACTTTTGATTTCCTTTTTAACCCATGAGTTATTTAAAGGCATGATTATTATAGTTCTCATTCACATGGGAATATTAAATGTGTTCTTCTATTATTAATTTCTAATTTTATGGCATGGTGGTCAAAGACCACAATGTGTATGGTACTGATTCTTTGAATTTATTGAAATTCCTCTGTGGCCTGATACATCATTGGTTTTGAAGAATGGCTCATGTTTCCCAAAGAAGAAATGTCTTCTGTTTACTTGATAAAGTATGGTGTTTTGGATCTTCAAATGTTCTAAATGCTTGTTTTTCCTTTTTAATATAACAGCTTTACTGAGATAGAATTACATGATAAAATTTCACTCTTGTAAAGTGCAGAGTTCCATGGGTTTTTTGTTGTTTTTTTTTTTTTTTTTGAGATTTTCACTTATTTGAGAGAGAGAATGGTAATAAGCAGAGGGGGTGGCAGAGGGAGAGAGAAAAACAGACTCCCCTCTGAGCACAGAGCCTGACATGGGGCTCGATTCTGATCCCAGGACCTTGAGATCATGACCTGAGCTGAAATCAAGAGCTGGCCACTTAACCAACTGAGCAACCCCTGCACCCCGCCATGGTTTTCAATTTATTCACAGAGTGGTGCAAACATCAGCACTCTAGGGTAGAACATTTTCCTTACCCTCAAAAGAAACCTGTATCCATTAGCAGCTGCTCCTCATTTCCTCCCACTTCCAGGCTCTAACAACTACTAATCGACTTTAAGTGTCTATGAATATTCCTATTCAGGACATTTTATATAAAGGAAATCATACAATAGGTCTTCTTTTGTGTCTGGCTTCTTTCACTTAGGATGTTTTCAAAGTTTGTCCATGTTATAGCATGTATCCGAATTTCATTTCTTTTTATTGCCAAATAATATTCCATTGTATGAGCATTCTGCATTTTGTTGATTCATTCATCAGTTGGCAGACAGTTGGGTTGTTTCTGTATTTTAGCTCTTAAGAATTATACCAGTATGAACATTCATGAACACGTTTTTTGTGTGGACACGGGTTTTCATTTTCCTTGGGTATATATACCTTGGGTTAGGATAGCTGGATCATAAGGTAACTCCATGCTTAACTTTTTGAGGAATGGCAAAATGGTTTTCCAAAGCAGTTGCACTATTTTAAAATCTCATCAATATATGGGTTTCTGATTTCTCTGCATGCTAGACATTTCATTTTAGCCATCGATTGGTATGAAGTAGTATCTTACTGCAGCTTTGATCTGCATTTCACTAATGACAAATGACACATTTTTTTGTAAAGAAATTTCTATTTAGATCCTTGGCCCATTTTTCAGTTGGGTTGTCTTTGAATTATTGAGTTTTATTAGTTCCTTACATATTCTTGATGCAACTCTCTTATCAGAATCATTTGCTGATATTTTCTCCCATTCTGTGGGCTTTTTTTCACTTTCTTGATGTGTTGTTTGCAGCACAAAAGTTTATGTTTTGGTATATTCTATTTTTTTTCTTTTGTAGGTAGCGTTTTCAGTTTTATATCTAGAAACCAGCATGTAATCCAAGAATTACTCCTATGTTTTATAGAATTACTCTAAGTTTTTATAGATTTCGCTCTCACAAATGTTTTTAAAAATATCTGTTAGCTAGAATTTTTAAAATAAACTTTTAAAGCAATTTTAAAAGTTTCAGATTTACAGCAAAGTTGTGAAAATAAGAGAGTTCCAATAGACCTCACAACCAGTATCCCTATTATTAACATCTTACATTGGTATGGTTCATTTCTTGCAGTTGACAAAGCAATATTGATACATTATTAATTTAAGTCCATACACTATTCAGATTTCCCTAGTTTTAACATAATTTTTTGTTGTCGTTGTTGTTCCAGGATCCTATCCAGAATTCTACATTACGTGTAGCCATCAAGTTCCCGCAGGCTTCTCTTGGCTGTGGCAGTTTGTCAGACTTTCATTAATTTGGGTTACCATGACCAGTTTTGAAAAGTACTGGTCAGCTATTTTGCAAAATGTTCCTCAGCTGGGAGTTGTCTGATGTCTTCCTCATGATTTAACTGGGGTTATGGATACTGGAGAGAAAGGCCACAGGGGTGAAGTGCCATCTTCATCTGTTAAGATGAATGTTGACCACCTGGTTGAAGTAGTTGGTATTTGTCAGGTTTCTCCACTGTGAAGTTACAATTTTCCCCTTCTCCATATCATACTCTTTGGAAGGAAGTCATTAGGAGCTTTCGCTCTTAAAAGTGGGATGTTCTACTTTCTCGAGGGCAGAATATTTACATAAATTGCTGGGGATACCTCAGCATAGATTTGTCTATAATCTGTCTCAGAATAAAAACATTAAGGTAATGACACCTAGCTCACGCAGCACTTATGATGTGCCAAATTCTGTTCCATGATGTTTTCTCTCACGTAAGTACATACACATATACATGTGTGTATGTTTATCCCATTTTGGTTGATAATGAAAATGCAACTATCCCAGATTTGTTTCATGTTTGTCTATTAGCCCTTATCTCACATCATCATTTTCAAACTTTATCTTTGGTTAAGATTTTATTTATTTTAGAGAGAGATGGAGAAAAAGCAGGGAGGGGGGAGAGAGAATCCCAAGCAGACTCAGCACCGAATGTGGAGCCTGATGCAGGGCTCAATTCCAGGACCCTGAGACCATGACCTGAGACAAAATCAAGAGTCAGACGCTTAATTGACTGAACAACCTAAGTACCCCTTTATCTTTACTTTTAACTGAAAAAAAAAAAAAGCAAAACTGAATTTTTAAATCTTATCTGAGTCTGTGTTTTTAAATCTGTGCCTTTACTCCATTTTTACTTGTTATAGTACCAATGAATTAGGATTTATTTCTACTACTTTCTGGTTTGTCTTTAAGTACAATGTTTATTACTGAGGTCAATCTTTTTTTCCTTCCTTCCTTCTATTCACCATTAATAAGTTTCACACATAAGTTTAAACTTATGTATTTCATTGAATTTTTCTGATGGTTATGGTTCGCTTATTAAAGCCTATAGTTCTCCTTTCCTGACCAATGTCTAAATATCTTTAATACCTAGGTTTCCCTCTCTTACAGGTAAGAACTTTGACTTTTCTCCCTTTGTTCTCTATAATTCGCCTTGCCAGTTTTGATAGGACATTAAATTGTAGATTAGGTGTTGTGGATATGTATTTCCTTTTAATTATTGCTTATTAAAACAAGTGATATTTATTAATACCCTTATTTATTCCTGCTTTCCATAATTATTACCTCCTTGCTGGCTAATATTCTCAGTAAAGAATATGCTCTAAAAAAAGTTACTTTAGATGAGGTCTACGGGCATTAGGGTGAAAAGATTTTTGTTTTATGTTATTTAAAGTACTATTTTCTGGATAATCTGGAATCAGCTCCTTCCCCTGTCCCTCAATACCACATGATCTCATTGTCTCATTGCTTTTGAGAAATCTTATGTCCTATCTCATGCCTATGGCTTTATGGGTGGTTTGTTTTTCCTCTCTGGAAGATTGCTGTGAGAGTTCACTCTGATGTGCTTGGATATGTGGTTTTATCTTATTTGTTTATTGTGTGCTGTTTCACCCCTGAAACCATTTTTAATCTAAGGTCATGTGCCTTCTTTTAGTTCTGGAAAATAGGTTTTCTTCAAAGATTACCTTTCTACAATATCTTTTTAATATTTCCTCTGGAAATCCTACTAAATGAATATTTGCTTTCTAATTTGATCATCTATATCTCTGAAACTTTTAAAAATACTTTCTGCCTATTTATGCCAGCCCCTTAATCTGGAAAATCTCAATATAATTTTCCAGCCCATTAATTAACTTTTTGTAGCTATTCTGCTACTTAAATTTTCTATTTAATCCCTTATTGAAATAATTACATCATTTCACATCCAATATCTCTAACTGGTTCTTTAGAAACATCTGTCCTTTTTTCATGTTTGCAATAAATTTCCTTATTTCCCTAAGTATATGTATTATGCTTATTCAAAGTTTCTGTTCTTTCTGCTCCATTAGCTCTGCTTTATCTACTATGTATCTTTGTTGTTGTTGTTGCCTTGTATTGTCATACTCAAATACTTTGTGATTTTTAAAAATTGTACTATCTTATCAATATTCCTTTTACAGGGTCAGCACCCTGTAAAGGTGAAAGGAAAGGTGAAATCTAATCCTAGCCTTGTTCTTCTAACTGTGATATGTGGGGAGGAGAGCCATCTTATATAGGTGGATTGTCTATTGATATAATCTACTTAAACACTTCCACTCTTTTTCTGGACCCATGACATCAAATGTGATATCATCCCAGGCTCTCTTTTACCCAAAGACACTCACCTGAAATGAAAACAAAAGCTTTCAAAGATTATATAAACTTAGCTGATAAAGCAGTTGCAGGGGTTGAGAGGATTGACTCCAATTTTGAAAGAAGTTCCACTGTGGGTAAAATGCTATCGAACAGCATTACATGTTATAGAGAAATCGTTTGTGAAAGGAAGAGTCAAGAGATGTGGTAAACTTCACTCCTTGTCTTACCTTAGAAAAATTGCCACACTACCCCAACCACAAGCAACCACCACCCTCATCAGTCACAGCAGCCATCAACACTGAGACAAGACCCTCCACCAGCAAAAAGACTCACTGAAAGCTCAGGTGATAGTTAGCATTTTTTAGCAATAAAGTATTTTTGATTAAGGTATAGATATCTTTTAAGACACAATCCTATTATACACCTAATAGACCCCAGTATAGTGACTTTTATATGTACTAGGAAACCAAAAAATTCATTTGACTCATTTTACTGTGATACTCACTTTATTGGCCTGGGACCAAACTTGCAATCTCTCTGAGGTATGCCTATAGTTGTTTACTCCATCCCCCTTCTTTTTAGTGCTCTGGGAACTTGATAAATGCCAGCCAAATTCTGTACTCCCATACTGGAGTTAGATTCACTATAGCCAAGGTAGTGCCCTGCCAGGTCATGACTTCCAGCCTGGGCTTCCCAAGGCAACCTGAGAGAGAGGCGTCATGGTGCCTGGGATGCTCCACCCAACCCATCTCCTGGGCTCCGTGTTGCCATTGCTTTCACTTAAAAAGAAACACAGACTTTAAAAGCTGCCTGAGATATTTCCCGTTTTGTACCACTTTTTATTAGAAGGTCCACATTTGCTCATGTGAGCTATATCCTCTCTAGCATCCACTAGGTTTGATGTGAAAGACAAAGTTAGAAGCTAGTGCTTAAACAAAAAACTCCAAAATCTATTTTTGATATAAATTTAAGTAGACAATGAATTGATTTCAATGAAAAATACTGTTATTTTTGAGGTGGTATGGCAAAAATTGCAGAGGTAGTTATGAAAGGTTATGCAAAGGTTATGAGCCAATGACAAATTATAAATATGTTAAGCAAATAACCAATCCTGAACACAGCAGGTACTCAATAAGAAATTATTGGGTGGGGGCGCCTGGGTGGCTCAGTCCACTAAACGTCTGCCTTTGGCTCAGGTCATGATCTCAGTGTCCTGGGATCTAGCCCTGTGTGGGGCTCCCTGCTCAGGGGGGAGTCTGCTTCTCCCTCTCCCTGGGTCCGTCCCCCACTGCTCATGCACACATTCTCTCTTTCTCTCTCTCTCTAATAAATAAAATCTTTAAAAAAATTATTGGATGAATGGAAGGAATGACTGATGCTTTATCAACTAATATGAAGTCATACCTCATTAGAGTTATTGTTCCTGAAGAGATGTAATGGAGAAAGGCAGGAATGAAGAGACAGCCCAGAAGGGGAGATAGAGTTAAAGGTAAACTTTTCCAACCTTCCAATTTTATTAAAACCTACCCTGCCTGCAGCAATTAGGAAAAGGCAAATGTTAAAAGCTCTAACAAGATGAAGCAAAGCCAAAGAGAATTGGGATACTGGATCAATTTTTTCATTGACCAGGGCAGCACAAAACAAATATAAAGATCTCAGCCCTGGACAGAAGCAAGGCACTCAGCACACAGAGCAACCTGCTGAGGGACCTCAGTCTTATGGCTAGCATGTCCAATATGTAGGATCCTGTTATCCCTTCCCTGCAAGAAACATGAATCTGAATTGGGGGTGGCTTGGGGGGATCACAAGAAATTAGAGGTGACTTAAAATCTGTAGATTTTTTATGTGTGGGATATGATAAATGGATGACCAGGCAGCCTCATGCAGAAAATGAAAGGGAAAAAGCCTGGTGCTACCAGTGAACTTGGGAATCCTGCAGGTCCCCAGATGTTTGGAGCAGAACTCTGCTCCATCTACCAGTTTTCTTATTTCTAGGTACCATGTTATCCTTTTCAACAAAAATCTACTCATGAAATTACATATTAAACCCCCTAAACAACCTATCTATGCATATTAGAAGTTTTAAAGGAAGCATTCTATCTCCAGAATATCATCTCACTCTGTACAATCAATCTCTTTCTTCCTCTCTCTCTCTTTTAACTGTGTTGATAAATTCATGCCTCTCACTGGTTCTATGCTTGAGTGTAGTTTCCAGCTTCTGTGTTGGTAAGAACACCATACTAAATGGTGGCATATATAAGCCACGTAAAATTAGCAAGTACCCCAGCTTCTGGTGCACAGAGCAACAGGCTAATATCATAAATCCGGTTTTCTCACTACCTCTGTGACCTGGGGCAATTCATCTATCTGAACCTCCGTAAAATCATCAGTAAAGGGAGGTAGATGAAGTAAGTAACCTCTGAGGCCCCTTTCAGTTTTGACATTTTTGTTTATCTGTTTTCTACCACATGAGCTTTATCATTAAAAAGACTAGTTTGGAGATCGGGAGTTTTGTACTGGTTCTGAAGCCTCATCCCTTCCTGGACTCTTTGTGTTGCTAAGGTCCAAGTAGACCCCTTGACCCACTGTGCTGTAGTCAAATCAGTAACAGATGCGGACACAGGCAAACACATACCCACACCGCATTTCAGTAGGCTGCAGCCTTAAGGAAACATGGAATCTGAGGGCTAAATTTTGGCAGACAGGATCCAACTCTAATCTAGGTAATCTGTTAGGCAGTATGGAAATAGCTCCCTCTTAGCTGGACAGATGAAGAACAGTGTTTTCTGGAAGAAGAGATGCAGGTGGACAAAATGTTGGGAATTTATTTCTTGTGGGGCAGCACTGAAAGTTATGCTTTCTTCAAGGTTTTCAGGGCAAAGGGTCAAGTACATCAACCAAAAAAAAAAAAAAAAAAAAGGACTTAAGCACTGAATAATGAAAATATGATCTCCAGAAGTGATCCTGAAAAACTAAGCGCATCCTGGGAAACTCTTACTCTATCAGGCAGTTTATACTTAGGAGCTTTTTCTTTCCTGCCAATGTAAAAAGGATTAGAGTCCTAGTCCTAACCTAGTCAGGGAGAGCATAGTCTCTCCTTTACGTGGACAATTAAGTTGTCAATTCCAAATTTAGACAGAGCCTTGAAAGAGGCTCAATTAGAGTTAAAAGGATTGGGTTATTGAGTAAAATTTCCACTCACTATCTTATCTTTTGGAAAGCTGAGAATTCCATCATCGAGCTGGCATTGTGTTAAATGAGCTGGAAAGCTGAATTAGGCAGGAATGGGAAGCTAAAGACATGACCAAAAGTGGCAAGGCAGTTCTGGCAAAAACAAATCAGAACCTGAAAACCTCTTCTGATTTAAAGACAGGCAGCTTCCTTAGTGGAGAGATTATAATAACACATAAACCACAATTCCTATTGGAGAAGTTATATCATAGAGACCATGAGCCTTGGGAACTAGTCTTTAATCCAGGCATTTTCATGTTCTAGTTTTGTACACTAAGACAACTAAACTTCTCTTAAACTGTAAAACATGGATAGTAACAGCTACATCACATATCCTACGGTTTTAAGAATTAGAAATAATGTGAGTCAGTTGCCCAGAGCCACACAGCTGAGCAATTCAACTTCCATAGCCAATGTCTTTGTAGTTCAATGGAAAGTACAAATCAAGATTTTTTAAATTAATATTCAAGGAGAGGCTCTTATTTAAAAAAAAATAACCTTGCTACAAATCATTTTATAAAGTAAATAATTCTGCTAAAATGTGGCCTGTGGCTTATTGTTCAAGGGTAGATTTTTATAAGTGAGATTTTCTTAAAATAGGTACACACACCATGATTCAAATAATCGATGTCCTGAGTCTTTCTGCACAAGAGACAACTTGACCTGGTGCTCAACCGGATAGGACCACCTTTCAAAAAGTTTTCAATACATGGCTCCTCCAGAGCTAAGAATTACTTGTTTTAATGCTGGAGCAGTGGTGGGGTGCAGGGCACAGGGAGGGAAGGATGGCATTAACTCTGTTTCGTTTGGGTTGGACTCTTGGATTTTTTTTATTTTTATTTTTTAATTTAAATTCAATTAGCCAACATATATTACATCATTAGTTTCAGCTGTAGAGTTCAATAATTCGTCAGTTAGCTGTTTTTTCTCCAAAAAAGACTTAGAAAAATATTAAATCTTCTGTGATATATTTCCTGAACACTTCTCCACCCCAATAAATTGCTCCTTTCTCTATGTTCCCATAGTGCTTTGTTCATGCCACTATCTCTGTGACAAATACCACTGACAGCTAGTGTTTATTACGTACTCGTTCTGTGCCAGGCACTGTTCAAAGTGTTGACATACAATTAGCCACTGAATCATCTCTATACCTAAGAGGTAGGTGCATATGATTGCTTTATAACTAAGGTGTGGAGAAGTGAAGGCATTTTTGTCTAGAGTTCTCCATCTGGGAAGTCCTACAGCCAGGTCTGAACACAGAGCTAGTCTGTTTCTGTAGTCTACTGTCTTAGCCACATCAAGCTATGTTCCTTCCTTGGGCTACATATTTGAGAATCAATCCACTGCAACTATTATTTTATGCGTTCTTATGGCTGAGGCAGAATCTGGAAAAGAAGGTGATTCTGACAAGGAAGAAACAGCCATTAAGAAAAACAGAGGGTGGCCAGAGAAAACATTTTTCCCCTCTATGTTTTTCTTAAAGGCTACACTGGGATGAGAACACAAGTCTAGAATGCCAATATGCTGATGAATTGCTTACCAATGTCGAGCACATTTGTCAACAATTCCATCTCCACACCTCAGTTAGGAAAGACGGCAAAGTCATCTAACACTGCCCATGTATCCTAAAAAGAGGACTGAGAAGAGAATGCCCTATCCAGACTCCCACCTGCACTCCACTTGTTAAGACAACTTAAGGCCCCTTGGGAATTTGCTCCTGCATCCTTCTTCAGCCTCACATTTTCCCTTTTAAATTCTACACTCATCCTATTCAAATGGACACAATCACTTGAAAATGCTCCAATCTCTTTCCTCTCTCTGCAGGTCAGGGTGTCTGCCCTCTCTCTGCAGGAATACCTCATTGTCAGCCTAAGTTTTGCTCTTTAATCACAGGACTACTTGAACATCTCTGTACAGAAGCTCTTTACTGACTCCCCTGCCCAGGTTTGGGGCTTTGCCTCTGGTTCCCATTACACTCCATGTGGTTTCCACTGATTCCCTGCTGCCTGGTCTCCTGCCTGGAGGGTACCAGTTAAGAGCACACACTTCAGGGCGCCTGGGTGGCTCAGTTGGTTAAGCGACTGCCTTCGGCTCAGGTCATGATCCTGGAGTCCCTGGATCGAGTCCCGCATCGGGCTCCCTGCTCAGCAAGGAGCTTGCTTATCCCTCTGACCCTCCCCCCTCTCATGTGCTCTCTCTCATTCTCTCTGTCTCAAATAAATAAATAAAATCTTTAAAAAAAAAAAAAAAAGAGCCCACACTTCAGAGCTGGAATCTCAGTCCCACCACCGACTAGCCACAGAACTTTGGGCAAGTTATCTATATTCTCTGAGTCTCACCTTTTTATTTGTATAATGAAAATGGTAACAGTACTTCTCTCCTAAGCTGGTGGTGAGGATCAAATCAGTTAATGAAAGTAAATACTTAAGAACAGTGCCCGGCACCTAGTAAACTGCTTGTCTGTTATTATTAATAGCAGGTTTTCCATGAAAGCCTATCAACTCAATCCATATAGTTGGAAACCAAGATCAGAATCACCTTGGGCTATTTTATCACTTTAAGGAAATTTGGAGATTGTGGTTCTCAGATGTCAGTTCTAATCACTGATCTCAGGGTGATGCCAGGACATACTGCCCTTGCTGGGGGACATTTAAAGGGACCCACACTGAAACATTGCTATGCCTAGTCATTCTTTTTCTGGCCCAGTTGCTTTCTCCCCTGAACTCAGGGTTTCAAATATCGCATCAGCATTTTCTCTGCTGACAGCATTACAAGTACAGGGATACTGCTCCTTGGGGCATCACTGGCTGCTTGTGGCAAACAGTGCTCAGTGTGCTTGCTTTAGGTCTGCAAAGAAGCCAGGGAGGAATTGGGTTTGAGGCCATGGGGCACTTCACAGAGGCAGGGGTGGGGTGTTGCCACTCCATATTAAAGTGGTAGAGCATTTACTTTTTCTCCCTGAACCTTTCTGGATGGCCCTCTCCCTCTGAGCATTACTCTCCATTATCATCAGTTACTGACACTGAGAGCCCCTTGGAGTGCTGCCTTCTGGCCATCCCAGACCTTCAGGCTGCTGAGGGAGGTTGGCGAGGCTAGGGCAGGGTCTGCCTTTGGGGACATCTCCCCATGTTTCATGTCCTATTCCCATAAACTGACCTTATATAATATGCCCACTCGTGAATGCCTCTGGCCTTGGCCCCTGGCTCCCCTGTGCTTTGGCTATTAGTGTGTGCATTTGATCTCTCCCTCCTAGGTAGTATGATTGCTTACTCGAGATAGGTTTTCAAATAAAGAGGATATAGCACTGACCTGGGGGGCTAAGAAACCAAAATGCATTTCAGTTCTATTTTTATATTGCCATGTGACCCTAAGCAAATCACTCCACTTTGTGAATTGAAATAATTTCTTTCTGGAAATTTGCTTTGAAAATTTATAATTCTGGTGAAAATTTAAGGCTTGATAGGTATTCTGGGATAGAACTTCCTCAAATGCCTTCATCATCTCATCAGCAGCTCTCAAGAACTGGATCAATGCACAAATCTTGAATTTATGCTGGAAAGGAAGGTGTCTTGTAAGGCTGGCTGAGTCAAATCGTCCCTGTCATCACCTAAACAGGGTCCCCCAGAGCCAGGGTCAAGCAGAAAGAACACAACCACAGGGTTTTTCTAATATTCCTGCTGAAGTAATTCCAATATATTTTGTAGTTCAGAAGGCCTGGGATGTAAATTAAATCAGCATGCTGCAAGGCTGAGAGTCTTTTTCATGTCTCGTATTTTATCTTTAAATATATATAAGTTTAACATTTTAATCCATATTTTTTGTAATAAAAATACTTGAAATTATTTAACAAGTAAAATTAATGCTCCAAACATATGCATTAAGTTTGGTGCCCTGGGCACCCTCCCTGTATCCTCTAATTTGAGAAGCATGGCTTTATCAACAATAATTTATGGAGTGCACATGTGCCAGGGACTACTCCAGGTACTTTGCAAAACGAAATTCCTTTAGCTAATAAGAAGTTTTACAGTTGGTGAAGTAGAAAAGCAGACAATATTGTTTCAGTTGTGTCTTTTATCTGTAAAGTAGGAAAGAAACTCATGAGCTAATGTAAGGATTAGATATGATGATATATATGAAAATACTTTATAAACTGACATTATATACATGATAGTTGATAGCTGTCAGATTAGCTAATGTGAACCTCCATCAGGACATCTCTCAGGACAACAGAATAGACAGAAATTATGATTAAATTTTGGCCAGACTGCCAAAAGGTCTAGGATTACAGTAATTCTCAGAATCTCAGAAGTCCCCTGGAGCCATATAGGAGGCCTACAGGGATGGTGTAGTCCTGGAAGGAAATGGATCATATCAGACAAGATCAAAACTTCTCTATGCCAAACCATATCTTATTTTTCTTCAAAATACAGTTAGATAAGAGCAGACAGTAAAACGATTATTGAATCAGTTTTCAAATGTAGTCTTCATGTCCATTGTCAGAAATTCTTGAACGAATACTTTATCATCCAGGATGAGAATTCTACTCATAAATCTTGGCCAAATGAAGTTTTTTATTCTTTCCCTTTCTGGAAAACATGCCTTTCTTCCTCCACACTAAAAACACAATTTTAACTTTTTTTATGATATTGGATATTGTTATCTTTTTCTGTAATGCTAGTATTGAATTCAGACATGAATCCTGCATATTTAATTTAAAATTTCAATAAAATATGGCAATTTAAAACATAGCAAGCCAGTCATGGAGGCAACTATTGATATAAGTATATTAAAATAAAGATTACTTCCAAGGACAAAACTGGACTTCCTCTCAAGGAGATCCAGTTTCTGAAATCTGAGTAGGTTAAGAAAGAGTCATTTGGATTTCATTCTTTGTGTTTGAACTCATATTTAGACATGGACACCTGGGTTGGATTTCAACTATTGTGCCTTTTGGAATTTTTCTTTATTACTTGGGATAAAGAAACTCAGAGATAGGGTTTCTCTAAAGGAATAAGTGTGGCAAATGGAAGGGCAGATAATCTCAGATTGCCAGAGCCCTATAACGTTCCTTCATCCTTCCAGTAATCAATTTTTACCCCTTTTTTATTAATCTCTATGAGTAGATAGAATGAATTTAATGGCATTTTTAAAAAATTTCTCTATTTTACGTACATATGTATGTGTATAGTTTTAGTTAAATAGTCATATATAGTTATATCCAACATCGTCCCATTGGTGGCTATCACACTAACTTCAATAATAAGTATTGCTCAAAAATTTTTGTTATTCTTGAGGACAGACTTAAGCATCTACTTGAAAATCACACAATTAGCCCATATAAACCTAGTCCAGTCCAATATATTGCTTTTCAAACATGATTTTGGGCATATATAATATTTAGTCCATATGCAAATGTCCCCAGCTGTTTCCAAAGTGTCTATTATGGCTATTTTTTTCCCTTTCTTCCTGCCTTTCATGCTATCTATGTTACTAAATCAAGATCCTATCAAGGTTAATACATTCCACTTGCTTTTTGTGGCCCTTTAATCACTTTTTTTTTTTAAAGATTTTATTTATTTATTTGACAGAGAGAGACACAGCGAGAGAGGGAACACAAGTAGGGGGAGTGGGAGAGGGAGAAGCAGGCTTCCTGCTGGGCAGGGAGTCCGATGTGGGGCTCGATCCCAGGATGCTGGGATCATGACCTGAGGCGAAGGCAGACGCTTAACGACTGAGCCACCCAGGCGCCCCCCTTTAATCACTTTTAATAGATTAAATAAAAACCCCCACTTTTTTTTTTCTAACGCTCAGATTTATGAAGAATCCAGACCAGTTTTGGGGTTTTTTTAAAAAGGTATCTCACATTCTGGATTTGTATTTTTGGTTCTGATTTCTCTTAATTTGTTTCTCTACTGCCTTTCTTTTCTATAAACCCTACATTAGAACTAGAGGCCTGACTGAATTTGGGTTAATCATTGGAAGAATATGTCAGAGCAGATGTTTGCTACCTTACACGGGATAGCAGCATGTCTTAAAAGATCTTAGAAGATCAGCATAGCTTACCATTACTAATGCCAACTTGGATCCCTTGGTTAAAATAACAGTGACCAGATCTCCCTACGCCAAGAAAAATTTCCTCCCTCTGCAAATAGTCATTCATTCATTCATTCTTTGGTGCTACGTGTAAATACTGTTTCCCAACTGATTTCACCTAATGGTTTCAACAAACATGTTTATCACCTGCCTGAACCAGTTATTACACTGGAGTTTCCTAAATAGTCAAAGTTTATAATTTTTATGTATACTGGCTAGCATTTATCTAAAAGAAGGTAGCTTTTGTTCCTCCATCTTTTGAGTATCACTATAGACTCAGAGGTTTTTACTCAAATGATAATTAATTACACTCATGCTTAAATTGCCCCAAATTTGGTAAGTACACGCTTAAGCAAGCTCTTGTGCTCTGCTGACAGATTTATATTCGTCTTTAAGTTCTTTCTTAATTTTTGGCATACGCAGAGGTCCCAACTCACACTGTATTTCCCTGGAGATATGTGTGGTGGTTTTATAACATAGCACAAATTCTTCGATGTCTTCCCATCAAAAGATAAATTTGAGCTCCCTTCCCCTTGAATATGAGCTGGCCTTAATGACTCACTTCTAATAGACAGAATGAAACAGAAATCATGCTCCCAAGACTTGGTCATAAAAGAAAATACACAGTTAATTTCTTGGCTTTCTCTCTTTTGAGACCTATTCCTTGGGAGCCTTGAGCTAACACGTAAGAATTCTAGTTATCCTGAAGCCTCCAAGGTGCAGAGATGACATGGAGATCAAGAGATGTACAAGGATCCTCAGCTATTCTATCCCCCAGTTATTTGGGTCTTCCTAGCATCACTTGCCAGACATGTGAGTGAGCCTTCAAGTGATAATAGCATCCAGGCTACAAGCTTCCCGAGCCAACAGAGTGACTCAGAGATAAACTGCCCCTGCTGAGTTCTGCCTAAATTTTAGATTCATGAGCAATATTGATGCTGTTGTTTTGTAAGCCACTAAGTTTTGGGGTGGTTTATTGCACAGAAGTAGATAACTAGAACACCCTGAAATCAGTCAAATTTTCAAAGAGCTCTGTTTTTCTTTTAAGTGGGAACTGGTTTTAGAAGTAAGATTTCCATGCTGGTTCTCTCATTGCTACTGGATGGTTTTTGCTTTTAAGCTTTTTTCAGTGGACAGAGTAAAGGAAAATATATTTGAAAATTATGAGTTTGTATTTTATATTTCTAATTAAATTTACCACTAAAAGGAGTTTTAACTACTTTTATTTCATTATCACATCTTTTGCCCTAAAAATCTTGGTTCATAATAACACTAGTATATTTATTTATTTGCTTCATCCTACAGTAATATAGCCTACTACTAAAAGTGCTATTAACATTAATAAAATATTACTATTCACATTACTACTACTAATAAAAACCTACTGAGTGAATTTAAGATTTCTATGCAATTCTTTTTGCTTGTTTTTAGCACATTCCCTATGAACAATGTACAATCATGGTACGAGGTTCAAAAATCATTTTAACTCATTCTTTTCTCTGAGTGGCTATGTTATCAATTTGATACAACTTTAGGTTCATTAGTTACACTTTGGTTCAATTTTAGGGTTTGCTTTCCTTCTTGTTTAACTTTATTTTTAAATATATAAACTTTGCATGGTTTAAAAGCCAAAACTACATAAAATGGTAAAGTCATCACCAGCTCTTCTACTCTATTTTCCATATTCCTTGAAGGTAAACATGCTCCTTTGTTTCTCATCTATCTTTCCTATAAATATGCCCTCTTATTTTTTTCTTTACTATAGAAATAATGATAATCTTGCCTTTTTCACTTAGCAAAATAACTTAGAATTAATTTTAAATCAGCTCCTGGAGCTCTTTACCATTCTTTTAAGGCTGTATGGTATTCAATTATATTTATCTACAGTCATTTAATCAACCAGTCCTTTTGATGGGCATTTAAGTTACCAATCCCATGCTATTACAAAAACTTCACAATTAACTCTGTGCATGTTTTTGTGGTGGCTGTAATTGTTGTTGTTGTCCTGTTTTTGTAGAGATATATCTACAGTCTCAATTTCAAGAACTGGAATCTAGGGATCAGCTAAATACATAAAGCAAATACGAATAGACCTCAACAGAGGAATAGCAATACAGTAACAGTATGGGATTTTAATACCCCCACTTTCACCAATGGATAGACTATCCAGACAGGAAATAATAAAGGAAATAGTGGCCTTAAATGACAAGTTAGACCAGATGGACTTAACAGACATAAACAGAACATTGCATCCAAAAGCAACAGAACATGCATTCTTCTGAAGTGCATGTGGAACATTTTCCAGGGTAAATCATATGTTAGGCCATGAAATAAATCTTAATAAATATAAGAAGACTGAAATCATAGCAAGCATCTTTTCTGACCACACTGGTATGAAGCTAGAAATCAATTACAAGAAGAGAACTGGAAAATTCAGAAATATGTAGAGATTAAAAACAACCTACTGACCAACCAATGGGTCAAAGAAAAATTAAAATAAAAAATACCATGAGACAAATGCAAATGAAAATACAATGTACTGAAACATAAGATACAGCAAAAGCAATTCTAAGAGGGATGTTCATAGCAATAAATGCCCAACCACATCAGGAAACAGAAAATCTCAAATAAACAACCTAACTTTATACCTCAAGGAACTAGAAATAGAAGAATAAACAAAGTCCAAAGTTAGTAGAAGAAAGAAGATCAGAGCAAAGATAAATGAAATAGAGATTAAAAAACAACAGGTTAGAAAAACTAAGAGATGGATTTTTGAAAATTGACAAACTTTTAGCTAGACCCACCCTCCCCCCAAAAAAGAAGACTCAAAATCAGAAATGAAAGAGGGACATTACAACTGATACCACACAAATACAAAGGGTCATAACAGACTATTATGAACAATCATATACCAACAAATTTGAAATCCTAGAAGAAATGAATTCCCAGAAACATAACCTACCAAGTTCTATCTTGAAGAAATAAAAATCCTAAACATACGAATTATTAGTAATGAGATTGAATCAATAATAAAAAACCTCCCAGCAGAGGAGGGAGCTAAGATGGCAGCATAACAGGAGGACCCTAGGACCATCTCATCCCTGGAACAGAACTAGATAACTATCATTCTGAATACTGAAGAAATCGACCTGAGGACTGACAGAACAAACTGCACAACTAGAAGGAGAGAAGAGGCCGCCTCAAGGAAGGTAGGAAGTGTGGAGATGTGGTTCGGGAAGAAACGGATTGTAGGTGCTGCAGAGGGGAGGGAGCCATGGTTGTAGAGAAAGGGGGGAGAGAGAGGAATGCACAAGAGATTGCACAAGGAGAACACTTCTCTAAAGCCATTGGCTGGGAAAATGAGAGAGGCTGATTTTCGTGAGTTTTTGCAATCAGTGGAGCTTGAAGGCTGGAGAGTTTTAAGGTCGGAGGGCTTGGCTGGGATACAGCCCTGAGAGTGCTGCCCTACTCCGGAAGAGAAGGCAGGCAAGCAACCTGGGGTGGGGGGCGGTGAGGGGGGGAGGCAGCACAATCTGAGGAACACCTAAGGGCCACAGGGGAGAGAAGGTGTGCTCTTCTTGGGGTGCATCTGTGAGAGGTGGTATTGGCAGAGATGCCTCTCCTGGGACAAAGGACCTGGTGGACACCATTTCCCTCCCCTGCCCCTCAGCAGAGACACAGACCCGCCTGCAAAGGGAAGTTTGCCCTGACGCTGGCTGCCTCCCCTGCCTGGTCCAAGTCCTGCTCCTCTGCACTCTGGTGTGACTGTCCTTCTCAGTCAAACCTATCTCAGTCCCAGCATGGTGAGACCCTCCCCCAGAGGACCAGCAAGCCCCTGCCCATCCCAGGTCCCTAAAGTTTGTGGTTTTAAAAGACAGCAGACTTGGCTGGGCTAGAGCCCAAAGGGCACTACTACACTGCTCCAGGCAGGCAAGCAACCTAGACAGAGACAGCATGAAAACAGCAATCTGAAAAACACCTGGGATGCACAAAGGGAGTGCATCCCTGAGAGCAGCAAGCACAGCATGAGACCCCTCTCCAGGGACAAGGGAACTGGCTGGTGCCATTTCCCTCCCCGACCCCTCAGGATAAACCTGCTTCAGTAACCAGCAGAGCAGTATTGGCTTCCAGACCTGCTTCCACCGAGTTCTGACCCCCTGCGCTCTGCCAGTACTGTCCTTCTCTGGCAGGTATGCTTCAGACCCAGGGCAGAAGGCCCTTCCTCTCAAGACCAGCAGAAGCTCGTGCACACATCACGTTTCCTGACCAGAGTGTTCTATAAGGCTTCAGTTCTAATGGAAGAATCATCAGGTCTCATTTAACAAGCAGACTATAGCACACCTAGTTAAAACTAGCCACATTCAGGCCAAGGTCCAAACACTGCCCACTGCAGGCAAGGAGAAACTCTGCACAGGACTGAGCTGACGGATAGAGCAGCCATACCAAACACAGCAGCAGAGTGCAGGAGCTCACACCAGACAACATTCCCTGAAGCACCAGGCCCTGGACACTATATGACCTCTTTCATAAAGCCATTACTCTCAGGAGCAGGAAACATAGTAGGCTCTTCTAATACACAGAAGATGACAGAGACTTAGACAAAATGCCAAAATAGAGGAATTTATCCCCAATGAAGCAAGAAAAGTCACAGAGATCTAAACAGAGATAAGTAATATGCCTGATAGAGAATTTAAAGCAACAATCAAAAGGATACTCACTGGGCTTCAGAAAAGAACAGAAGACTTCAGAGTGGCCCTTACCAGAGATAAAAGAGTTATAAAAAGTGAAAAATGAAAAATGCAATAACTGAGATTTGAAACAGACTGGAGGCAATGACCACCAGGATGGAAGCAGCAGAGGAATGAATAAGTGATACAGAAGATAAAATAATGGAAAATGATGAAGCTGAACAAAAGAGAGAAAGAAGAATTACAGAATTACAGAAGAATAGACTTAGGGAACTCAGTGACTCCTTCAAATGTAATAATAATCATATCATAGGAGTCCCAGAAGAGAGAGAGAAAAGGGTCAGGAAATTTTTTTTCAGGAAATAATAGCTGAAAACTTCCCTAATCTGGTGAAGGAAACAGGTATCCAAATCCAGCAGGCACAGAGAACTCCCATCAAAATTGACAAAAGCAGGCCAACACCAAGACATATTATAATTAAATCTGAAAAATACAGTGATTAAAAAAAAAATCCTAAAAGCAGCAAGACAAAAGAAGTCCCTAACTTACAAGAGAAGACCCATAAGGCTAGCCGCAGATCTCTCAACAGAAACTTGACAAGCCAGAAGAGAGTGTCATGATATATACAACATGCTGAATCTGCAGCCAAGAATCCTCTATCCAGCAAGGCTATCGTTCAGAATATGAGAAATAGAGTTTCCCAGACAAACAAAGTAAAGGAATTTGTGACCAGTAAAACAGCCCTGCAAGAAATTTTAAAAGGGACTCTTTGAATGGAAAGACCAAAAGTGACAAAGACAATCTCCAGAAACAAAACAAGTAATAAAATGTCAATACATACATATCTATCAATAATCACTCTGAATATAAATGGACTAAAAACTCCAATCAAAAGACATAAGGTGTCAAAATGGATAAAAAACAAAAACAAAAAACAAGACCCATCTATATATGCTGCCTACAAGAGACTCATTTTAGCCCTAAAGACACCTGCATATTGAAAATGAGGGAATGGAGAAACATTTATCATGCAAATGGATATCAAAAGAAAGCTATAGTAGCAATACTTCTATCAGACAAACTAGATTTTAAGCCGCAGACTGTAACAAGACATGAAGAAGGGCATCATATCATGATAAAGGGGACTTTCCAACAAGAAGAACTAACCACTGTAAATATTTATACCAACATGGGAGTGAGCACCCAAATATAAAACAACTAATAACAAACATAAAGAAACTGGTAATAACACAATAATACTGGGTGACTTTAATACCCCACTTAGGACAATGGACAGATCATCTAAGCAGAAAATCAAGGAAACAATGGCTTTGAATGACATACTGGACCAGATGGACTTAATAGATATATTCAGAATATTTTATCCTAAAACAACAGAACACACATTCTTTTCAAGTACACATGGGACGTTCTCCAGAATAGATCACATAGCAGTGCACAAAACAGGCCTCAACAAGTACAAAAAGATTAAGATCATACCATGCTTATTTTCTGAACACAACACTATGAAACTTGAAGTCAACCACATAAAAAAATTTGGAAAGACCACAAATACTTGGAGGTTAAACCACATGCTACTAAAGAATGAATGGGTCAATCACGAAATCAAAGAAGAAATAAAAAAATACATGGAAACAAATAAAAATGAAAACACAATGGTCCAAAACCTTTAGGATGTAGCAAAGGCAATCATAAGAGGGAAGTATATAGTACTACAGGCCTACCTCAAGAAGAAAAACTCTCAAATAAACAACCTAACCTTATACCTAAAGGAGCTAAAAAAAAAAAAAAAAAAAAAAAAGAATAAAGCCTAAAGCTAGCAGAAGAAGGGAAATAATAAAGATTAGAGCAGAAATAAATGATATAGAAACTAGGAAAACAATAGAACAGATCAATGAAACCAGAAGCTGGTTCTTTGAAAGAATTAATAAAATTGATAACCCTCTAGCCAGACTTATCAAAAAGAAAAGAGAAATGACCCAAATAAATAAAATCACAAATGAGGAGAAATAACAACCAACACCACAAAATACAAAGTTATAAGACAATATTATGAAAAATTAAATGCCAACAAATTGGACAATCTCAAGAAACAGATATTCCTAGAAACATAGAAACTACCAAAACTGAAACAGGATTAAATAGAAAACTTGAACAGACTGATAACCAGCAAAGAAACTGAATCAGTAATCAAAAATATCCCAACAAACAGAAGTCCAGGATCAGAAGCCTTCCCAGGGGAATTCTACTAAACATTTAGAGAAGAGTTAATATGTATTCTTCTCAACTATTCCAAAAAAATAGAAATAGAAGGAAAACTTCCCAATTCATTCTATAAGGCCAGCATTACCCTGATACCAAAACCAGACAAAGACTCCACTAAAAAAAGAGAACTATAGACCAATATCCCTGATGGACATGGATGCAAAAATTCTCAATAAATTACTAGCAAATCAAATCTAACAATACATTAAAAGAATCATTCACCACGATGAAGTGGGATTTATTCCTGAGATTCAAAGGTGGTTCAATATTCACAAATCAATCATCATGATATACCACAATAAAAGAAAGGATAAAAACCATATGATCCTTTTAATAGATACAGACAAAGCATTTGACAAAGTACAACATCCATTCATGATAAAAAACCTCAACAGAGTAGGGTGAGAGGGAACATAACTCATCATCATAAAGGCCATATAGGAAAGACACACAGCTAGTATCACCCTCAATGGGGAAAAACAGAGAGCTTTTCCTCTATGGTCAGGAGCAAGACAAGGATGCCCACTGTCACCATTGTTATGTAACAGTACTAGAAGTCCTACTATCAGCAATCAGACAACAAAAAGAAAAGGTATCCAAATTGGCAAGGAATACTATATATAGAAAACTCAAAATAACCTACCAAAAAATTTCTGGAAGTGATACACGAATTCAGTGAAGTCTGGATACAAAATCCTTCCTCTTTCCTCCTCTTCCCTTACTCCCTCCTCCTCCCTTCTCCCTCCTTGATAGGGATTGCATTAAATGTGTAGATTGTTTGGGTAGTATAGATATTTTAACAATATTTGTTCTTCCAATCCATGGGCATGGAATGTTTTTCCATTTCTTTGTGTCATCTTCAATTTCTTTCATCATTGTTTTGTAGTTTTCAGCATGCAGATCTTTTACCTCTTTGGTCAGGTTTATTCCTTGGTATCTTACAGGTTTTGGTGCAATTGTAAATGGGATTGATTCCTTGATTTCTCTTTCTGCTGCTTCATTTTTGGTATATTGAAACACAACAGATTTCTGTACATTGATTCTTACATGCTTGACTAATCCTGGGTACATGGAGGAATGTGCCTTACTACACCCCTGCTGTAGAAGGTATATAAGTATGGAAAATAAACCTTGGCACCTCGGGCTGTTTGCTTGGGGTCCCCTGTGCCTCGCTATACAGTCGTCTCTTTTTCTCAGTTCCTTCACCACCCCAGGTCCCCGACTCTCAGAGGTCGACAGTTTTCTGCTAGTAGTTTTAGGTTTCATTTTTTTTTATGTTGTGATCTCTGATCCATTTGAAATTTGACATATCATGGACAGATCCAGCTTTATGTTTTTTTTCCTAAATGGCTACCTAGTTGTCCTGGCATCATTTATGCAATGGCCAATATTTTCTCCAATTACATCTAACGCTATATTTATCGTATGTCAAATTTCCATATGCACAGATTTCTCCTTCTGGACCCTGTACTCTAGTCAATTGATTAATTTTTCTTATCATGGGTAAATTCACTACTTTACTATAGTTTATTGTAATTTTTAATAAGTTTTTAATTTTAATTTCAGTAGAGTTAACATGGTGTTATATTAGTTTCAGGTGTACAATATAATGAATCAACAAGGTCTATACATCATTACTCAGGGCTCATCATAAGTGTACTTTTAATCCCCTTCACCTATTTCACCCAACCCCCCACCCACCTCCCTTCTGATAGGATTTAAATGAGTACACTCAGTTATTTTTTTTCCAACAAGAACATTTTTTACTTGAAGCGTACTTCAGAATACATGGCTCTAAAAGATATATATAAAACATTCGATCCAAGAAAAACAGAAAACACATTTCCTTCAAGTACACACAGAAGAATCCCCTGGTTAAATCATATTAAAAGAGTAACAAATATTAAAAATTTAAGAAGACTAAAATCATTGGAAGTGTATTTTCCAACCATGATGGAACAAAACTAAAGATCAACAGTAAAACGAACCTGGAAGATCTACATTGTAAATATTAAATATTTAGTATGTAAATACTAAACAATACACTACTGTACAAGCAAAGGGCCAAATAAGGAACCAAACAGCAAATCAAAATATGTCTCAAAACAAAAGAAAAAAAATACCCACAATATTCCAAAACCTATGGGATGCACCAAAAGTAGGCATTAGAGTGAAATTTATGCTACAAATTCTTGTATTAAGAAAAAAAGTTCAAATAAACAACATTACACAACAAGGAACTAGAAAAAGAAGAAACTTAGCTGAAATTTAGTAGAGGAAGGAAATAAAGAAAATTCAGAAATCAAGACTAAACAACATAAAAAAATTGTCATTATTTTCTATGTTAAAAAATTAAACTGGCTATGCTTTAACTACATTAACTAAGAAAAAAAAGAAGGCTCAAAAACCAAAATGAGAAATGGAAGAGAAAACAATACAACAGAAACCACAGAAATGCAGAGTGTGATAACAGATTACTATAAATAATTGTATACTAACAAATCAGATAACTTGGGAGAAAAAAGAAATAGATAACTCCTAAAAATGCACAAGTTGCCAAGTTTGAATAATGAATCTTGAATCCAAGAAAGTAGGAAATCTTCTTAGACCAGTAACAACAATGGAAGTTGAATTTGGAATCAAACCTCCCAGCACAGAAAAGCCCAAGACCATTGGTTTCATGGTTGCAAACATTAATGCTGGAGTGGGGGGGGGTGGGAGGGTAGGGTGGCTGGGTGATAGACATTGGGGAGGGTATGTGCTATGGTGAGCGCTGTGAATTGTGTAAGACTGTTGAATCACAGACCTGTACTCCTGAAACAAATAATACATTATATGTTAAAAAGAAAAAAAAAAGAAGAAGAAGATAGCAGGAAAGGAAAAATGAAGGGGGAGGAAATCGGAGGGGGAAACGAACCTTGAGAGACTATGGACTACTGAGAAACAAACTGAGGGTTCTAGAGGGGAGAGGGGTGGGAGGATGGGTTAGCCCGGTGATGGGTAAATGGAGCACTGGGTGTTTTATGCAAACAATGAATCATGGAACACTACATCAAAAACTAATGATGTAATGTATGGTGACTAACATAATAAAATAAAATTTTAAAAAGACGACAATCTTTTTTTGATAAAAATCTTACAAATAATGAAAATAGAGGGAACACATTCAAAATCATTCCACAAGGCCTGTACTACCCTAATACCCAGGATAAAAACAATACGAGAACAAAACAGTCTAGTTTGTCGGATATAAGTATTGTTACTCAGACTTTCTTTTGACAACCATTTGCATGATGTCTCTCCACCCCGTCACTTTCCATCCACGTGTGTCTTTACGTCTCAGTCTCTTGTAGGCAACATATAAATGGATTTTTTTTTTTATCCACTCTGACACCCTATGTAACTTACTGTATTTCTAACATCTACTGGAACTCATTTTTCCCCCCAGGGTTTTATTCCTAGCTATTTGGGCATGTTTATTTTTCCACATGAACTTTAACTTGTCTGGAAAGAAAAAAAAAAAAGTAGTGTTTTACTGAATTCATGCTAAATTTAATTATTACCTTAAGGTAAATTTATATTTTTATGATCTTAAATCCTATTCAAGAACAAGAACTAAGTGTCCAAGTCTACTTTTATATGTATTTGAAGACACACAGCAAATATCATGTATATAATAAATAACAATGATAATAATAAGCAGTAAATTTTCAGATGCTTACATTGTGCCAAGCAGTGTCCTAAGTGCTTTACCTGTATTACTTTGTTTAAACCTCACAAAAATACTTCGGGCTTTGTGATATCACCCAGATTTTATCAATAAGAAAACTAATAATTATAGATTAAATAATATTATGAATAAGGATAGATATGCAAACTGACAATTCATTTTGAAGCCAAAATACCATTTTCATCAATCATATTGACAAATATAAAAAGTCTAATAATATACAGTATTGCCGAACCTATAAGAACCCTGGTAGTCTCACGTATTTTGGGGGAAGAGAGTATTAACTGTCGTAACCTTCTGTTAAATGCATATATGACTTACAAACTGGGAATTTCTGATAGGATTTTTCATATAGTATCACATGTATACAAATATGAAAGTATTTTTATCATTGTATTTTCTAGGTGCAAAGGACTAGAACAATATAACTGTCCACGGTTAAATGAAGTAGGTTACATGCAGACAACGAGATACTTGATAGCCATTATTGAATATGAAGTCAATCCCAATGTACTGATTATGGAAAGATTGTTAAGACTTTAAAGGGATAAAGGTGAAGAATTGTGGGAATAGTCTTCTCTCTTTTATCCTGTTAAAATAAGACAATGTGCTTGCATACGCATGTGAAGTTTCTGGAAAGCAGAACAGAATTTTGTCTCTGAAGAAGGCACTGAAGGTCTGAGGTAAGAGACACATTTACTTTTCATCATGCAGTGATTTTTTTTTTTTTTTTTTGCCATATGCTTTTGAGATTTTAAAAGAAAATATTAGAAACAGAGAGAGGAAAGTGGTAGGATTTAAAGCAAAACCAGCTTCTGGGACAAGCATCTAGCCCAATGTGGCTGTGTTGAAGGGAGAGCCGTGCTGTTTGCAATGTTGAAGTTCTAGGTGTTAAAGTTAGAGGATATACCCTCAGCACCTGAAATCCAGGGACTCTCTACTGCCCTCTGACTCTAGGAACAGTTCCCACCAGAAGTAGGAATTGGTTGAGAGGGTGACAAGCATCGTGTATGTTTGGTTTTATTTGATAGAGAAATCGGGTGCTGTGAGACCAGCTTCAGAACTGACGGGGGCGATTAGAGTTGTGAGAGTACTGCTGATAAACTGAAGAAATGCTGGGGAGCTCGGGGCTTCTTTTGCAGACTGGGAAGCTTGCTTAGCAGGTGGGACTCCACCAGCTTTAGGCTCACTTGCAAAAGCTTTCCACCAAATGCAAAATCCACACAATACACAATTTTCAAACTACATCCCTAGAGACCAAGCTTGTTAAAATTTTTCTTCCCTAAACAAATATGTATTTGAAAAATGGGAAAATACTTATTTCAGTTATCTTTTTTGTGGCCCTGGGGACAACTCAGAGAGTCTCCTGTTAAATAAGGACCAACCTGAGGCACATATTAGCTGACGCTGGCAGGGGGTCAGTCCTGGGCCCTGTGCTGCTTAATGATGTCTTGTCCTCTGCTAAAGGACAGGCTCATGGGGTACAAATGGCACCAAGCAGTCAGGAAGGAAGCAGCATTTTGGACACAAGAATAGAATTCAAATTATGTTAGTAAATTGAAAAGGCGAAGAAGAAAAACAAACAGAAGGAGGGGGAGAAAAAGAAGTACTTAAGATGGGAAAAGGAGGGGCGCTTGGGTGGCTCAGTCAGTTAAGCATCGACTCTTCGTTTCTGCTCAGGTCATGATCTCAGGGTCCTGAGATTGAGCCCTGCCTAGGGCTCTGCACTCAGGGCAGAGTCTGCTTGAGTTTTTCTCTCCCTCTCCCTCTGCCCACCCCCACCCACCTCTAAAATAATAAATCTTAAAAAAAAAAAAAGTGTGGAAAAGGAAATAGTTGAAATCCAGGTGAAGAACTGCTCACAATTAAACCTGAGGGTCAGAGTAGGAAACAAGCCCTTGGTCAGGGTTTTGCCAGAAAACCCATGCTGTGAGTCACAGACAAAGGAAGAACATCATTCTTTTATATCAAGAGCTAGTCAGGCAACATTTTGAGCTCTCTTTTTATTTTTGGGTTCTAATGTCTGCCTGGAAGGATAGTAAATAAATCAGACATGGTGATATGGCTGAGAAATAGGACCTAAATGGAACTATAGGAGCAGCAAATATGTACATAGATTTCTAAGAAGCATTATGTGAGTGGCTTCAGGAAGGGTGCCTTAACCTCACAGTAGCTGAAAAGTCTACAAGGAAGGTTCATGTCAGGGCACCACTAGGCTTTAATGGTGATGAATTAAGCCTCCATTCTCATTCAAATACCTCTGGGAGTGAGTTAAGGAGATAAATGCCTTTGTGTTATAGACTGCCACGGAGCTCTATACTTCTTATTCATAATACTTACTGAAATTATAAATAAATAATTCTTCCTACAAATATTTGAGTACCTACTGAGTGCCAAGCACTATTCTAGGCAGTTAGTATATATAATCCCTTTAAATTCTATTTTCTAGCCAGTTCTTTGTAGTGTTCATCTCTTCCTTAAAGTAATAAATCTTATACAGCTAGTAAAAGCCAGCTGACACTCTCAATTTTGCCTGGAGATATCTTTGTGCAAATCCAAAACATCATTAGTTACATGTTCCATCTTCCAGTTACCACAGGGGACTGTTTTCCCAAGTATATCACAATTATATCCAATGGCTCCAATTTTTCCAGTTTCCTATAGCAATTTCTTTGACATTTTTTCCAGCCTCGGGTCATTTTCAGAGATGAGGCCAATGATGTAGTATAGGTTTTAACACCTCACTCTTGGCATCAATTCCTGTAGAATTTCTCTTTTGTCACCAAAAAGTCATATAACAATCAACTGCAGAGCATAGTTGCTTAAAACAGTAAGTGAATGCTCAGGAACCTGGACAGGTATGCCGGTCATAACTAAGCTCATTTGTGTCTCTGGTCAGCTGCAGGTTGGCTATACAGCTTGGCTGATCTACAATGGACTCAGTTTAGGTCACTGGAGTGACCTGACACTCTACCACCCATCTTTTGTTCTTTAGCGACACAACCCAGGTTTGCACTTGAGGCAATCAAAGAGAAGCAACAGAGCAAGTAGAAATGAGCAAGACTTCTCTGCTTGCCTCATATTCATCAAAGCAAATCACGTGGCTGAACTCACAATCAAAGAGAAGGGAACTCTTCTCCACATCTAGGTGATAGATGAGAACAGCCATAAAGTCACATGTGAGGGGCACGGATATGGGGGCGGGGGGGAGATAAATAATTGGGGATATTAACACAGTAAATATACCAAGAGACTATTGCCATAATTCATATAAGAAATTATGTCTTGGTGGCAGTGGGAATGGTAAAAAAAAAAAAATCTGGTTCTTTATGGCGGTTGAGATAGAATAGTCTGACCGACCACATGGACATGCAAGAAAGAGAAAAACTGATGTTGACTAAAGTTTGTCCTGAGTATGTGGGACAATAGACTTGGTATTAATTGAGGTAGAAAGACTGAACAATAAACAGGTGTGAAGGAGGCTATCAGGACCTTCATTTTGGATACTGTCCCAGTTAAAGTAACTGCAAAACACAGCACATCAAAATTGAGTGGCTTATTAACAGCAACCACATTGATATTGCTCACAAATCTGTGGTTTGGGCAGGGCTCAAGAGCAATAACTCATCTCTGACCCATTTGGCAACAACTAGAAAGGCTTGAAGGCAGTAAGCTGGAATCATCTGAAGGCTTGCTCTGTCATGTGTCTGGCAATTGATGCTGGGAAGACTCAAAGAGCTGAGGCCTAGAAGAACTGGGGATCCTCAGGCATCTCTCTTTTTGTGTGATCTCATCACATAGTCTCTATAATATGGTGGCTTCAGGGTAGCCAGATATCTTACATGTCAACTCAGGACTGCCAAGATATGGCTTTTAAGAAGACAGTCAGGCAGAAGCTTAGTAACATTTTTAGTTTTTCTAAACAAGTCTCAGAAGTCATACACACATCACTATATTCATTAGAAGTTAAGTCACTAAGGTCAGTTCACTTTCAAGAAAAGGGGATTTAGATTTCCCCTTAGGGGAAGGAATTGTCAAAGCATTTGTGGACATCTTTTTCAAGCCCCCACAAGCATGATAAGCAACATGTTCATTAGAGCTCATATTTACCAACCTGGATTTGAGAGCAGAGATCCAAGCTGGGAATATAAATTTAAGAGCCAATGAAGAGATCCATATACCAAGTCTTAGACACTCCAAAACTTAAAGGCTGGGGAGATGAGGCAGAAGCAGCAAAGAAGGTGAGAATGAATGGTTAAAAAAAATTCTGTGGGGAAAAACAAAAAGTATAAATTTTCTATAATTATTTTCCAGATAAAGTGTAAGCTATATAATGGCAACAACTGTTATCTTTCTCTTTGTGAATTTCCAACACAATGTCTATAGAAACTCAAAAATAAATAGTTTTTGGATAAATAGATGTTGAACTATAGAAAGATTCAGGGCAGGGACTCAGTGGCTGGGAAGATGGGAAGGACATTATGGTGAGGAGTCTAATTCTTGGAATATACATAAAGCAGGTTAGAAATGCATTTCTGGAATCCTGTAGTAAGTCTGAGTCAACTGGTATATCACAGAAATAAATGTGACATATCAGGAGAGGATAAACTCTCCAAAGGAGGAAGGCAACAGAGAAATCAATGACACAGTCTTGAGGAGTACAATTTCTTACACTGCTCCCCTATACCCCAAGCTCCAAATGATCTCACTGTTGTTTAACTTTCCAGCCTCACCTTTTATCTTCCCTCCCTCTTAATTCTTATGCTCTAGTCACAATAAGTACCCTTTCTTTTCCAAAATGACCTTGCTGACCTGTGGCATAACAGGAATTTTTTTTTTTTTTAATCACTATTTGACATGATTTGCCACATTTCAGGTAGGTTTGGTCAATGGCCTCATCGGTCCTTGCTGTTTGGTCTAGGATCAGGAGCAAAATGACAGCAAGGGAGAATAAAGTTGGAGTCTAGCATATCAAGACCAAATGGTTAAAAGATAGGCAGGATGGGAATAGAAAACAGGAAGAGAACATATATGGAATGTATATAACATGCACTGTACATGTTACATTATTTAATTCTCACAACAACCATGTGAATTTGCTATTAACTCTATTTTACAGAAAAGAAAACAGAAGGTAAATTTTTCCTAGGTCACACAGCTAGTGGTTGGCTCCAATACTCGGAAGCACCGAATATAATAGGTATGGGAACTCAGTCATGGGAAGCTAGTGTTCAAAGTAGAGATTAGTTATCAACATCTAGGTCCAATCCTTGGGCTCTCAGAGGGCAAGCTAGAATCACAAGGGGAAGTAACTGGAAAGTAACAGGTCAGGCACTGTAATTTTGAGCAAATGAAATCATAGTTGACATTTCTAATAGAATTATAGTATCTGCATGAGTCCTTTTGAACAGCATCTAGATACAGCATTTGCATTTCATATGTTTGTGATAATTAGCCATTTTGAAAGGTAGAGTTGGTGGAGATATTTACAGAACTACACATATATTTATAGTTCCCTATACAATCATAGGTGAGCAGAACACTTCACTGTTCAATTAATGACTGTTTAAATAATAGCCTGAATCCCTGGATCAACTCGTTGAGATAATATAGCTTTGCAAAATAACAGCAGGAATACAGAGAAATGCTCTTGAAAACCATGCTATAATGTCTAATAGTAGGAAATTTGGTCCACAATAATGTGACCTGAGGTTAATACACATAAGCACAGGAGGTCTTCTCTTTTATTACAATAGAGGGCTTGAGTAATCAAACAAGTATTTGTTGAGAATTATTATGTATGAGGTACCATGGGTGGATAGAAAGATGAAATAGCCTTTGTCCTCAAAGAGCTTACCACAAGTAACTGGCAGTCCTAGGTAACAAACTCACATGTAAGAGAAGAGTAAAACACATGGTAATTACCCTCCCCAAACTCCCATAAACGAAAGAAATCACTATGGGTAGGGGATAGTTTGGGGAGAAGTCCCACAGACTGGGAAGAAACAAACACCAGAGTAGAGAAGGTGTATAGTGGGTTCAGCGCATGGTGAGTGGCCAAGTCTAGCTCAAAGGGAGGATTCACACTGCATATCAACAGAACTTGATACTTGAACAGAAAACTGGTCCTAGCTTTAGAGTTTGAACTCAATCCACTGAAGAAATTTATGCAGAGATATGACATAATAAAACATTTTTAGGAAGTGTTTTTGGTAAAATATTCAAAATGATTTGGTCCTTCTAGTATTTTCTTTCCTCTCCCCCTCCCATCTAGAAAAATAATATAATTTCAATCTATGTACCAAAGAAATGATCTATTGTCATTTTCTGTATAATAAGATCCTTCCATTTCCTCAGTGACTCTTCAAGATCCAAAAATGATAT
The DNA here is from genome assembly GCF_011800145.1 of Mirounga leonina. Taxonomy (NCBI): domain Eukaryota; kingdom Metazoa; phylum Chordata; class Mammalia; order Carnivora; family Phocidae; genus Mirounga; species Mirounga leonina. Next base: position 22,396,936 of record NW_023270854.1, read on the forward strand.
ATTTACTAAGTTAGCCATCTTTACCACATTATGGAATTCTCAACCTCCATATTCAATTCTAATTTTATACCAAATTCATTTATGTATAATCAAACTGGTCCATCCACTGGTCTTACATTAAAAATGATATCAATCCAGGGCACCTGGGTGGTGCAGTCGGTTAAGGGTCCGACTCTTGGTTTCAGCTCAGGGTCGTGAGATAGAGCCCCACATTAGGTTCCGGACTCAGTGGGGAGTCTGCTTGAAGATTCTCTTCCTCTGCCCCTTCCCTCACTTTCTCTCTCTCATTAAAATAAATATTTTTTTAAAAAATTAAAAATGATATCAATCCTTTGAAAAATTGCTGTGCTGTTATGAATTTTAGAAAACTATATAGGCCAAGTAACTCAAAACAACTTCAAGAACTAATTCCAGCCATCCCCCTATCCTGGCTGAGGATCCATGGATACTGAATTTCTTCTACAGCAGATTCATGTTAAAATTGGATCTAAGGGAATGGGGAGATCGAGTAATAAACGACTAACAAATGATGCACAGAAAATATAGAGCAAATTCCTAGCACATAGCAAAGATTACTGATGCCACCCTGAGCACAAAATTCAGCCTCAAATAGCCAAATGGTTCCAACGGGAGAACCTAGGATGGGTTGGGATAATCATCTCATTCATGAAAAGCTAAGAAATGGCCAGAAGTAAAGGAAATTGGAATTAGCCTACAAAGACACATGCACAGGAAAAGGGAGTAGAAATAGCCAGAGCACTTTTGTAACAATTTGGTCAACAACATGTCATTTTTTGGTGATATGGTCTGCTTCCAGGTTTTGAAAATCTTCTCAAGTATGTGGATCTGAGTCTGAGAAGAAAGTGGAATAACTAGGAGTACCACAAAGTGAAGGTCAAAGCAGAATGCAGTAGTAAACATCAGTTTCTTTGGACACAGGATACTGAGACCTAAAGGCCACTTGGGTGTCATGACTATGAATGATGTTATTTGTATTTCTCATATATGAAATTAAAAAAAAAAATAGCAGTAGGCATCTGAAGGAAATAAAGGCAAGAGTTATCCAGAAAACACACTTTTTCTTTTAAGCAGTAGACAACTTGACTTTATGATCCTAAATCATGATGATTTGCCTAAATTCTCTGAGTAAAACAGAGCAGAAACCAAGAAACAGTCATCAGTTGCTAGCTCAGAATTGTTTCAGGCTCCAGACTAACAATTCTATCAGCCTCTACATAAGACCCTTTTGCCTCAGTTCCTTTATAATCCAACCACCACTACACATCTTCCATATGGCAGACATTGAGCAAAGCACTTCATATTACATTAATATTTATATTCCCATAGTATAATGATTATTGTTATGTTCATTTTATAGATGAGGCTTATAGAGGTAAAGTTAGTGATTCTCAAAGGCATATATGGGGACATCCCAAGTACGTTTCTCAAAGGCAAGGCTGGCTCTTAGAATTACCCAAGGAGTTGAATAAACTAAAGACTCTTGGCTCTACACAGATTCTATATATTAGAGATTATCAACTTTGGTTCAAAAATCTACTACTTTAAAAAAAAATTGTTTTCCAGAAAATTAAGATGGAAAGGATTCAGAGACTAAGTTACTTGCACAGTTAGTAAGTCATGAAGTGAGAGTTTGCAGGTTTCTCTTGATAGCCCATATTCTATTTTATATAGTTTGTTTTTCCTGCTCTATCTTGTATGTTCTCAAGCCACTCCCATGGACTACTTGGACTTCAGATATATTACCTTGGCTCCACTTTGGGCCTCTCATCTTCGCTTTTATAATCTGACCTCAGGAGAGTAATATTTTCAGTATTCACTGAAGGCATATTTGTAGCCTATGACTGTAGCCTACTATTGATCCAGAGGCCCCAATTCTCAAAGTGACTCTGTAGGACTCCATGTATATGGTCATGTGTGAAGTAAAGCCATGATGTCTCAGTTTGCTCCTTTAAATAACCACCAGTGAAAATATGAGAAGAAAAGAGAGAATCCCATTGTTGAAACATATTTTAAGAATAAAGAAAAACTCTGAAATGGATATAAGCTTGGGACTCATGGTGTTCTTGTTTCTAACATTTTGGATAAGGGATGTACTGATAACCAGGGAGAAGCCAGAGCCAGGACAAGAGACTGAAACACACAGGGCAGTCTAGCCACATTGTGTAGGTGACTCTTCTGTACTGGAAAGCTTCTCAAAGATGGGTGCCACGAGGCTCTGTAAACTGAAAGGGCATGATCTTATTCCTTCACAGGAATACACTGCCTGGTCTATATTGCACTTCAGGAGAGAATAATTATTTGTAACCAAAAATATCCAAAGACCACCAGAAAAGTCAATCACATATTCAGGTATATTTTTTAGGAATATGGTTCATCTAGGGACCCATGGTCCTTATTCTGTAATTCAGAGATTGAGAAAATAGAATAATTATCTGGGTATCTGCTCTTCTTCCACACTGGGAAATAGAAGAAGCAATTGTATTTGTATTACCAATGACGTTCATCAGAGAACTGGGGGAGATATCTTCAAATGTGTCATTGGCAATGACACTGCCTTTGAGCAAAACTTTATAAAGAATATCAACACAGGAGGACATGGTGAAGCCCAAAAGTAGTTTGTCAGTCAGAGAAAGACAAATACCATATGATTTTACTCATATGTGGACTTTAAGAAACAAAACAGATGAACATAGGGGAAGGGAAGGAAAAATAAAATAAGATGAAAACAGAGAGGGAGGCAAACCATAACAGACTCAACTCTAGGAAACAAACAGGCTTGCTGAAGGGGAGGTCGGGGGATAGGGTATCTGGGTGAGGGGCATTAAGGACATGTGATGTAACGAGCACTGGGTGTTACATGCAACTGATGAATCGCTAAATTCTACCCCGCAAATAATGATACAGTATATGTTACCTAAATTGAATTAAAATTAATTTTTTTAAAAGTAGTTTGGTTAGAAACATGGATGTGGAAGTCAGAGGCCTGCCCAGAGGAAATGATATCTGCATGTCTAGGACAACAAGCAGATGGAGCTGAATTGTGAAAAGGACAAGAAGGCTTGAAAGAGCCATGATTCTCTAAGAGCACTGTTACCTTTTTCATCCAACAACCTTAAATCCTTCATCTTTCATTTTCTCTCCCATTGATAGGTCTTTGGCATCCCTTCTTATATTTCCAAAGAACACTGGAGGGTATGTTCTATTGTGAATTTTCATAAATATGTTGTAATGTTAAGTTTTAAAATTGTATAGTGATTAAGAACAAACTTGTAAAAAAGTTTCTTTTCCTTACTCTTCTACAGTCGATTGCGAGTAGAAATAAACTGTCTATATAGCAAGCCTATTTCTCCAAATGCTGTATGAAATTAGACAGCTAAAAATATATTCCATCTTTTTCAAGGATGTCAAGTAGTTACAATGTGTCAGGTTGTTACTTTGAAAATGATTGTGATATCAAAAATGAAAGATGAGGATTTCAGGTAGGAAAGAGGCAGTGATAGCTAGGGGAGATTTTATCTATGAAAGATACTATCTCCATGTTAATAGCCTCAAGAGAGAAAAGGAAGGGAGCCCATGGGCAAAAAAAAAAATTCACTTGATATGGGAAAGATTCTTGTCTGATCTCAAAGGCTTTACAGAGTTTTAGATGTCAAATCAACATCTCTTTAACCCTGAAAAGGTAAAACCAGAGTGTATGGATTAATTCAACCACTTCAAGGGGGCAGACACCCCTAGAAGAGCTTTTCTACTAGGCAAAGGGAAAAGGGAGCCAACATAATGGGGAAAACATAATGGTATATTTTTATAAGAATATAAAAAAGAGAAATGAAAATTAAGGCACAAAACATACTAACAGTCCAAACCACCAAATTCTGCCAGCTTTTTTCCTCTCAAAGGGGAAAAATAAAGAATCATGGTAAACAGAAAGGAGAAATGCTTACAAGTCAGAATATTCTGTCTTTTGAGATTTAAAGGAGACATTCTCCTTGGGGGAAGAGAATTGTTCCCCTTAATATGAACTATAGATTTTCAAGGGAAATAATCCACCAAGCAGTACTCTTCTGTGCCAGATTCTGGCTTATTTGAGGCAAAATATTTAAGCTGTTGCTGTTGTTGTTGTTGTTTATTAATGCTGAGAAACAAAGAAATAAACACATGTAAAAACTCCAAATGAGGCATTTTAGATTCAACCATGTCAGCCAATAGATTATGCATGAGTCAAGATGGACTACAAAGGGGAAATTTATGAGTTCAAGAAGGACAGCTCTGAAATCCACCATAATCTGTTGTTAATTTCTGTTGCAGGGTGGCCTGAAATTCACAATTCTCTATCCTTATCTCCTAGACTGCAAAAGAATAATTTTCTCAACCCCAACCTTATAACCATATAATAAGACTTAATAAGATAATGGTTCTTAAGGGATTTCAATAACCTGAAAGAGAGAAGCAATAAAACATATCTTATTATCATCAACATATGCATTTTAGAATAATTATTTTAATGGCTCAATTTTCTCTCATAATAATGAGGACTACAATCTTGGCTAATTTAACTGAGGAGTGTCTTTCATGCTTGAGTTACTATATATGAGAATCAAATAAAAGGCTTCCCTCCTTCCTTCCTTTTTCCCCTCCCTCTTTCCTTCCTTCCTTCCACGGTTGCTGCTGCTTTTGTTGTTAGGTATTTCCTCCATGGGGAAAGGGTATTTTCGCCTCCTGAAACTCTCTACTTGCTGAAATAACTTTATACTAAACTTTCCCATGTCTTAAGGTCTCATGCAGTCCCTGTGGAGACACCTCCACTAATTACTCGTACTCCAAAAGGCTGATGTGATGCTACCTCTTTTCTGATCTTGCTTCCATATACTATCTATGCTGAGGAACACACATTCAGAACAGCATCTGTGGAGTGTATTTTTATTTAGCTTGGCTTTGAAGAAAGGAAAGAACACAGTGGTATAGGGCCAGAAGGACTAGCCGTGCCCTTCGAAGAGCCAGTACTTTGGAGGACTAAAAATGATAATGATTATCAGAAAAGGGTGAAGAAAAGCTCTCTGAAATATTTTGTAATATTCAGGAGACAAAGGATTACCAACATGAAAAGGAAGTTAATACAAACTTTTGGCATTCATTTATTTCCTTGCAATGACAGAGTTGACACTGACATTATGGAAACAACTAGACCAAAAAGAAATGGGATGATTAGAATCAAGGTGTTTGGTGGTTGGAAAACACTTTGCCCAGGGCTTGAGGAAACTCAAGCATTAGCAGACCTAAGTTCCAGTCTCTTCCTTGCTGCTGACTTCCTGGATATTCTTGCACTTTTAGTTCAACAAATATTTATTGAACTTCTCTTACGTGCTAGACAATATGCAAAGTTCTAAGAATCTAAAGAACAATAAAACACATTCCTTTTCTGTGCCAGTCACTGTATGTGATTCTGTGTGGAATCCCTTCTAAAGATGGCATGTGTATTAATCCAACAAATGATCACTGGGTGCTTTTACAGAGCAAGGGGCTATGTCGGACAATTTCAGAAATATGAACTTATTTGAATACAAAGCATGCACTCAAATAATTACTGTATACTAGAGTAGAAGGTAAACACTAAGTGGTAGATGAATAATAAATAGCAATATTTATTATTTAATAGTAGTCCAGACATGATCATGGGCTCATGGATTACAAAAAGAAATGTTTGTCAATGATTTAGATGGGAATGCATGTAACAGAATTCAGTAATAGCATATGGGCTATTTGGATTGGTATATGGGGTTTATAAAGAGAGCAATGAAAAACTCTGAAAAATAATGACTTTATTTTAGATAAGAAATTTTCACTCAATTTAATAGAAAGAAATGGAGCCCCAGATCACAGCTGGGTACTTCTCAACTCTTAGGTCTTTCCTCAGATGTCACCACCTTTGGTCCCATTTATTCTCTATTATTCTCTTCTGTTTTGTATTTCACAGACCCTTCTAAGATAAAATTAGTAACTTTTTTTTTTTTTACTTTTCATTGCCTGCCTCTTCCTTACACTAAAATTATGAAAATAGAGATATTGCCTTTTTATTTATCATAACAAGCACATACCACAGTATCTGGAAGCATGTAGGAGACACTTAATAAATATTCCATGAATATTTACTGAAGAACAAAAAAATCCCTGAGTGAAATCTTGCTATTTTCAATAACATGAATGGACCTAGAGAGTATTACGCTAAGTGAAATAAGTTGGATAGAGAAAGACAAATACTATATGATATCACTTATATGTGGAATCTAAAAAACAAATGAACAAACAAACAAAACAGAAAAAGACTCATAAATACAGAGAACTAGTGTTGCCAGAGGGGAGCTGGGTTGGGAGATGGGTGAAATAGGTTAAGGGAAGTAAGAGTTATTTACAGTTATAAAATAAGTCACGGAGACATAAGGGACAGCAGGGAAAATGCAGTCCACTGTAATAACTTTGTATGGTGACAGATGGTTACTACACTTACCATTGTGAGCACTGCATAATATATAGAATTGTCGAATCACTATGTTATATACCTGAAATTAATACAACATTGAATGTCAACTCTACTTCAGTTAAAAAAAAAAATTCCTCCAAAGTGGCATTTTAGGAACCTCTTTATGGCCATCAGATAGACTGGATGAGACCAAAGAGCCTAAGCGCAGGCAAGCATATAAGCTGTGGTCCTACATAGTATCAAGTGATGAGAGCCATAATCAGGAAATGGAAGTGGGAAAGAATCAGACTGATAGATTTGGGAAGGAAAGGGTCAATAAAACTAGATTTAGGCAGCCAAGAAAATGAGAGAATATAAGATGTCTCAAGCTTCAGCTTTCCTCGCTGGGGGAAAATGAGAAAAGTCAGAAAGGGGATTGATGTGGAAGGTAACCCAGTGAGTGTGACTCAAAACACCTTGAGTTTAAGATGTTAAGAGAATAGACAAGTGGATGTGCTCAGTAAGCAGCTGGATATTCCAGGCTGGGGTTGTGTAAATGGGCAAGACTTAGGATATAGATTTGCAGTCACCTGACAGAGAGGAGATTTTGTAGCTTAATTAATGACATCTCCAAACGTAAATGTAAAGAAAATGGAACAGAGGACAACAGACAGCCAGAATCATGAGGAACAGCCAAGTTAAGGAATTTGGAGAAAGAAAAAAAAAAAGGCCAACAAAAGAGATAGAGATCTAATGCTCAATCAATTATAATACATAAGGCCCTGGATCAAATCATCTACAATTTACAACAACCTGTAATGAGAATAGCTTCTAATATCCCACACCCCTGTGGCCTGTTGCCTGCTCTTGCTCCCACTCACATTTTAGCTGTTTGCAATTGCAAGTTCAAACATGTGTACCAAAGTAGCTGAACCAAAAGGCAGTTCATGGTCCTTAGCCCCTCTATAATCATCATTGGCCTTCCCAAGCCATTCCCTGACAAGCATACAATCTAAATAGTACCTCATGCTTGTTTGCAAATACAACTTCCAAAAAAAAAAAAAAAAATCCCCTGGGTGCCAACCTTCCCACCCAATTGTGGCTCCTGGTCTACTAAATGAAAAATATGCAGCTGTTGCTGGAGCACAATGAGGAGCAGCCTGATCTAAGCAGGCCCAAGGGGCTATATGAAGAACGAACAATCCCTCTCTAGTAATGATCTGTGCATTTTACAGCTGACAGAAGATGGCCTTATTGACCATTTTCCCTCAGAGACTCCTAGGATCAACTTGCCTGAGTATGTACACATCTTTCAATTTAACCCCTATTAGTTATATAGTCTCTCTTAGACCAGGGTTTAGGAAACAGGTCACTTGTGGTCCATTCTTACTAAATTCCAAGATTGAGTCAGTTCTTCTGTTTGCTCCTTACTTACTTTATTTGGAGAGAATAATGAGCTCTTGTGATGGACGTCACTTAAAAAATGGCTTGAATTGGAAGGTGGGAGAATTTTCATGGGCGAGTGAAGGTGGTGGTAGAGGGAATTCATCAGGTTGTAGTCCTCTCTGAAGGCAAGCAAAGAAACTATGAATACTCCTGAAGGTTCCTTCCCGTATGATGGTTTTTCATGAAGGGTGATAAATCCTTAGAAAGCCCTCTTAGTAATTAGTAAGTTAATAAATCAAATTGAGTATTAATCAATATACAAAGCCATAGCATTGACCTCATATTTGAAACAAGGAGAGCTTAAGCAGCAAATCTTTTATGGTATTCTGAAGCTCTCTTCCAAACTACAATAGTTCACAGTCTTGTCAGGCTACAATCAATTAGTTCACAGATTTAACTGGTATGATTCCCAGGATAACACAATGTCAGTCTGTAATCAGGGAGTTTCAATAGCTAATCAGAGGTTAAATTTAAGAAAATCAAGGTAAGGCCTACTTTTGACAAGGAATATTTTGCTTTTAAATTTTATATAGGTGATAAAAATAATTTAGAGAAGTTTTAAGCACTTCTTTCAAAAGGAGCTCAAAGCACTTAAGCAAAATCAACATATTATTTCTAAGAATACTTACAGAGGAAGTAGAGGAGAAAGCAATTATTGGGTTGTATAGTTTATAAATTCAACAGGAAATGCTATATGCAGAGTTCCTTTTTAAAAAAATACCACATTTTATTCAAGTTCATTCAAGCACTTTGGAAACAATCAGTAAGCTACAAAACCCACACTAGGAATATAAGCATCAAACTAAGGGTCAAGATATTCCAGCTGAGTCCTGACTAGCAATGGTTCCATGCATTAAGTCACTTTATCTTTCTGTACAAGGAGATGACTGTTCTGGAAGGAGTTTCTCAGCCTTGTCATTCATATTTTGAGCTGGGTAATTCTTTGTTGTTGGGGCGCTGCCCTGTGCATTAGAAGATATTCAGTTAGCATCCCTGGCTTCCATCGACTAGATGTTATTAGCAAACCTGCAACCAGTTATAACAACCAAAACTATCTCCAGGTTTCCAGACATTGCCAAATGTCCCCTGGGGGCAGGAGGGTAAGCAATGGCCCTGGTAAAGAACCACTTCTTTAAAGGACCTCAAATTCCCACCTGTTCTACCATCTTATCTTTTCTCTCAGATGGTCTGATTACACAATGGGAGGATGTGATCCTAGGACCAAGCATATGACCTTCAACAGAATTCACTAGAACACCACAAGGCTGTGCTTGGCCAGAGCCAACACAGAGCTACATGGCACCTTTCGCTGCAGGTGATTTAGATCCTCTTGCTCTTGTTACAAAAGTCTGGCTCTCTCTGTTCTTGGCTTTTTTGGTGTGGCCTGATGCAATTCAACAACTGACTTGGCTTCCAGATGTTTGGACCTCTGGTTGGGATGCAGCTTCCAATCATTCTCTGACTCCTCATTCTGGGTCCCTCTGGGCAACTATCTTCCAGAGAGCTTTTGGTCCAAGGAATCTTCTGTCTCATTCCAACAGAAATTTAAAACTTCTGGAAAATTTTAGATTGGAAAAATATAACATTTATATTAAAAATAAAAGGAAGTTTTCAACGTTTTGTGTCCTTCTCATTGGTGGTTTCCTTAAGGGAAAGAGGAAATGTGGGGAGCAATTGGGAATTTGGAAAAAATAGGAATATAGGACTCTAAAAGGTATTATCACTTATTCAGTAAATCATTCCTTTATTTAGTAATTTCTTAACTAAGCATTGTGCTAGGCACTAGTTTAATAACAAAATGCTACCAAAGGAATTAAAATCAGGGACTCAAAAAATATTTGTACATCAATGTTTATAGCAGCATTATTCACAATAGCTAAAAGGTGGAAACAACCCAAATGTCCATGGGCCAAAGAATCAATGAACAAAATGTCATATATCCATACAATGAAACATAATTCAGCCTTAAAAAAATAATCAAATGCTAATGTATGCTACAACTTGGATGAAACTTAAGGACATTATGCTAAGTGAAATAAGCCAGACACAAAGAAACAAATACTGTATGATTCCATATGAGATACCTAAAATAGGCGAATTCATAAAGACAGAAGTAGAACAGAAGTCTCAGGAGAAGGGGGAAGGAAAGAATAAGGAATCATTTCCCGATGGGTACAGAATTTCAGTTTGGGACAATAAAGTTCTGGAGATGCATGGTGGTGATGGTCGCATAATACTGTGAATGTACTTAATGCCACAGAATTTTCCACTTAAAAAAATGGTTAAAATGATAAATTTTGTGTCATGCATATTTTACAATAAAAAAAAATTTGAAAACAAAGATACATAAGACAGTTTTTTCCCTGAAAGTGTGCATAGAGACTGTCACATATACAACTATAAAAGTCTGGAAGATGCATGATAAACTGTTTTGGGGACAGCAAAGGAGAGAGAGAATCTTTTTCATAATAATTTAAGGCTGAGAAGAGATAAAAATCAGAAGATTAAAAAGCTTCACAGCAAAGGAAACCATAAACAAAGGCAACCTACTAAATGGAAGAAAACATGTGCAAATCATATATCTGACAAGGGGTTAGTATCCAAAATATATGAAGAACTGATACAACTCAATAGCAAAAAAATGGGGAGAGATAATTTTTCCAGAGAAGACATCTAGATGGCCAACAGGCACATGAAGAGATGGTCAACATCACTCATAAGGAACTGCACATCAAAACAACAAAGAGACATCATCTCACACCTGTTAGAATGGATATTATCAAAAAAGACAAGAAATAACAAGTATTGGTGGGGATGTGGAGGAAAGGCAATCCTTCTGCACTGTTGGTGGGAACATAAACTGGTGCAGCCACTATGGGAAACAATATATAGTTTCCTCAAAAATTAAAAATAGAACTACCGTATGATCCAGCAATTCCACTTCTGGGTACAGATCTGAAGAAAATAACAACACTAATTTGAAAGAATATATGCACCCCTGCATTCATTGTGGCATTATTTACAACAGCCAAGATATGGAAATAACCTAAATTTATGGATGAATGGATAAAGAAGATGCAGTATGTATATACACAATGGAATATTCAGCCATAAAAAGGGATGAGAAAGAGAACATGGATGGACCCTGAGTCCATTATGTAAAGTGAAATAAGTCAGAGAGAGAAGACAAATGCCATATGATCTCACCAAATGTGGAATTCAAAAATAGCAACAAAGGGGGAGGCACCTGGGTGGCACTGTTGGTTAAGTGTCCAACTCTTGGTTTCAGCTCAGGTCATGACCTTAGGTCATGAGACTGAGCCCCACAATGGGCTCCATGCTCAGTGTGCAGTCTGCTTGAGATTCTCTCTTCCTCTCTCTCTACCCCTCCCACTTGCACTTGCTCTCTCTAAAATAAATATATCTTAAAAAAAAAAAAAAAAAACAGCAACGGAAACCAAGCTCAGAGATATTGGTGGTTGCTAGACTGAGGGGGCAAGGGGTGAGAGGAATGAGTAAAAAGAGTCAAAAAGTATAAACTTAGAGTTATAAAATAAGTCACAGGGATGTAATCTATAGTATGGTGATTATAGTTAATAGTATATAGTATATTTGAAATTGCTAAAAGATCTAGAAATCCTTATCACTAGAAACAAACATACAGCTCTGTACGGTGACGGATGTTAACTGGAGTTACCATAATCACTTCACAACATACACAAATATTGAATCATTATGTTGTTCACCTGAAAATAATGTTTGTCAATTAACCTCAATTAAAAAATGTTTCAGATCTGAGACAACTAATACCACATATTATACAATAGCTCCAGAAGAGTTTAGGTTAGAATATCACAGTTAACAGAATATGAATATATATACTATGTGAAATAAAAACCACAGATAAATCGAGACAAGCCAGTTCAATTAAATACACGTATCTATATCTACCTCGCTCTATAGATGTCGGGTGCAATCATTTCCTAATTGGCACACTGGTTTACGTGTGTCCAAGGCTGATCTTGGGAAGTTAAACAGAGAACCTGAACGTACAGAAAGACAGAAGCCCTGAGCTAAGTGTGAAAAACTCAGTGCACGCAAGGCAGTGGGGAAGTGGAACATGGGAACAAAAGCATTAAGTCCCATAAAGGCAAGGCCATGTCATCCATTGTCAAGGTTGGCCCACCACAGGCACGCCAGAACATGAACAAACTCATCCTGCCAAATTCATCCTCCTCACCTAGAGCTTCTATTAACTAGTTGTCTACATACAGTCACCAAAGTGATTCATTTGGTTGTGTTCCTACAGGAGGCACTACTTAATCTTAAAGATAAACCGAAGTTTGCTAAGTGAGGAAAGGCAAAGGGAATGGCAAGAGCAAAGTCAGGATGATGAGAAAGTACATAAGGAAGATCAAGAAGCCCACTGCGCATGGGACTGCATCAGGGCGCGCGTGTGCAAGCACACTGGGGTTGGAGGTCATGAGGAAACTCGGTTAGGGCCACCTTAGGAGGAGTTGTGACCTTTGCCTCTCACCTCTTGTGGTCACTTCATTTCTTGTGTTCTTAACTATGTATTACCTATAAGTAGATTCACTTCCCTATCAAGTAATAATTATGCACTTGTTACTGAATATAATTTCAGTGTTTCTAACTTTTGTATTAAACACATTTACTAGACTGTAAGGCATCTCCTACTTGTTAGCCTGTGCTGGATGTTAGAATGCCAGCAAAACTTGAGAATAGAAAAAAACCAAAGTGCATTCCTCAGCTCTAAAATGAGAATACTGGTGCGATGTCCTGGAACTCTGGTGAGGATTTGCTACAACACATGCTAACTACCTTTCCTAGTGCCTGGTATGCAGCTAACGTGCCCTACAAGCTAGTTATTAGTAAGGCTCTTATAAAACAAAATTACAGTGTAGTCTCTTCACCTGTCACAACCAAAACTGGTAGTCAAAGTCCATTAAAGCAGAAAAACGCTAAAATGATACATGCAGGCATCTAATATCTTAACTGGAACAGGTAAATGTTGATTTATCTGAAAAACTTTTGATATGAAAATATTTTGTGTTAGTCCTCTGATTAGAAGTTTATATCACCTGTCTTGCATAAGCCATACCCTCATTATTTCCAGTTCAGTTTCTTTAAAGTGAGCAAGAATTTAAGATCACTGACAAGGGACACCTGGCTGGCTCAGTCAGCCACTCAGTCCCTACTCTCAGGGTTGTGAGTTCCAATCCAGCTTTGGATGCAGAGATTACTTAAGAGCTTTAAATTCACTCACAAAGTATTCTGAGTGCAGAATCTAGATTTTAAGGACGCCAAGTGACTTACCCACACTTAATCGGACCATTTTCTCCCCTAGAATAATTGGCCTTTGGGATTTTCAAAAAGTTCAAGTTATTTTTCAGAGTCACATAAGGGGAAAATAAAACACCTTTCTTTTTATAGTGATATTTTATTGGTTTTCAAAATATTTAATGAGATTACAGTAAGTTCCACCTGTTGTAAACAGGTTGACCTGTTTGAAAACTAACACAGCTGACTCTCAACTGGCAAAAGCCGCAAGGAGTGGCCCTGTACTAGCTTCAAGCATCCATGGCAGAGCAGCCAGTGGGCAGTATGCCTGAGATTGAGACAGACTATGGTTCCCTCACCAACAGAATGGCATCACTAGAGAGCCCCTTAGAAATGCAGAATCTGGGGCCCCATCACAGCCCTACCAAATACTATCTGCATTTTAGCTGAATCCTCAGGTAAGTTTCAGGCATATTACAGTCTGAGAAACTTCTCAAACTTTCACCAGCATGACTTTCCACGGGCCTCAACCGTGCTGCACTTTAAGAGTCCCTTAGAGAGCTCTTAAAATCCTTAGAGGCTTGGTACCAGACCAATTACTTGAAAATTTCTGGGGAGTGGAAATTCTGCATACTTTAAAAAAAAATAGAAACCTCACCAGGTGATTTCAATGTGCAGCTGAAGTTCATTTCTCAAAGTTGAAGTGCATCAGAAATCACCTGGAGGACTTGAGCTAAATACAGATTGCTAAGCCCCACCCTCAGAGTTGCTGAGTCTGGTACAGCTTGGAGCCCAACTGATGCTCCAGCTGTTGATCCTGAGAACTCCCTTTGAGAACTACTTGTCGGGAGGGCAAGAATTCACTTTAATCTGATAAATCTGGATTAACACCAGTGACTGATTTGGTGGGGTTAACTTCAGACAGCTTCAGCTGTTGCTTGCTTTTGAAACTAGGATCCACTCCAGGCAGACACATTTTAGATAGTTTTGGGGTTTTGTTTTTAAAAATATGCAGTGGGAGAGAAAAAGAAGGAAAGATACGTGCTAACATAAACACATTGAAATTTCTGAGTGCGTGAAATAACCACCATCTAATCAGTCTCATTTTCTGAGCTGGCACTCCTAACATTTTCTTTCTCTTTTGAAGCTTAATTGTTATCACAAATTTCTGAAAAGTTAAACTTTGTCCAACTTAAGAAAAGTCCCCTATATTTTTATGCGGTTGGCACATTTCTGAATGCAGAGCTACTTCTTCGCACTGTATACAGGGTAGAACTCTGAAGGAGGCAAAAGTGGCTGAAATGCTCAGTTGCACAGTTCAAAGGACTTGCAGCAAATTGCCTGAACAATGTGCTGGATCTCAGGCTGCATTTTTGCATCAACTAAATAAATTATTTTTCAAGCATACTTATGTTTTAATTCTGCCAAACTTAGCCTGTGACAAGTCTTGAGAATATTTCTTTGGATCTCGACTCCCAAATTTAAAGTAACATGAATTTCTGGGAAATAAATGTTCTCTCATTTTCAGCAGAGTTTCAAAGAAATGTAGCACGGTTTAAGGACAATCTAATGTATAAAGGATTCTTGTTTACCAGGAACAAATCCAATTTTACACATTAAAAAAACAACTAAGTCATTGCAAAGATTTAATACTGTATTCCACACATACATGTAACATGATAACTCGGAAATTTTGCTTACCAGGTGAGTTATGTTTGGAAATGAAATCAGCTCGACTACATTTACTACACAGCAATAAGATACAACCCAGCAAAATGAGAGTAATCGGGCCAGGGAAGAGTTCTTCTTGACGGCTGGAGAGCTGACCATTGGCAGCTGTCGCTCATACACCGGAATCCATACTGGTGGCTCCGCCCATGAGTCCTGGGGTGTGTCTAAGTGCCATGTAGCATGACCAAAGGAATCCAGAGGAAAGAAATGCTTGCCTGGTAACAGCAGCTGCTGTGAGCTGACAAGGCCATGAGTGAGACATGCTGCTAGCGTCAGGGAAGAACAGGCTCTCTTTGCAGCCATCTCTACACGTCACTGCTCCAGGCAAAGCAGGTGAGGAGCTGGGAAGTCAGGAGGGAAGTAAAACTATGCTTGGTCAGACACACGAAAACTGCCGGCAGCTTACAGGCTCGGCAGAACCAGAGTCTGAGAGTATGCGAAGCCTGGGTAGGGCATAGGAATCCGGGTGGGGCGAGAACCCCAAAGGACAGTCTGCCACACTGGCATGCTTCTTCGGAACACTAGACGATAGAAACCCTGGATGTGTGGAACAGAATCTGCTCTGGAAGATGAGAGGCAATCCTGAGAATCAGAGCATTGTACCTTCAGAGGCCTTGTGTCCTGGAAAAAGGCCTCTAGAAATCCATTTTCTATGGAGACTTTTCCTAAACTGTGTGTGTGAGCAAGCACACACATGAGAGAAAAGTAGATTTGAAATACCCATTGGGAAACCGATGGCGAAGGAACAATTATGTCATTATCCCGGGGTTCTAAATTAATTGTCAAGACCTTGCAATCTCTTCCTTCTTCCCATCAAGGACCCAATTGGCTCCTCAGGGATCTGAGATGGTCCATCCTGTGCTTCGATTCTACATCTGCAAGACATAGCAAGCAGCTTTCTGGGCAATGAGGATATTTGTTCTTAGAATAAAAATATCCCTGTGGTAGGGTGCTCGAGCCTGCCTTCCAGACTCCCAGCAAACCGAAGACTGTTCAAATGGATGCTGTCTGGCTTCAGCGCCTGTGTTTGTGCTTCTGAGATGCCTGCAAGTTGCTCAGCTCACTGCCTCCCTGTCTCCTGAAGTTATAGCTCCCTCCCTGTCTGTCCCCCATGCCTCCCCAACTGATTGGCTAGTACTGTCACCAAATCATCTTTCTTCCAACCTGATTCCTGGCTTTATATGTGATTCCCTGAGAGCAGGGGAAGAGCACTGAATATTGCCTGGACTCTGCAGCCTACTGGCCTGGCTTAAAAACCCAGCTCTGCCACTTCCCTGTTGGCTAACCTCTCTGTCTCAATTTCTTCATCTGTAAAATGGGGCTAATAACTTAGCACAGTGTTCTGATCAAGGTAAGATAACGTCTGTAAAGGATTTACAATGACCACACACAGCAATCAGGATATAAATGATAAGTCCATGATAGCCCTTTTTGATGTTGATCTCCAACCCTACTGCTAGAGTCCGAATATTTGTGTCCCTCCTCACCCAATTCATGTTTAAACCTATTCCCCATTGTGATGGTATCTGGAGGTTAGGGCCTTTGGTAGGTAATTAAGTCTTGAGGGTAGAGCCCTAAGGAATGGGATTAGTGCCTTTATAAATGAGACCTAATAGATCTCCCTGGCCCCTTCTGCCATGTGGGGACAGAGAGTGAAGATGGCTAAGAACCAGGAAGCCGGCCCCAACCAGCCACCAAATCTATTGGCACCTTGATCTGAAACTTTTCAGTTTCCAGGAGGATGAGAAATAGATTTCTGTTCGTTATAAGCCATCCAGCCTACAGTATTTTTGTTGTAGCAGACCGAACAAACTAAGACACCAGCCTTTCTCTTATCCTTGACTTCTGTTCTCATTTTTTCTTCTCCTTTTACAACCTTCTACTGTACATGGAAATACAACTCAAGCCCTTTTTCTGAAGTTTTCATTTCAGGGAATTCTTCAATATACTTAGTCAAGCACTTTTCCCCCGGAATTCTAAGACCTTGTTAAGAGAACATTTTTTCCTAGCACTCTAAGCATAATGCACAAAGCTCTTCAATATAATTCTCTGGGAAAGTTGTTCAGAAACAAGAACCAGAGACAGGCCATTCAAGTCAGCCACTGAGTGTACCAGAAGACTGCATTTGTCCTCCGGTAGCTAAAGTCACTTCCAACCCTAAAACTGCAGGCTCCAAGACTTTTTTTTTTTTCAACCAGTGCCATCTAACATTTTAAAAGAAGCTTGACCTGATTAGAAATTCTCAAAGCAGCAGCAAACTCTAACTCATTCAGGGGATGGAGCCAGGTCAGTTGAATGACCCTTCCATATCCCCAAAATAATATAATTTGTACCTAGTAAAAAGAACCAGGCATTGGATGGCTCAGTAGGTTTGAATTACAGAGACCTTCATCTCAAGGTCATTAGTGTGAAGTCAGCCCACTCTAAGGGGAAGCCTGTAAATCTAGGCCTCCTTGTGAGCCAAAAATGTATTTTTGGCAATTAGTATTTATGTGAGTCTAAAGGATAATGAAAATATATCTGTTCATTTACTCACTGAACACAAAGCTAATACAAATTACCCTGAGTGTCCATGTTCATCTATGCCACAAATAGAGCTTCTGTGAGAAGGAAGGAAAAAAGACAGCAAAACAAAAGAGAAGGCAAAACTAGAAACAATAAAAAAGACCAGAGGTTGGGAGTGAGGGATGAATAGCCAGAGCACAGAGGAATTTTAGGACAGTAAAAATACTTTGTATGATATCATGAAGGTAGATACTTGTCATTATACATTTGTCCAAACAGAGAATGCACAGCACCAAAGGCAAACTCTAACGGAAACTATGAACTTTGGGTGACAATGACATGTTAACATAAGTTCATCCATTATAACAAATGTACCACTCTGGTGAGGGAGGTTGATAATGGGGAAGACTGTGCATGTGTGGGGATAGGGAACATATGGGAAATTTCTGCACACCTTCCCCTCGATTTTGCTGAAAACCTAAAACTGCTTTAAAAAATAAAGTCTATTTACAAAATAATAAATGTATAAAGGGAAAAAAAAATAAAAGGCATTGTCCCAAAAGGGAAGGGAGTACACTTTGTTTACATTCTGCTCCACCCACAACATGAACAGATGCCTCTCCTCTATGAAGCTGAATGGCACAATGGTGATGGAGAAAGACGAAGGAGACCCCAGGAGTTAGGACTCAGGGAAGCCAAGGGACCTGATCTGGTAGACCACACCCTTGGCTCTGGGACAGAGGCCAAGGCACTCATCTCCACATGGGTACAAAATGGGACTATGCCAAAGAATCCCTCCCAGTTCTGAAAAACTATGAGGCTCTGCAGTAACCTAAATGAAAAATGGAAGAGATGTTGCCAGTATTACAAGTAGATGCCTATCACTAAGTAAAATGGAAAGTTGCCAACAGTTAAATCAGCCTTGCCATATTATGAGTGCTTATCATTATGCAGGAAGCATGTATGTGGACCCATTATATGTGAAGCACTTTCAACATCTGAACTTTGGTTCTATCATGTAAGGTAGGGTCCTCACATGTACTCAGGATCCCTTCCCTAAATACTGACAAGCATTATCTCTATCATAACTTCATACTTATGGTATATTGCTCTAGATTGATTTATGTGTTGTTACCTTTTACGTGAAGTTGTCTTGTCTATCTTATTAAACTACAGGCTGTTGATAGATTTAGCTGAGTAAGCAAACCTTAAATTCTGCCAATGAGCTGTCACTTCTCCTTGCCTAGCAAAATCATCAAAGCAAAGTTTTCAAATTCAGAATGACTCATGAATATATCCTAATGGGTTTTTTGTCTACTTAGAGAACATCACAAGTAACCTTGACTTGTGTATTATGAATATCACCTTTCAAAATGATTTAGAATAGTCCCAAAGAACTTCCCACCTTAGTCAGGGACTTATTATTCCTTCAGACTTTCTAATAGATAGATTTCTACAGTATTTATCATGCAAATAAAGAGAGGGATCAGCCATGCAATTAAACACTCAGCCGACTTAAGGTATAGCAGTAGACAATCAGATGGTCTTTTCTTCTGGTTGCTTGGAAGGCACCCATCAATTCTCTCTGCTCTCAGAGAAGAATTAAGCTGGAGAGAGTCATGCATAGTGGCAGTGAGTAAAAACAGGAATTAAATCAAACAGAACCTGATAGATGGAAACTTGGGTGGGCTGGTGAAAATCCAGTCAAATTGCTAGATATGTATGTCCAGCTGCAAAGGTTAATAGTCAAACACATTTGTTATATTATCACAAGAAATCATGCCTTGACAGTGAAACCTCAAAGGACCAACACTGAAAAATTCAAACAGCAGCTGTTATTGCCTAAATGACTAAATGTCCTTAATATAAATATCAGATAATCCAAACCCAATTAATTCAGAGCTCATTTTTCTGGTCCCTTGCATTTCAAATTAACAAAGTTTTTACTCTACCTGACTGGTAAATGTTTCCTATCACATTCTATTTGCATCTAATTATTTCTCAAGGCACCAGATTTAAGTGGTCTATGGAGCATGGGTTATTACATACTTTCTCTACAGGTGAAGATATCAACATTGTCAGACCTCACCCACATTCGTGGTCCATAGGATTAGTGTCACATGGTTATCGCATTTCACTACAAAAGACAGATAAGTGCATTCTACTAAGATACAATAAGCTTGTGCCATGTGAATAGACCACCATATGTGTCTGGAACACCAACTAATTCCATTTGCATTGAGTATTTCCAAGGCCCTGCAGGCTAAGCTATGTTGTGTAGAAAGGCCATGATGTTCCCTGCCCTCAAGATCGCAGGACACGTGTGTATGTGTGTGTTCATGTTGAGACAGATCACAACATCACATGCACGCACTACCAGAAACTGCATAAGAAAATTCTACTGCATAGTTATTGAAGGCAGAGGTTTGCTTGTTCTTCATTATCTGCCCTGATATCTATAGCAATTCCCTAAACACAATAGCAAACTAAACATTTGTTAAGGAAATAAAATCATGAATGAAATTTTAAAATGCTAACTAAAGGATAAACATTAAAAAGCCTATAAGGATTTACAAAACAGATACACTGCTGCAGGTGGCAATATTCATGAAAGCTCTATGAAGGAGGCAAAACTTGAATTGGTTCTTGAGGCATAAATAGATCCTGAGGAATTCAGCTCTAATTCACATAATTCAGAATTATGTTTCCACTACCTATTAGATAAGCTGTGTTAAACACTTCTGAAAATGAAAATATGATTTATCCCAGGCTCCTATGCCCTGTGACCTTATAATTTAGTAAAGGGCAAACGACATAAATAATAAAACATGTGAGAGGGTGCTGTGATACAGATAACATACAGTGTAATGGGATGTTGGAAAGCAGCTTCCTAAAGGTTGTGTTGGAGGAAGCCATTTGGTTGAATTTTAGCAGATTAATGGTAACCAAAGTTTCAATGAAGACAGATGGGAAGAAATGTCATTCTAGGTGAAAAGAGAAGAGCTGCTTCTCGCTAAAAGTGAGAAATTCCAAATTTTAAAGCATTGAGTAATAGGTCTACGAGGCTGAATTTTAAGTGTGTTTAGCAGCAGGATCTTATCATTCACTTCTTCCAATGTGTATTTATTTAACACTTATTATATGCCAGGTACTACTGCAGGAATCAGGTATGTAGCAACCAGTGAGACCAGACTAGGCTCCTGAGGAAAGACAGATCATACAGAATACAATTTCAAATAGTCAGAACTCTTTAAAGAAGATGAAATAGGGTGAATCATCCTCTACTTCCATACCTGTACCTTGCCCCTGAAGCCATGGGAAAACTCCTGGACGTGAGTCTCAAGTTCGGAAAAAGGAATCTTGAGACATAAGGTCTGAAGGGATGTATCCTGAACATCCCCCTAAAGTTCCTCAATGCCACATTAAGGATTTTGCTTGGCTCATGAAGACTCACTTACGAGAAAGAGGATGAAGATAAAGCTGTACTTTATTATAGTGCTACTCAGTCCCTGGGGTCCAGGGACTGGCTCTGGCCATGAACTATGCGACGGGACCACAATGTGACACTACCTGACAACCAAATACCCAAGCAATGGATTCATCTCATTGACCAGGTTACAGACCAGTTTGCATACTCCCGAACTCAAGTGTTGAGTTGCATGTTGCACAAGCTTCATATAAGCCATGCTCAGTAGGGCCACATATAGACTCATGATGTATCTGAAATTAAATGAACAACAACAACAAACTGGTCTATTACCACAGAAAGTTTGAGGGTCATTGCTTTATAATAATGGCTGTTATTATTGGTCGTTTCTTATATGTCAAGAATCACTGTCCGTGCTTACATGGATTATCTCATTCCACCATCACTGCAAATGTATGAAGTAGGGACTCTTATTATCCATTTTTTGCAGGCATGGAACACTCAGATTACCAGTCATTTGGCTTGAAAGGGTCAGAGCCAGGATTAGAATCCAGTCCCTCTGACTATACTCTTTACCATTACCCACCTCATCCCTGTGTCTCTATCTCACTCAAGCCTGAGTCCCATGAGGTGAAGATCCATTATTTTTTCATCTTTGTTCACTTTGTTCATCTGATACATAATACAGATTTAACAAACATGGGCTGAATGAATCAGAAAGCCTAATAGTTAAGAAATGTGTAGGATGGAATGGAAGGGAAATGCTAGAGGAGAGGAAAACATACTTTAAAAATCAGTGGTGCCAAGAAATGGGATAAATACCAAGCAGTGATAATGGAAATGGAGAGGAAAGAGACATGAAAAACAGTACCAAGGAAGAACCCACAGGACTTGGTGACAAATTGGATATGAAAATCAAGGAGAGGAATCAATGATAATACCAATGTTAGGTGCTGGGCAACTAGGAAGAGTGAACTAGGAGAGCAGCTGCTAAGAGAGGTCTATGAGACATCTAGGAGGTGGTGTCCAGATAGAAGATAGCCAGCTGGAAGTATTAAAACGCCCAAAGAACAGTGCTTTATTTCATGTGCACAGAATTGTATAAAGACCTTTTGTAATGATACCAGAATTCCCTCAGGGTCTTGGCAATATGGAATCAAGGGGAGAAGTAGGGAAATAGTCCTGAGGCTGTGCTTCACAAAATTGAGAAAATGTCATCAATCAGCCCTATCACAGAATGGGGCACCGTGGAAGAGACGGATATTATAAGGGTGGGCTGAACCTTCCCAATTTGTTGTTTGACTCCACCAACGTACTTGAGGGTGGGCTACTTTGTACAGCCTGATACACTCCAGCATCCAGGAGCTTTTGTTTTTAAATGGAAAAAATCTCTTTCCTTTCCAAAGCCCATGTTTTTTCTCAGAGTTAGGGCCGGCGTGAATATTCTTGGCTCTTTTTAGGTAAGAATGAGTCTGTGTCAGGATAAGAATGGATGATTTCCCAGTACACAGTGTCTATGTCAGAGACATATTCCTATCTATAAAATGAACAGTCATTTAATTATGTCATGACTTATAAAAGAACTACGTGGGATTTATCCAGCCTTCTACTCTGTTGTACCTGTAATTAAGATGACTTCTGTATTTTCTAAAATTAATCTATTATCCTACTCCATAGTATTTAACCTGCTGATCTTTTTATTCATAAAAAGTGTCCTTAAATTTTGCAGAATCTCATTTTCTTTCACAGGATAGTCGACGTGGCTCTTTTTCTCTTTACTGTATCATAAATCTTGGCAAGGACACTCAATGAAAAGGAACGGTCTGTGGAGGGAACCCTGGCTCAGAGACCCTAGGGAAGGTGAAACAAGCTGACAGTTAGCCTGGCCCGTGTCTCCAGGGAAATTTAACTTAACCCTCCAAGGCTTAGGGAGGCTAAGAAAAATACTGCCTGAGCTAACAGAACCCTTAATTCATAGGGAGAATCTTCTCTATGAGGATAAGAAAAATTTTTAAAGCTGGAAGGGTCAGAGTAAGAAAAACTAGAGTGGCCACTGTATATTCAGACTAGTACAGAGATTCTTTGTATTCTAGGAGCTGGGGCAGGGCAAGAGAGCACTGGACAGGCAATTCCTGCAGGTCACACCCTTCCGGGGGCAATATTGAATTGCCGTCTATGCTTGCTATTCCACTGGGAATCAAGGAACCCAAATTCTGGCTCCTCTGCTAACTTCTTTTGTGAGCCTCAGAGGTTCACTTCACCCTTGGCCCCGGTTTGGTAATCTGTAAATCAAGAGATTCTTACTACATGAAACTGCAGGATTCCTTTCATTTGTAATGCTCCTTAATCACCCTCGGCTCCCACCACCTAGACCACAACTGCAGGGTAGTTTCCGGAGGCGGGGGGGGGGGGGGGGGGGGGGGGGGGGGGGGGGGGGGGGGGGGGGGTGGTCTGCGAAGAGTGATGGGGAGATGGATGGAGGTGGTAAGCCACAGGAGGGGTAGGAAGGAAAGCTGGGTGGGAAGCATGAAGAAAAAGAAAAGAAACAGTCTTCATTCCAGGACACTGGTATCTACTGTTACCTTCCTTTCTACTTCTAACATCTGAGATAATCCGAACTATGTCATGTTTTGAAGATGCTTTTCAGAGGCCAAACAATGGATAACATATTTGGGGGTGGAGAGGAAAATGAAAGAGATAGCCTGAGGGTGGATTTCCTTTAAAAGTAAAAACAAAATGATAAACAAGACCTTAAAAAAAGGAAGAGAAATCAATTTGAAATTCATACAAGAGAATGGTTTCTGGAGGGTACCTAAAAACGTAATTTTCTCTGAAATCTTACCCAAACATGTACATATTCAAGATTCAAGATATATTTATTGAGCACCTATAATGTGATGGGCACAATTCTAGACATTAATACATGGTTTCATATATATGTTCATAGATCCCACATAACACAAACATCTGATTTTGTGTTATTCACTTACAAAAACATTTTCTTACATTTCATGCACTTTGATATGAATGTCCTTCGTATGCAACACCTACTGAATTTAGGATAAATGTAATATCTGATGGGTTTCTGATATAAAGTATGGGACAAGAAAGTATGGGACACTTGTACTTATCAAAAAGTTTTTATTATTATGAACTTGATCAAGAATTCATCCAACTTACAGAGTCAGTCCAAGTATCCGTCTGCCACAGCCTCCTCACACTATAAGAATCAAGCTGCAGAGAAAAGTAACATGAAAGGTACTCCTATTCAATTCAGTCCAGCAAATATTTTTAAACACCTTTTCTGTTTTAGGGGTTTGGAGCGATTCAAAGATGAAAGAGACCGCAAGAAATTTACAGATTAGTAGGAGAAAGCAAACTCACAAATAATTAACTACTTGGCAAAATACGCTAAATTCTGTTAGAGACACCCACATAAAGTGCTATGAGAGAAAAATCCTTTCTGATAAGGGATGAGCAAAAATTCATGAAGTAGCGTCTGCACTGAGTTTTGAAGAATATTTAGAATTTCAAGGGGCAAAAAAAATAGTGATGTTGAGAAGCAAAAGAAGGGTTGATAGTAGGTAGGACATTTATTGAGCACTTTAATAACAAACTGTACAGGATTTTCTTTAAATCTTACAAGATCCTTGTAAAACAAATATATCAACTCTACACCAATCAGGATCTAGCCCGGAAAACAAATTGTTTCCAATATTTATAACTAAGGCCATGTAAAGCAGGAAACTGAGGCAGCACAAATACTGGCTAATGCAGGAGTACAAGAGGGACAAAGGGGAAAAGGGGAGATGGTAGGAGCTTGGGGCACTCAGAATCACAAAGAGATCAGTTACTCTAGAAACAGTACTTGGGGGATAGGCAAAGTAGCCTCCCTGCTGCTCTCCTCTACACCCACTCTATCTCCAGCCAGTGCCTCCTGTAGCCAAACTCAACCAGAAGCCAGCTAAGCAGACCTCTTGGGAACCTGCCACCTATGGGGTTAACCCTCCCAATATACAGCAGAGCAGGGGAAGGTCAGAAATATGTCTGTGGACAAAAGGACACAGGCCAGGGCTGACAAAAACTCATTCTGCTGATGAGAAATACAAGTGCAGATAGATGGAGGTGACCTGACCCATGTCATTCAGTATATGGCAGAGCTGATATGTGGACCTGGCGCTGACTCCAGGTCTAATCTTTTCTGAATGTCACAGTTGCCAATTTCATGAATGCCCAGAGTATTCATCTGTGGCAGACAGAGTTGCTTTGGTGAAGGAATCAGAGCCCATTCCAAGGAATCAGAATTCACTTGTATTTCTTGGAAGCTTCATGGAGGAATGGAAGCTATGACTTGAAGGAAAAGAAAATAATTAGCCTTGAAATCTACTAGTACATGTGAGGGAAGAGGAAAAGAAACTTCATTCCTCTCCTTTGCTCTCTACATCTTTCCATATACTGATCTGCTTTTACTCACTGACAAGAAAACGGGGAATCTAGGTTAAAAGGTTCAAAAAAGAGGTAGTCAAGGCCCCTGACAGGAGTCAGTAGGAAATGTCAGTGGAAAGAATGTAGCATCCATCATCTCTACATCCAGATACCATTAAGACTAGGCTACTTGATGCTGTTATAGGTTGGCTAAATCTCCAAGGCCTTCTTCCTCTCCTGGGCAAATAACAACAACAATATTTCATATTCTCACAATACTTTGCTTGCTAACACTTATAGACAACCTGAGCTTGGTGTGTAGTTCCTCCAAATATCATCCACACAGGGCAGAAGGAAGAGAGAGTGAGCCTAATTTGCAGGAAGACCACCAAGCACTGAGAGGTTAAATAACTTGCCCAGGGATCCCACAGAGCCAAAGCAAGGAGGAGAGGTAAAGGGAAGGCTCCCAATTTCTCCAGCTCAGGGCTCTATCCTGCCACTTCGGAAATCTCATATGGGACAACAGCACTCCTATGGAGAAGCTGGACTCTGGCAGCCCCTCAGAACAGCCTAGAGATCAATACTTATTAGCACTTCTCCTCAAGCACCTGCCCAATATGATGCAGGCAGGCTGGAGAAATTCCCTGTTTCTTATTAACTCTTTCCACTGGGTTTCATTCCACTTTCCCCAAAAATCATAGTACTTAGAGTAAGAAAAACACCTTAAGTATCAAACTTCCTACAGATATGAAAAAACGAAGACCAGCAAGGCAATTGCAAGAAATCACATAACTAATTAGTGGATTATTGTTTATGTTCCATGCCTGCAAATGTTTAACAAGTAGCTCTGGGTGGGATGGAGGGCAAAAATCCTGAATTGCAGTGTTTGCTGATTTCCTTGGCAAACTCCCACAATAAGGATTTCAACCAAGCATTGCTCAGCCCACTTGCAAAATTCCTGAACATTTAACAATTGGCTCTCATGAGCCAGTAAGAGCTAGCTCTAACACACCATGAACTACTATACCCTAAAACCCCAGATCCTATTTGCTTTATGTCCAAACTCAGCTTCTCTCAAGATCCAGCCTAAATGCCAAGCACAGAGCCTGCATATGGTTGTCACCCACCCAGTATCTTTTCAAGAAATCAAATGTATAGAATGCCAGCTATACAAAGGAGCCCTTCCCAGTCTGTACCATTCTCCCTGACAGCTAGAATTAAGTTTTGCCTTTTATGACCTTAAGTAGCATTTCTTTTTATGTCTCTTTTATGGAATTTTTGTGTTGTTTTTTTGTTTTGTTTTGTTTTTTACCTTTTTCAATCCACACTATTCAACATTTATTCAACATTTACATATCTGGTACATATTTCATCTCTTGAGCTAGATGCTAAACTCCTTGAAGGTAGGAATAATGTCTTGTTCATCTTTGTATCCCTGAAGGATCCTTGCCTGTGCCTTTCACAAATCAGCACTCAACAAAAACTGAATGAATGAATTCTCATGAATCAAGCTTTGCCCTGGGCTGCTTATGGATTGAAAATAGCTCAGTGCTGGGGCGCCTGGGTGGCTCAGTTGGTTAAGCGACTGCCTTCGGCTCAGGTCATGATCCTGGAGTCCCCGGATCGAGTCCCGCATCGGGCTCCCTGCTCGGCAGGGAGTCTGCTTCTCCCTCTGACCCTCCTCCCTCTCATGCTCTCTGTCTCTCATTCTCTCTGTCTCAAATAAATAAATAAAATCTTAAAAAAAAAAAAAAAGAAAAGAAATAGCTCAGTGCTGCTCTGTGTAAAACAGGAAACTTTGAAATGTTAATGACTTAAGCTCTGATGTGCCTACAGGAAAAATGAACACAAGTTGCCTGTCTTGATGAAATTGTACTCCTTACCACAGCAAGGTAGCAGAAAGAGCTTTTCTTTAATCAGGGAAAAGCAGCCCAGGGGGTTACTGTATAATGAGGGGGAACCATGTGGCTGCCCCACTCCCCGCTCTGTTGTCTCTTATCAGTGTTTTCTAGCTTTATCTTTTATGTGGGTCCTTCCCTTGACTACTACCCATTTCTGAGTCTGCTAAGATAGCAGGACAGCAAAATCGGGCAGGGGTTTGAAGCAGGTGTTGGCCACAACACTGGTTTTCCAATGCTTCTGGCTGGAGAATGTGGACCAGGGTTCTAGTTAGAACAGACTGGTGAAAATTTGAAGTTTTCCAAACTAATAGCAAGTATATTATAAGAATGCTTCTGTGCTAACATTTTCAGAATTACTGTGCTCAATGTTGAGTATTTTTGTTAGTATTTTGGACATTACTCTTTAGATAAAGAGATGTAAAGAAATTATGAAGTTTATGGGGCACTTGGGTGGCTCAGTTGTTTAAGCGTCCGACTCTTGATTTAAGCTCAGGTCATGATCTCAGGGTTATGGGACTGGACTCTGCGCTCAACAGGGAGTCTGCCTGAGATTCTCTTTCCCTCTCCCTCTGCTCCTCCCCCCACTCACACTCTCCATCTCTAAAATAAACAAAATCTTTAAAAAAAATGTTGAAGCTTTATTATAAAAAGGGTTTCAAATACTCAGTGATTAAGAGTCAAATGTTTGTAGATAGGCAAACAAATGCAGTATGATTTGACATCAAAAGATTTCTGCTGGTATAGTTTATGACATTCAAGTAAATTATTTTAATTTTCACAGAACTTATTGGTTAAAATTATACTCTTATTTTAATCTAAACTAGATACATTTTTTCTTTAGCAAATCTCTTCTTTGGAAATGATAGCACATATAGTACTTTAACATTTTCTGTCTTCATATCACAAAATACAATATAAAGCCTCCATGAAATCTCTGAAGTTAGTCTTATTTCAAATTCTGTGGAAGAAGTACTTCACAGTGGTATAAATATTCTGCCATAGAATTCCTTCTGTCTACATACCTTCTCAACTAAGAATGTGATATCAAACTGCACTTGTTGTGTTTTTAACAGCAGGTGTCCCATTTTTATCCACCACCCTATACTTCATGGAGTCCTATCAATCCTGAATGCAAGTCTGATATGGAACCGGAAGGTGTTTGCACTCCTGAAACCTTTGGTAGGACTAATAGTAGTGCTGGCATAAAAGGCCGAACAAGCAAAACAAAACAGAGAGCACATGCAGAGACTTGGGGGGCACAGAAGACATTTTTTTTTTAGCTTGTCCAGATTGCTCTCTCTCAAACCCACAGCTTTGGTGAGAGAGTTTGTAAAGAGCAGCAATGCCAAGTCATGTATGGATGTTCCTTGCACTTGAGGGGCACATCCACATTTGTGAAGACAGTTTTATTTCTGGGTAACTAAATCAATTCAATGTGTCAAATGAAATGATGCTTATGTTACCCTCTTGTCAATGCTGTCAATGTTGCCTAGATTATTGTCTTGGTTTTGATACATAAATGGCATCTGTGAATCGGTGCTAATGGAGGATTATGATTGAGAATACTGGCTGAGTGAATCCTGGCTTTGATGCAGAGTTCACCAGTGAGCTTAGCATGTGTCATCAAAGGAAGAAGGAGTTCTAATGAGTCTAACACCCACAAGAATGCTGTTTGTGGTAGTTCTGAGTTCTGGAATTAGATGCTTTTTATATGGTTGTTAATGTTAAAAATTCCAAAATAAAAACATTTTTTAAAGAAGGAAACCAACTAGTCTCACTTTCATTTTAGATTAGAAGCTGAGATTCAGAGAGATTAGGTAATTTGTTCAAACGTCCAACAACTGGTTGGTAACAGAGCCAGGACTCTCAGGTCTCTCAGTGACTTAAAATTAACAATTCCCTGAACCCTTTCCTCCCCATACTACATATACAGGGCATGTGTTATACTTTTCTGCTGCTCCATTTGTAGTCTCCCCAACTTTTTTTGCAGCTACCCCTTCGTGGTGCCTACTGTTGGGTCTATCAATTAAGTAGTTTTGTTTGAAAGGTCTCAGCTGAGGCACATGGCACACCTTACTACCTTGGACACAGAAACTGGACCTCAAATGGGCATATGACTCTATGACACCAATCAGTTCTTTTTAAGTGACTGGTATTAAAGAAGGCAGAGAGAAAGGTATCTTTTCTCATGAAAGTAGGACCTGTAAATTCCTAATCACCTGAAACTTCCAGATGCCATTTTTCTACTCTGGAGAGATCTTGCCGAGAATGAAGCCAATACAAAGAGAAGCAGAACAAAAGTATCAAGAAGAGAACAGGATCAAAAGAACCTCTGGATCCATCTATACCTGAAGTTAAGTGAAGTCCTAAACTGTTGGATTGTCAAAGATAAAAATGTTCCTGTATTACTCAAGCTAATTTGCCATTTTCTGCCAAGTTGTGATTTTTGCTTCACCTCTGCATTGGACACCTCTTGTGCCGTCTCACATTATCCATGCTAAGCCCTTCATGTTGCTTCAGGCCAGCCTGCAGTTCCATGCAGGTAAAAACTCAAAGTATCTGGAAAGCATTGCTTCCCCTACACTATGAATCTCTCATCTCTGAGAGGAAGGTTCGGGGAACCACTATGTGCAAACTTGAAAATACAAGGGTCTTCCCATCCTTCGGCAGGAAACCCTGAGTAGTGGAGGGCTGGAGCTAGTAGGTTACCACTCCCCCTTTCCATCCTCAGGCAGTCAATTCAAGGTCCAGCCTCATTTGTCCAGTGAGGGTGAGCTAGACAGCTCATCTGATACTGGCTTCCCTCCTTCCTTGGCATTCCTTCCCAAGGTACCTGAGTGGCTAGCTCGGGGTTCAGGACCCCCTTTTAAAAGCTGTTATAGTGATAGCAACTTGGTGGCATTTAATAGACCCCATCATTCCTTTCTTGGAACTCTTGCCTCCCTTAACTTCTGAGATGCTGTATTTTTTTTTTTTTTTTTAGTTTTGCTTTTTTTCTTCCAACCCCTCCTTTAACATGTTCTTTGTGGGCTTCTCTTCCTCCATTTGCCCCTTAAATGCCAGTGTTGCCCAGGATGCTGCACCCCATCATCTCCTGTCCTGTATTCCAGAGCTCTTCCACACCAATAGTTTCACAAACTACTTACAACCACTCTTGCACTTCAAACACAGACTACATGATAACCAAATTCTCAGAGGAAAAAGATCAGACAATGCCCTGTTTATGGTTTGTTTTGATTTTTGGACTAATTTGATGCCTAGCACTGAGCTAGTAACAGCAACATGATATCCAATTAGATGAGTGCCTTTCACTCTTTGTTTGCTTGATGGGACTTTGTAGTTCATAATTGCACACATTTCCCAAGAGATGTTAGAGTCCATTCTCCTCTCTTCTATGAACACAATTTTAAGAGATTTTTAGAAAGTTGTTAATTAAATTTTATCCTGCCCTTTAGGAAATGTAAAAAGGCAAAACTTTTTTTTTAAGACTTTATTTGAGAGAGAGAGAGAAAGAGAGCATAGGTGGGAAGAAAGACAGAGGGAAAGGGAGAAGACAACTCCCCACTCAACAGGGAACCTGACACAGGGCTTAATCTCAGGACCCTGAGATCATGACCTGAGCTGAAGGCAGATGCTTTACTGACTGAGCCACCCAGGCACTCAGCAAAACTTTTTTTTTCCCCAAAGATTTTACTTATTTATTTGATAGAGTGAGAGAGAGCACACGAGCAGGGTGAGGGGCAAAGGGAGAAGCAGACTCCCCACTGAGCAGGGAGCCCAATGTGGAGCTCGATCCCAAGACTCTGGGATCATGCCCTGAGCTGAAGGCCAACACTTAACCGACTGAGCCACCCAAGTGCCCCAAAACTTTTTTTTTAAGACTTATTTATTTAAGAGAGAGGCAGGAGGGGTAGAGGGAGAGAATCCCCAGGTAGACTCCCCACTGAGTGCAGAGCCAGATGCAGGGATCTCAGGACCCATGAGATCATGACCTGAGCCGAAACCTAGAGTCAGATGCTTAACCGACCTAGCCACCCACGCTCCCTAAGGCAAAACTTTCTTTAATCATTCTCAGTGTTGTGCATATTTCCTTGATGAGGGCAGCTGGAAGCTTGGTGGAGGGACAGAGCATGTGTTGAAATTTGTGCTACTGTACCTCTTGGCCCCGGCCACTTCTAAGCCCTGCTGCCTCCCTGAGTCACTGGGCAGGTGTAGCTTTTGGTTCTTCATTTATTTGCAAAGCCCCTGGACACTGGGACACTGGAATCCCTGTAAATTCTATACAACATAATAGATCTTAAGTCCAAGTGTCTGAACACCTAGAATTTTAAGTGACTAGGAGAGCTTAATTGAGCTCACAACTTAGTTCTGTTCTGTAATCTATAAATATAGAGCCCTACTCACCAACTCTCTTCTCTATTATCTTGGCATACCTCCAGCCCCTCAGGATCTATGCCGCAGGAGAGAGAACTGGAGGCCAACTGAGCTGCCAGCCACTCAGACACTGGAAAGGTGTGTGTTTCTGCATCTTGCCAATGGCTTTTTTTCCCTGCTCCCAAGGTGCTAGCTCCTGAACTCGATCACATTATAATCAATTGCTGTCTGCATAATGTAAATTCAAACCATGTTCTCTAATTAATCTATTGTGTTCAATCCAATTTGCATTATAAGTTGTAGGAACAATGCCAGTAATTGCCTTTTTCCATGGTTAGGCTTATTAGAGACCTGTTTTAGAAAGGTGCTCTGAGTGAGGAGATGCTGTGATGCACTTCTAGTACAGCAACCTTGTCCTTTGGACAGCCTCCCCTCTGGCTTCTCAGGGGTTAATGGATCCTGAGTCTTAAGTTAAATTCTCTCTAGCTAATGGCTTGTCATCACAGTTCTGAGCAACTAGGTGCAGAGTAGTGGAAAACTGAGAGGAGCTAACTATACCAGGATGCTCCAACTTCCCTTCCTAGGATCCAGGGTTGAATGTAGAGAAAGAATTTGGTCCTATCTCATAAGAAAGGATGCATTTGACTCAAAATCCTTTCCCCTAGATAGCATGATGACAGTGTGTGTTGGGGCAGGTCGGCGGGGAGGGTGGGAGGCAGGAGTTTCTCACTCATGCTACTCCATGCTCAGCCTCCAGCTATTCATCAAAACTGCTATTTAAGTGTGCCTAGGGGCTTTGGCTCCAGGTAACTGGATCTCAAATCTGATTCTCTAGATTCACCTGTTCACTAGATTTCAGGGTAACAGTGTGTCCTGAGATCTCAGCTCTCCAGTGAGTTCAAGAAAAGTCACTGAATTTTCAGATTGACCCGTTTTTGTTTTTTTTTTTTCTTGTTGTAAGGATGGAAATGACAACTTCCAAGCTCTTATATGTCACTGCTGAAAACAGAAGTATTTATATACATTTTGATATTTTTGTCATCTTCTATGTTAATATCTTAGCCTTATTTGCCAAGTGAAACAAATGTCATGCTATTTGGCTTAATGTAAAGAACACTGTGCCAGTAGACTTACACTCTAGACCTTTCCTATGCCAGTGCCGCCAGGTCTCCATTTTCTTTCTTTTTTTTTTTTTTTAAGATTTTATTTATTTGTCAGAGAGAGAGGGGGAGAGAGCACAAGCAGGGGGAGCAGCAGGCAGAGGGAGAAGCAGGCTCCCCGCTGAGCAGGAAGCCTGATGCAGAACTCTATCCCAGGACCCTGGGATCATGACCTGAGCCGAAGGCAGACGCTTAACTGACTGAGCCACTCGGGTGTCCCTACATCTCCATTTTCAAAATGTGAATCATTGGGGCGCCTGGGTGGCTCAGTCGTTAAGCGTCTGCCTTCAGCTCAAGTCGTGATCCCAGGGTCCTGGGATCGAGCCCCGCATCGGGCTCCCTGCTTGGCGGGAAGCCTGCTTCTCCCTCTCCCACTCCCCCTGCTTGTGTTCCCTCTCTCACTATGTCTCTCTCTGTCAAATAAATAAATAAAATCTTTTAAAAAAAAATGTGAATCATCACCCAGAAAAATGGCTTTATAATACAGAAAATATCAAGCTTGGCCAGGACATGGGTGAGTCAAAAGTTTCATCATATACTGCTAGTGGGAGGTTAAATAGGGTTTGCCACTTCTGTAAACTGTTTGGTAGCTTATTCTAAATCTGAAAACATGCATAGGCCCTATTACAACCCAGTGATTTTACTCATAGGTATATAACCAGAAAAATAAAAAAGTAAAATATGTTCCCAATAACACCGTTTATATTAGGTATGAACTAGAAACAACTCAAATGTCATTAGAATGAATAAATGAATTGTAGAGTATATATCGGAATACTATACAGTGATAAGAATTAAGGAAAATCTCACAAATACAACACTGAATGAAAGAAGCCAAACAAAGTACATACTATATAATTTCACTTAGTTGTAGTTTAAGAGCGAGCAAAAGTAAGCTTTAGTATTAGAGATCAGGACTGTGATTACCTGTTATGTTGAGGGTATTAGTGATTAAATGAGCACAAGGGAGAACATGATACTGGCAATGACCTGTTCCTTGAGCTGTTTACATGGAGTGTTCAGTACATGAAGATCCAAGGAGCTATAGACTTATGATCCTGTGCATTTCTTCCATATACATTATACTTCACTGCAAAGTTTATAGAAACATGGATAATGGAGTACAGCAATCTTGTTTGGTTCATGTTAGATCCTAGAGCAATGTACGTGAAAATGCTTTGAAAAATCCCAATGCAATAATGATGTAATAAATTATCATCCTCATCTATTTTACATACTATTTATGCAGTATAACCCCGAGTAGTTGCCACCTTTCTAAATCAGAGATGATTCTAGCCTATTTATCTTAGAAGAAATGAGAAATATGATATCAATTTGAACTGTCTCAGTATTCAGACTCCTGAATTTTCACTTTTTACTGCAACATTTTATGGAACTGAAGGGTAACCTAAAGCCAATGTAAAAAAAATAAATAAATAACCATCAGAATTACTAAGCACAAGTGATTAGACAAGGGCTCACTGGATAAGAAATATACTCCTTCTCTACTCTACACATGTGGCTTATTATTGTCACTTGTGCTAGAAAGTATGTTTTTGCCATATCCTCTCCAGTCTCCCTCTCTGGTTTACAATATGGAGGCTATTTGGATAACTCCTGGTGTTCAAGCCAATTTTGAAAAAACCTCTTATCCTTTGTGCAGTATTTACCTTGTACCCCTACTTTCATGGTCCATGTAACTCTTCTTAAAATAGTTCAATCTACAGACCAAAACCCAAGTCCTTTAAAAGAAGGGAAAATGTGTTAGATCAAAGCTATAAACAGCAAGAGGCACTTGGAATGGATTAGAAAATGAGCTAACTGGATGCAAAAGTAAATGATTTAGGTGGTAATTTTTAGCAGTAACATAATATTTTAATGGTTGATTAAGGTCTTTCTCCCACCATACATTGTAAGTGCCATCAGTGCAGGAACAAGACTCCATACTGATCATTGCCTCCCTGGTGATTAAGCCCAGTACCTAGTAGGTGTTCAAATGAGTGAATATGATAGCTGACGGAAAGGAGGACATTTTTTGGTTAAAACTATCATGATGACAACTTATTAGGCCAATCATAGAGGCAAATATCAGTAAGTAAAGGGGGGGGAAGCCCAATAAAATGTGATGATTTAAAACAATCCACAGAATAGGGGAAAAAATTGCAAATCATGTATCTGATAGGGGATTTGTATCTAGAAAATCTAAAGAATGATTACAACTCATTTATAAAAAGACAAATAATCTAATTTTTAAATGAACAGATTTGAACATTTCTCCAAAAAAGATAACACAAATGGCTAATGTGTGGTGAAAAGACACTCACCATCATCAGCCATCAGAGAAATGCAAATCAAAACTACAATGAGCAACTTTACACTCACTAGGAAGGCTATAATCCAAGAGACAGATAATAACAAGTGTTGGTGACAATGTGAAGAAATTGAAACCCTCATACGTTTCTGGGAGGAAGTAAAATGATGTAGCTGTTTTGGAAAACAGTCTGGCATTTCATTAAAAAGTTAAAGAAACATACCATATGGCCTAGTAATTCTACTCCTACATATATGCCCAAGAGAAATGAAAACATATGTCCTCACAAAAACTTGAACAGAAATGTTCATAGCAGATTTATAACAGCCAAAAAGTACGAAAAACTCCAAATGTCAACTAATGAATGAATAAAATGTGGTATATCCATGTAATGAAATATATTTGGCAATTTTTAAAATGAAGCACTGTTTCACACCATAATATGGATGAACCCTGAGAACACGAGCTAAACGAAAGCAGACAGACCCAAAGGACCACCTATTGTAGGATTCCTACAATAGGACCACCTATGTAGGATTCCATTCTTTTCTTTATAAAAGAAAGAAGATCAGTGGTTTCCTAGTGCTGGGAGTCGAGCGCAAGTGAATAACAGCTACAGGATATGGGCTTATTTGGGGGGTAACGGCAATGTTCTAAACTATGGTGACAAATGAACAATTCTATGAATATAGTAAAAGTCACTGAATTGTACACTTTAAATGAGTCAGTTTCATGGTTTGTGAATTATATCTCAATAAAGCTCTTCAAAATAAATTAAAAGTGTGATGATTGAGATGAGAGAATAGGCAGTTCCGAGAATGGCAATAGTAATAGAGGGTAGTAAAAAAAAAAAAAAAATCAATGATAAAACTTCATGTATGTAATTAGCTATTTTGCCTACAAAGGGCCTCAAATTAATCCTTGACTCTAGGGTAAGACTAATTCCTCCTAAAATTTGGGGATTTATTTTTCCTGTATATATGCAACTGTAAATGGACAAAGAAAATATGAATAAATCAGGACATGTAAAAATAAGTTATGATAAACCCTTTAGTACAGATTCTAATTTAATCATGCAAAACCAGGACCTGTAAGTCAGAAAAATTAACTTCTCAGGAAAGAAGCATCTCCTGGCTGGTCCATGGAAATCACAACATCTCTTTTGCCAGAATGTATTTTCCTTCTCCAGGTAAATCTCTCAAATAGCCCTCAAATATTCCATTAAAACAGCATTTCCCTTTATGCATTCCCTTGTAGTTCAGTCATTGTTGCTGATACAATACTAACAGACCTTTTCTTCAAGTCAGACTTCCACTTATTATGAAAGCGTGAGACAAAGAACAACATGTCCACAAGTCTGACAATGTCTAGTTATTTCTTCCAGACATGTCTGCCATTGTTAGTTTTGTTTCTTTCACAAATAAAATGTCTGTGGAGTTATGACAAAGCATAATGTTTCCTGTCTCCTAGCTTGAAGAATATAAAACTCCTAGCATTTTCTAGACACCTCCAAAAGTTCATCTGATATTCAGTAAAATTTTAAACACTTTCCATAGAGATCTATGGAGTTTCTCTGCTTTTATAATAAAAACTCTTGTGTTCTTACTGGGAAAACCTATAAAATTTAGAGACAAAGGACCATAAACTTAGATTGGTGTCCAATAAGAGAGACTATTTGGGTCTCTCTTATTCTCAGTTTGCTCTGCTCTTCTGACCAGGCTGGTACATAAATCTATCTTGACTCCTTAAAATGTACCCTATATCTCATGTATAGACACATACAAATTCCATGTGATGAGAAAAAAGCTGGCAAATTGACACATTGTGCTATTTACTAATACTGTCCAGATATGACCTGAAGGTTGGAAAGGATCTAAAACATCATATAGTCCAACCATACACTGATGACATTTGAGTACCTTCCACCAAACTTATAATCCAATTCTTCAAAGAGAAATAGTCAATTCCATTTCTATATAGCTCCCACTGACTTAAAGTACTTTAGAATTATTCTAGATCACTCATCTTAAATATATAAAAGCAGCTTATATATTATTTTATCATACTTAATATTATCTCACTGAATCCCCACAAAAGTATAATATCTCCATTTAATAGCAGTTGAAAGTGAGACTCAAGCAGCTTAATTTTTCCAGGCCCAAGCTGCCCAGAGAGTGACCGAGCCAAGATTCCAAAGATGGGGTTTACCCAAAAGTTCTTGCTTTTCCATTTTGTTTCTTGAGACCTCCAAATCTCTTTACTTCAAAGGCTACTAATCCCCCCTTCTTTCAAACATTCTGCACCTAAGATTTTTAGAATTTGGGGTCTATTTCTCTCTCAATGTGTGACCTTCAGAATTCCTGGAGTGGTCTTATCAGGACAGAGTAGAACAAAATCACTTCTCCCTTTCCACAATTGTATCCATGAAACATCAACGGCACTTACGGATTTTTACTGATGGTAGGAGTTTGGGTTGCCTTGTTATTTTACCAGTATTATTTCTTTTTTTTTTTTTATTTATTTGCGAGAGAGAGAATGAGAGACAGAGAGCATGAGAGGGAGGAGGGTCAGAGGGAGAAGCAGACTCCCTGCCGAGCAGGAAGCCTGATGTGGGACTCGATCCCAGGACTCCAGGATCATGA
Organism: Mirounga leonina; assembly: GCF_011800145.1. Taxonomy (NCBI): domain Eukaryota; kingdom Metazoa; phylum Chordata; class Mammalia; order Carnivora; family Phocidae; genus Mirounga; species Mirounga leonina. Next base: position 22,434,634 of record NW_023270854.1, read on the forward strand.
CCTGAGCCGAAGGCAGTCGCTTAACCAACTGAGCCACCCAGGCGCCCCTACCAGTATTATTTCAACCTGTATTTTGGGAATATTCAAAGTGCCTTTCAAAAGCTCACAACATTCACTCCCATTCCCTTGATTTGCAAATCAACCATGTAAGGCAGGTGAGGACAGTTATCAACTCTTTTATAGAGAAGAGAACCACAGCTGAGAGAAACTGTCATAAAAACACTGTAGAGGTAGAAGTGTGACTTGATTCTCCTGACTCCAACTCATGTTCTATTAGCCACACAACACCGAGAACCAAAACTGAGTATCCTACACCCTGTCAAGCCCGGCCTCCTTTTCACATATATTATTGTAACTTCTTTGTGAGCAACTGTTTTTAAAATTCAACCATACATCCCATGCGTCACACTGTTCAACTTCACCTTTTTAGGACAATTATCAGGATCTGAGAAATTGGCTTCTACGTGCTCCAACAAAAATCCGATAAATGGCAGTGAATGCAAAGCAGGTTTTAAAAGTCTCAGAGCTGGGATGACAGTTTTCTTTTTTCAACATTTTAAAGATGTTGCTCTGTTGACGTCTATCCTCCATTATTTTTTTTCCAAGTCTGCTGACATGCTTACTATTGCACCCCTAAATAAGCATTTCTTCTTTCCTAGATTAGGAGTTAGCAAACTTTTACTGGAAATCACCAGATAGTAACTAATTTGCATTTTTTTAATTCAGATAGTAAATAATTTATACTTCTGTGCTTCTGCTTCTGGATTATAGGTCATATTTTCCTGCATGTTTCCTGTTCGTTTGTTTTTTTTGTAAACCAAACATTCGTTATTTAAAAAACAAACAAACAAGCAAACAGTAGCGGAGACTGAATAAATAATGTTTATCCCCTTTATAAGGTCACACAACTTCCTTTCTCACATCATCATTTTAGTGAAGTGGACTCTAAAATCTATTATTGGGCTGGGTTTGGGCTCTGTTGTAGTTTTAGAAAGATTGTCTTCCACTGTCTTCAAATGTTTTTATGGTGGTAGCACAACTTTCCTTTAGTAGAGGTTAGGATCTGAACACCACCAAGACTCCAGAGATTGTTCCATGTTTTACAGTCACCAGCCTTCTGAGCTACAGCAGCGGTAGGTCTGAACCCTCAGATATACAGCTCAATAATCACCTTTTTGGGGTCACTGGAGAGTCTCACCTTCCACCCCTGCACCTGGTTTTCTATGCTTCAGAAAATCTCTCTACCTTGCTGCCCCACCCCCAAACTTTTAGTGAAGACCCAGTATATCTCAGAGGATTCTCTCAGTACTTCTCTGCCTTATCACCGTCCTAATTAGGTGATTACCATTTCTTTGGTAAGGTCTCCTGCCTCTTGGGGAAGGAGTTGAGATCTCTCCTAGCTCTCCTGCCTTGTTCTCACCCTTTGGGGGTGGCACTTTCTTTTGGTCATTAAAACCCCATGCTCCTCTGAATGGAGATGGGGATCTTGCTCAGTTCTTCTGCCCTGTTTTGGCTAACTGCTGACCTGCATTCAGTGAAGAAGCATTTTGCCTCAGGGATGTCCTCTCTCAGCTCTGCCTCTTCTTCCCTTCAGGGATGTCCTCTTCTCTGCTCCTAACTTTTGGTATTCTATCCCTGTGCATTCACTTAAGGCACCATGGGAAATATGCAAAGAATTTATGCGTATTTGCTTTACAACCATGGATCCTTGGGATTTCCACTTATTGTGCCTGTCCACATTTAAGCATTAAAAGATAGTCAGAAATCAGGTTGATTTCTCCTTAGCCACATTATAGGGGGTTTAATTCTTTCTGTCCTGTCTCTAAGGATGACAAGAGCCATGAGACTCTTCTTTCCTAGAAAGAGCCTATTCCTTTCTAAAATTTAGTTGATTTGTATTTCACATGTTTTAAGTTATTTTTTTTTTAACTTATCTAGTTTGTTCTTAAGATATAAGTGATGCTCTCTTTCTCCTACAAACTTCCTCTATTCTAACCTGGGTTAAAATTCTGCCCCGCCATTCCTTCATTATATTAACTTTATTTAAGTTATATAAACTCCATTATCTCAGTTTTCTCCATAAAATGGGGATGGTAGTAGGTCTCATTTTTTTAATAAAAATGACAAGAGAAAATACGTGCACAAGCCTCTGGTGCCTAATAATGGTGAGTAATCATTAAAAAGTATATGAGGAATTATACTAAACATTTTCCTAATTACATGCTTCTTTAAAACACAGAGAAGTGTTATTGATACCTTATATATGAGGAAACTAAACCTCAGTGAGATAAGTCTTGCTGTTACACAAAGGCAGTGACGCTTATTAGGGAACTGAACCCCAATTTTTCTTATTCCTATGTACTTTTTACTACATCACTCTGTCTTATCAATAAATGGGCCAACTAGGCCATCTAAAATATGTGTCCAAAAGACACAGCAAGCTTAAAAATGTGGGCAATTTTTTGGTGTCCGAAGTTCTAATTTAGTAGCAGCACTCAGTCACAACTAAATCATAACTTGATCTGAGAATGAATTAGGCAATGGGAGATTTGATCAAAAGTAGTAGGATGACAGGTAAGATGCCCTACCCAGCTTCTCCCCATGCCTTTTATAGCCCAGTCTCCTACTAAGATATGAAGATCAGACAACGAATCCTTTTGAGAAAATCCCCTTACCAAGAAATTTTAAGGCCAAGACCTATATAAATCACCTATTGCCACAATAATGCTGCCTAACAAACCCAAAACTCAGTGTCTTAAAACAATAAGCATTTATTTTCATACTAACAAGTCTACAGGTTGGCCACCATGGCTCTGTTTCTTTTTAGGTTTGGTCTGCTGGTCTCATTCTTAGGCCGGGGCTGGAGAAGTGGCAGCAACCTGAGGAATGTCGCTCTCATGGAGGAAGTCAAAAGCCCCCAGAAAGTTGAGCAGAAACATGTGAAGATTCTTAAAGCTTTGGCTCAAAACCGTCACTGTTGCCTGTGGTCAAACCCCACATCAGTGGGGTAAGTACAGACTTCCCACACAGGTTGAGTGAAGGAAGTAAATACTTGCTGGGGATAATTTAATTTGCCATGCCCAAAGACCAGTATTGGCTGTCAGAGTGATGCTTCAGCATATCAGGAATGATGCCATCTCTACATCTACCAGTAATTGAGGGAAAAGAACCTGGCTCATGAAAACATGGCTAATTTGAAATAATAATCCACAACAGAAGAAAACTCCTTTATGGCCGTTATAATCACCATTTAGTTCTTTTGACTTTTTTTTTAGTTTTTTTTTTTTTTTTTTTTTTTTACTTGACAGAGAGATAGCAGGGAGCCAGGAACACAAGCAGGGGGAGTGGGAGAGGGAGAAGCAGGCCTCCCGATGAGCAGGGAGCCTGATGCGGGGCTCGATCCCGGGACCCAGGGATCATGACCCAAGCCAAAGGCAGACGCTTAATGACTGAGCCACCCAGGCGCCTCTCTTTTCAAAAGGTATATATTCCAATGCTTGTAGGATTTTGGTTAGGGGGTATCTGAGGAGTGATACCGTCCTGTGTGGTCTGATGACATCCTATTTGGTATTTTTTTCCTGTGACCTTACTTTAGAAAATATTTCTACATTATTTAAACTACAGATTATAAGGGCATACGTAAGGGATGTTCAAAGTCATAGATCATAGCAGTTTGGGGTTTTTTTTTTTTTAAGATTTTATTTATTTATTTGACAGAGAGACAGCAAGAGAGGGAACACAAGCAGGGGGAGCAGGAGAGGGAGAAGCAGGCTCCCCGCTGAGCAGGGAGCCCGATGCTGGGCTCGATCCCAGGACCCTGGGATCATAACCTGAGCCGAAGGCAGACGCTTAACGACTGAGCCACCCAGGTGCCCCTCATGGAAGTTCATTTCTCTAGAGAATTGCTATAAAGGTAGTTTAGCTCATTCGTAACTGCCCAGATATCCCTGGGGCATTGTAGTTGAGTATTAGAACACAAATGCTTCCCATAACTTGGAATGAATTATTTCCAATATTTAAAGGCAACTCCTTACTACGGATGCTTTATAGCATAATGAGACCTTAACTCTACCTGATTAAATGTACTGGTAAATCAACATTACTGAAAAATACTAGAGTGACATGAATCATTTTCCAAATTGCCACAATGGCAAGAATGTCTATTTGTCTACAGAGGAAAGGAAAAAAACAAAAAACAGAACAAAACAGGGCAAATGATAGGTCACACCAAGATCTACCATAGGATTGCACTGTCTTGAGAGCTACTGACAAATCCACAAGGTGATGGATAAAATCCACCAGGATGGAACATCATCATGCATAAATGCAGAAAATGGTGAGTATTTTCATTTATCTTTGACTTTTAGAGATGGATGAAACAATGCTGAGAAGCACATGATACCGAAAAGACCCTGGAACATGGTTTACACCATACAATCTTCATTTTTTTAATTTCTGTTTGTCTTGAGTTCACAACTATATGTCAAGCACATTAAGGGCCATGCCATTGGTATTATAACCTTTACACTACCAGTTATCTTACATTGGGCAGTGCCCTACATGCTTTATGTAAATCAAGTCAGTTGATTTTCATGATTGCCTCATATAGTAGCTTTCTTTATTTTCTCATTTTACTAGATTAGCAAACCAAGAAGCAAGACATAAAACTTGCCCAAGATCACACACAATGAAGGAGCAGAGCTGGAATCTGGACCTAGACCTTCTGACTCTGGAGCCCATGATCCTAACTACTCTACTAGGCTGTTTTCTGCTCTCCTAGATCCCCTAAAGCTGCCAGCTATATGCCAGCCAAAGAGGATCTCTTGAATATGTTCCTCTTGAATGAGATTCTTGCTAAAAAAAAGTAAATAAATAAACCAAAATTCACATTTTCTCTCATGTTCTTATAATTCCCTACATCTCTATCTCAAAGTCTTCTACTGGACTCAGATACTTGTACCTCCCTCTACTCATCTTTGTCAGAAATGCCAATTATGTTTCACATATTATGCCTGGAAAATTCTGCTCAAAAGGATCCTGTGACTGCATTCTGGCTCAGCAAAAAATAGTCCTTTAACCAGTTAGCAGTATCTGCCATGGTATAATAGTACACATACCAGTAGTAAAATACTGTCTGACTCTCTTTCAGAATGCTGACTCCACCAAACCATTAGTGATCATCCTCCTAATCCTAATGTTTGTACTTGCTCTATCTATAACATGCCACTGTAAATACTACAGAAAATTGCTGTGCAGTTTAGCAGAATGAACACAGACTTTAAAATTACTAGATGTAGGATTCAATTCATCTTTAGGGGTGTGTGTGTGTATATATATATATTTGTGTGTTTGTGTACATATATATATATATATATATACATATATATGAAACCCCTCAGCTTCTCTAAATAACATGGTATATATTTTAGGCTTTGTGGGCCATAGTCAGCTGACAACTGAAATAAAGGAAGTGAAAGCATATCCTACCTAAGCAGTCAAGACTGTTCATTTCTCTTCAATGCTTAGAGATTCATTTTATTATTATGAGACATTGAAATAACTTAATTATTTCATTTAAAATGCAAACATAAAATCAAGAACACAAGAAACAAGTGTTGGCAAGGATGTGGAGAGAAAGGTACTCCTGTGTACTGTTGGTGGGAATGCAAACTGGTGCAGCAACGATTTTAACTTTGATAAAGTTAAAAATAGAACTACCCTGTGATCCAGTAATCACACTACTGGGTATCTACCCAAAAAATACAAAAACACCAATTCAAAAGGTATATGCACCCCTGTGTTTATTGTAGCGTTATTTACTATAGCCAAATTAAGGAAGCAGCCCAAGTATCCATCAATAGATGAATAAAGAGGATGTGGTATATATATATATATACAATGCAATAGTACTCAGCCTTAGGAAAAGAATGAAATTTTGCCATCTGCATCAACATGGATGGAGTTAGAGAGTATAATGCTAGGTGAAATAAGTCAGTCAGAAAAAGACAAATCTATGATTTCACTCATATGTGGAACTTAAACAAAACAAAGGAGAGAAGGAAAAAAAGGGACAAACCAAGAATCAGACTCTTGACTATAGAGAACAAACAGATGGTTACCAAGGGAAGGTGGATAGGGGGATGGGTGAGCTAGGTGACAGGGATTAAAGCATACACCTGTCATGATGAGCACTAAGTAATGTACAGAATTGTTGAATCACTATATTGTACACCTGAAACTAATATAACACTATGTTAATAACTATACTAGAATTGAAATAAAAAGCTTAAAAAATAAACATCTTAAAAATGAAATTAAAAAATGCAAACATAGACTGGTGATCAATAATAAATTGTTGTTAATTAATGCCTTAATATGAATATGTCAATCATACTTAAGAACAAATCTCACTGAAGATAGGTCAAATTTTTTTGATTGATATATATTTATAAGATATAGATATATATTTATAAGTTATATGCATTACAACTCCATCATATTTTGTACCTTATAAACATACACAAAATATAAATTATTTAAGAATAAAGATTGAAAGAAGCTCTAATGTCACCTTGCCATGTTCTTTGGATGATTGGAGACCACTATCCTACAGAATGGGGAAGAGAATGAGCACTTCCTATTGTTAGCTGGGTGCGAGTTTTAGGTACACAGTCCTCTCAACCAGCCAGTATGAAAGGTATTACTAAATTACCCTATTTTGCTACGGAGAACCCCAAAGAGTAAATAACTTCCAAGACTACAGCTAGTAAGTGGCTATCTGAATACAGCTCTGTATGAATCCCAAAGTCTTGTGCTTCTTTTACAAGGTAATAAAGGGGATAAACACTGAAGCATCTCCTAGAGAGACCATGTCTGAAGGGAACATCAAAGGAATGACCTTGCAGGAGCAGGTTCCATACACAGGGGATATCTGAATACTATAAAGCTCAGGTTGGAAATAACTTGGGTGGGGCAGGTCAGGTCTCTGGAAATCTGAGGCAGTACTGATCCTTCTCTCAAATCTCAGATTTCCATGTAGACAGAAGAGCCATTAACCTGGATGGTCTCTGAACCCTTATGAAAATATCCTGTGCCCCTCAGTGCTCTGACAGCAGGGTGAGGAATCCCAAAACAGTGCAAAGACACAGAGAGCCATCCCTGCCCTCCCTACCCTTTGGCTTTATTGCCCTCTCCCCCATCACATTCCACTGTCTGTGCAAAACAGGAGGCTCTGAAGCCCAGCTTGCCCTGGGCTTGAATTCCAGCTCCAACCCCCTTGCTATTAGCCCTATGACCTTGGGTAAGTTACTTTGTTCCGGGTCAGTCCAACCTCTCATCTATGAAATGTGGTAATACTTCACTGGTGATTGTGAGAACCAAGTGAGATGAGAAATGTCAGCACTCACCTCTAGGCCTGGCCCACAGGAAGGACTCAACAAATGCAAGCCACCTCCCTCAGATAAATCTCCAGAGGGGTAGATTCACCAGCTCCAGCCTCAGAGTCAGAGAAAGTTGTTATAGAGGAGCGTGGGCAGGAAACCATGCAGCTTAATTTCCTTTTAAACGACTGGCAAATAAGTGTTTTCTAACTCCATTATTAATATCGTTGTTGAAATAAAATGTGTTGCATTAATGTGCTCCATTGTGCAAAGACAGAACTGCAGCCCTCAAGGCGGAAAAAGGAGAAGTCAACAACAGATGATGAAGAGGAACACAGGGATGATGTTTAGTAGTTTTTCTCCCCTTTGCCAATAAATAAAAGCTGTTTTATGTGCTTCCTCAATTCTAATCTTATATTTCTTGCCATTCTCATTTGAGTTCCCAGAGGGGAGTCATCCTATTGTTGACATTTAATAATGCCAAACAATAATCGAGGGCTCATTAGGCCAGAGGAGGCTCGAGGAAGTGTTCAGTGTCAGCTGCTTCTGGGTAGAGTCCCATTTAAACCATCTTAGAGAGAGGAGGCTCTATGCCATTTTTAAAGCAGTCGTGAGAAAGAAAAGCCACAGCCAATGCTCCAATTGTGAATAAAAGATGATGAGGACAGTGGTAATATTGCTTTGTGTATGGGCTAGGAAGGCTGAGGACAGGTGGAACTCAGAACTTCAGCTTGGGACCCTGAAGGAAGAATAAGATTTGCAGAAGCTGAGAGCAGTTTTGGATGTATTTGACATTGGTCCAGAGTGAGGAAAATGTCCATCTTGCTCAGGGCACAAAAGGACTACACAAGTTACTACTTCAGTTTCCTCTTCCCAGGTTAAAATATTTCTTTTGGTACAGAGGACAAATGTTGAAATAGGATTTTTCCCATTTGCAAACATGAAAACTTATATTACCCAAGGAAGTCCTTTGTCTTCCCTCCATTCAAAGTTTTACCATGCCCTAACCTGCACACTGCGTAATTCCCCTCTATAACCTCCCCGGCTCCAGAAAAGCTGGGGCACTGCCAGCATATAGCTAGCTATTATCCATGCATCTTCCATCTCTAATGGCAACAAATAGCACTGGGCCAAAACACTTAGAGAATTGGGGGCCTATGTTGGTTTTTAGGAAGGAGAGTTTCTGATAACCTGAATTTTCAGCTCAGAGTTAAGAAGCTGAACACTCGACCCTGAAAATCTTTTAGGTAATGATTAAGTCTTTCTATTTGAATGGACAGGTTAGTGAAGGGAATGGAACCCTTTCTTGGTCATCTGGGAAGCCAGAGATCCTTAAATTAATCATTTGAGTATCAAGTATCGTTGCCTCACACTGGACAGACTGAAAGGTGAGTCCAGGACAAATCTCAAGAAATCAAGAGGTACTACTGCTTTTCCTCTTTCCTTTTAAAAAATAAATTTATGATACCAATTTGTTTCCACGGGACATGTCTCCTTCCCGAGAAAGGCAATAAAAGAAAAAATAATTAATTACGATTTTTAGAAGCTAGAGTATGGTTAATCAAGGCTTTACTATATTTTACAATCTCCTCAAAAGTCAAGACCTTAATTTACTTTCTATGTATCCACCCTCAACATATGGCATGCACTGTAGCTGGGAAGAGATGTTACTTATTATAGTAATACTTCATTTATCTGAATATAGAAGTTATTCTTTTGTTTTTGTTTGAATTTTGTTAGTTAATATACAGTGTAATATTGGTTTCTGAAGTAGAATTCGGTGATCACTTACACACAACACCCAGGGCTCATCACAAAAAGTGCCCTCTTTAATACTGATCACCCAGCTAGCCCATCCCCCACCCACCTCCCTCTATCAACCCTGTTTGTTCTCTATCATTAGGAATCACTTATGGCTTGTTTCCCTCTCCACTGCCCCTGCCTGTGCTCTCTCGCGCGCGCTCTAATAAATAAAATAAAAATTCTAAATTTTTAGATTTACCTGAGGCTTTGATTCACCCTCCCGAACAGATCAGTTAACTAAAACTTTGGAACGGATGATGGGCTACCACAAGGATCCAAAGGACAGAGTATTAGCTGAAGCAAATGTAATAGCAGTGTTAGAGCTTACAGAAAATATTCGGGGGCAGGTAGCAGTCACCAGAAATTTACTTTTCATTCTTAGGGAGTGCAAACTGTCTTATCAGGCAACCAACATCAAAGTCTTAGAGAGGTCAGGAAGTTGAGTGTTTCAAGCCTCATTTAAGTCTGTGACAATTATAGGAAGAGAGAGATATGTACTGAAAATAGGCCAGGACACTTAGCCCCAGACACAAATGACTATGTAGTTATCTCAACCGGTTAAAAAATAATTACCATCCGGGGAAAAGACAGTCATGGAAAGACTTCGTGTACCTAGTGGATGCAGCCAATTTTTGCAGAGAGGGCAGGATGAAGAGGAAGCTTGAGAAGGGGTCTCAATTAAGCATCAGTATTCACTCTGCTAAGGGCTCCCTGCACAGACCTAGGGTCTGATTATCCTCTCTCCTGAGAGGGAATCTTGCCAGGCCCTCCCTCAGCAGCTCATCCTCTGCTATGCTGCCTCAGGCAGCTCTGAACTCAGTTACAGCCAGATGCCACAAGAGCCGCAAGATTAAGAGACAACGGAGATCTCTGACTGATACCACCGAAATGCAACCTAGGCTCAATTGCCTGACTGGTCACTTTCAATTGATTCCCCCAAATTTTTGCTGGAAAAAGATGCTCGACTACACAGCTTCCAATCCCTCTGGTTGCCAACTAAAGGAGTTCCTGTGCTTGTCCCAACACACTAAGGAAATGGTGACAAGATGAGGAGTCTGATGGGCACGATAGAGACAGGTTCTGAGAATCAGAACCTTTGTGACTCCCTTTTCAACCCAAATTCTGGAGCTGATGTGGCTGCTTCTGCCACCATTGCTCATAGCTCCAGTTAGTTTATGTTTCTCTTCATATGCACATGGACTACTGTATGGAGAAATCCCCTTTCCCTCTGTTCAGTTTAGATAGGCCAGGGGATTTCAAAAGAAATCTTTTCTACGAAATGAATAAAATAACCCTAAAAGAATAAAACACCCACAAAAGCAGAGAAGGAAGTAAGTTCTATAGAACACCAGTCCCAATCATACTGCCCATCAGAATAACCAGGAGAACTTAAATACATATTCCTGAACCACCACACCCAACCTATAAATTAAATTTTCAAGGGGCAAGACCTATGAATCAGTATTTTTATTAAAATACTCAGATGTTTATTCATCAGCCAACACTATCTTTGGACCAAGCTTGGGAACCCCTGCTCTAATTTCCTGATCTTATCCAACTTAGTCTAGCCAAATCATCACTGATACAATTTTGTTTTATGGCAGCTGGAAGTATCCATACCCTCATCACAAAGAGATGCACAAAATTATAGAGAAGTTATTACAAGTCAAGGCCCTTTCTGGGTAAATAATAAAACATATCCTATCCCAAAACACATGTACTGATATTCTGATCATTACTGATGTAAAACGATAATAGAATCTTAACCCTGGGAGGATTTTACGGACCAAAATTTTATGTGGTGAAGAAATTCATCATAGAGAATTTCTGATTCTTGGGCTTCTGGCCTCAGCATGACTACTTCAGCTATTCGTAAGCTTGCAATTTTAAAGGTTATCTTTATCCACTTATGAAGAGCTCAAACTGATAAAATAGTTTGTAATAGTGAGTCCATGTACCTCTTTTAATTTTTTTCAAATGGGCCCTGTTTCTGCCCTCTACAGTAACCCAGAACAAGCTGATCCCTCTATGATGACTTCTCAAATATTTGAAGACCACAGGTATGTTTTAATTTATCTTCTTTAATCATCCCCCCTCCCATAACCTTTTATATGAGCTACTATCAAGCCATCCCTTACTCATTCTGAGTAACTTTGGTCTGCATACCCAATTTCACATGTGTTTTGAGCTTTAGGGATCATCTGCAATATTAACTATTTTATTTATGTGTGTTAGGACAGTCTAGCCTACAGAAACCACACAACCCTAAAATCTCAGTGACTTAATACAATAATGTCTATATCTTGCTCACATTTATCCAACATGGCTAGCAAGGAGCTCTACTCTGCACAGTCATTCAGGGATCCAACCTAGACCATGTAAAATCTCAGGCCTCCACAATCACTGTGGTAGTATACAAGAGAACTAGAGAGTCTCACACCACCTCATAAACATATTGCTCACAGTCCATTGGCTGAAAACTGTTGCATGGCCAGTTAATAGCAAGTGGTCTGAGTGATGTGGAGTAAACATGTAGGAGTAAGTGAATATATAATGTTGGTGATCCTCATTTTTTATTTGAAGTATAATAAGTATATCTTCTACATAAATTTATAAGACATTGATAAAAATTTAGAGCAGGACAAGTCATGGATAAAATAAGAGTGCACTACTCCAGAGGCTCCTTTACCTTGACTTAGCATCTTTTGGCTGAAGATGTTCTGTGTTGATAATATACAAAGAAATCAAGCCTAGGCCCAGGAGAAAATAATCCAGAACTTGCAGATTTCCCTTTCTCCACCTTATCCTCCCTAAATTCAGAGTCCATACAAAGTCATATCACAAAGAGAAATTCATATGGCCTCCTGGGGGGAAGCAACCATGCATGGATGCCAAAACTAACCAAACATACATTTACTAGCCCTGTTGAGCAGAAAACACTGAGTATTTTTGAAATCGGAGGTGTGATGGCCATCTAGTCACTGCTGCCCACAGACCACTGGGATGACTCCACTCTCCAGGCAGAATTGTTAACCATCAACTATTACATGAACCATTATCATGGTCACCATCAATTCTATGAGATCCTGAACAGATCTTAGTTCATGTACTATTGCTCCTAGAAGTGACAGCTAGAAGAAACCTTAGAGATGAAATGGCTGAACTCCTTAATTCCAAACCCCAATACATGTACACATGCATATGCATACACATGCAAACAGTTCATCCATATAAGGCCTGGGGAACAGGAATTACATAGTTAATGGCACAATAGGGCAAGCATCCAAGTCTCCTCGACTTTGTCTCCATCTTCCTTGTTCTTCCCAGGTAAGGGTGGTGATCATACCATGTAATTGTAAGTCAGAGTAATGTCACACTCTAACTTCAGTCATGCTGCTTTGCTGTCTAGAAACCTTCCCCTACACCTTTCTCTGTAAGGTGAGAGTCCACTCACCCCTCAAGATTAACTGCTATCTGGCCAATATCATTTATTCATTTTATTATCCCTATATCCCTTAGCACATAAGGACTTGAAACTGTATGAAATCAAAGGGAAAAAGTTCTGCAAGAGTCTGAGTAGACAGATCTATTAGTTTTCGACCACAGCTCACAAGCTAATTCTTCAGGGCTATTTTCACTGCCAATTTGATCGGCATTGTGAACCACAGGGAATGTCTCCAATACTCTCAGGACTGGACAGTGCAACAGCAGTGGTCTCGTCAATTCCTCTTCTGCCAACAAGGAGACACACATCCTGAGGATACCCAAGATCTAATAAGTGCATCTCACTAAGGAAATTTTACTGATTACAATGGCTTCTGAAGTGCTATTACCATAAAACATTCTAGAAAGTAGACTGTAAACACTCTAAATTCTTTCTAATGTTAAGTATTTGGAGGTTACATTTATACTGCCCCTATTCTCAACCAGAAATTCCTAGAAAGTGAGTTTTTCTACAAATATCCTTTGGTCAGTTTTCATTTAAAGAACTCAACTATAAGTATCAATAAGAACTACTACCAGACTGTGTTCAACTATTAATCATGTTCATATTATGTACTCTCTGAACCAAATCAGACATATTCCCTTATAAGGTAAAATTTATAAAAATAACTTAATCCCTCTTCATAGCACCCCATAGTACTCCCACAATTAGTAAAGTATGAGTGATAGTTTCACCAAACTGGTCTTCCAGCCATCTTATCACTTCCAAAATAAGGAGATTTAGACTTACTATATTAGCTACCCAGGTATCCCTATGCTTTTTATTGTTTTTGTTTTAATTTTTTATTTAAATTCAATATAGAGGTACCTGGGTGGCTCAGTCAGTTAAGCGTCCAACTCTTGATTTTGATCTCAGGGTTCTGGGATCAAGCCCCACATCAGGCTCCGTGCTCAGCCAGAGCCTGCTTCTCTCACTCCCTTCTTCTCTCCATCTGCCCCTACCCCTGCTCATGCATTCTCGCTCTCTCAAATAGATAAATATCTCCTTAAAATAAATAAATTCAATTTAGTTAACATATAGTGTATTATCAGTTTCAGGGATAGAAGTTAGTGATTGATCAGTCTTATATAATACCCAGTGCTCATTACATCAGGCACCCTCCTTAATGCCCATTACCCACTTACTCCATTCCTCTACCTACCTCCCCTCCAGCAACCCTCAGATTGTTTCCTATAGTTAAGAGTGTCTTTTGGTTTGCCTCCTCTGTTTTTATTTTTCCTTCTCTTCCTATATATTCATCTGTTTTGTTTCTTAAATTCCACATAGGAGTGAAATCATATGGTATTTGTCTTTCTCTGACTTATTTCACTTAGAATACCCTCCAGTTCCATTCACATCTTTTTGATAGCTGAGTAATATTCTATTGTGTGTGTGTATACACACACACATACACACACATACACCACATCTTCTTTATTGATTCATCTGTCGATGGACATCTGGGCTCTTTCCATAGTTTGGCTATTGTGGACATTGCTGCTATAAACACTTGGTTGTTTATCTGCCCCTTCAGATCACTACATTTGTATCTCTGGGGTCAATACCCAGTAGTGCAATTGCTGGGTTGTAGGGTAGCTCTATTTTTAACTTTTTGAAGATCTTCCATACTGTTTTCCAGAGTGGCTGCACCAGTTTGCATTCCCACCAACAATGTAGCAGGGTTCCCCTTCCTCCGCATTCTATCCAACACCTCTTATTTCCTGTCTTGTTAATTTTAGCCATTCTGACCAGTATGAAGTGGTATCTCATTGTGGGTTGGCTTTGTATTTCCCTGACAACAAGTGATGTTGGGCATCTTTTCATGTATCTGTTAGCCATTTGTATGTCTTCTTTGGAGAAATATCTGTTCATGTCTTTATGTTATTTTTTAAAAGGCAGAAATGTATACTCAAGACTATTTTAAGAGGAAGAGTCTGTGTGTGTCCACTCTTTTTGCCATCTGAGTTTATAGTATTTATGACATGTATAAATACCAATGGTTTTAATTTGTATTTACCTATCTTATTGTTTTCTATTGTATACATTTAAGACACAAGAGAGATCAAAATTTCTAAGCATAAAAATTTCTAAGCATAAAAAATTTATATCAGAATTTTAAGGGATATAATGTTTTATTAATTAAAAACTAATTAGTTTTATTAATTTTCTGGCATCTAGGTTATAGAAAATTACTAAGACTTCTGTGATCAGATTTTTTTGTTGTTTTTTTTAAAGATTTTATTTATTTATTTGAGAGAGACTGAGAGAGAGAGAGCATGAGAGGGGGGAGGGTCGGGAGGGTCAGAGGGAGAAGCAGACTCCCTGCCGAGCAGGGAGCCCGATGCAGGACTCGATCCAGGGACTCCAGGATCATGACCTGAGCCAAAGGCAGTCGCTTAACCAACTGAGCCACCCAGGCGCCCCCGCGATCAGATATTTTTAAACAAATTTACAGCAGTGGAAACATTTAGGGAGTGGGGCATGACATTCAGAGACACACCTTTCCAAATACAGTTTACCTTACTTCCACTAACTAGTTTATGACTCAAAACAGAGAAATCAAGGAAATGGATGATGGCAATAAAAATTAAACTGTTATACAGAGTCTCTATACTTTCTAGAGGTTTCAAAAGCCAGGAACTGTTAACTGGTTTCCATGCTCTTTTCTTGACGGGCTTAAAATCTACTAGGCAAGGGAAGATACATTCAAAAATCTGTGTAAATGGAGAAGTACACAGAAAGGAAATGAGGGCATCAAGCACTTAGGCATTTTAGGGAGCAGTTAGCACTTCAATGTGGGTGGGCCACAGGGTGAAGAGAACAGGGGAAGAGATGAAAGTGGAGACTCTGACAAGGATTCATCAGCTGTCATATGAAAGCAACTGGACTTCATCTTAAAAATAAGAAACCCACTGAAGAGTTTTAAGGGGTAGAGGAGATAATATGATGAATTAATATTGTTGATTTTAGTTTTTTTTTTTTTAAGATTTTATTTATTTATTTGAGAGAGAGAGAGAGCACATGAGAGGGGGGAGGGTCAGAGGGAGAAGCAGACTCCCTGCCGAGCAGGGAGCCTGATGCGGGACTCAATCCAGGGACTCCAGGATCATGACCTGAGCCGAAGGCAGTCGCTTAACCAACTGAGCCACCCAGGCACCCGATTTTAGTTTTTAAAAGCTAAATCTTGCGTATGGAATTTTAAATTGCTAAACCACATGTACAATATACCAATGTTATAAACAAACCTATAGGTGTTTGTATGTGGTTTATATGCATAGAAAAAAGGAACATGTTCAAAACAGCCTCAGTAGTTACCACCATGGAACGATTTTGGGGTGATGAGGGGGGACTTTTAACTTTATAAATATATTATTTGAATTTTCCCAACAAGCATCTACTTACTTTTTAAATTAAAAAGAAAGCTCAATCTGGCAGCAGTGTTGATGTGCAAGACCAGAACTGAAGAAACCAATTAAGAAGCTGTTGCAATTTAATTGTCCAAATGATAGACAATGAGAGTCTAAACAGAATCAGTAGCATCAGAGAGAGGAGGAGGTGGATTTTAACTATATTAAGGATGTAGACTAAGGAACGTGGTGATGTTGGCTCTGGAATGAATAAGAGGAGGTTAAAATATATATCTGTCTACTCAGACTCTTGCAGAACTTTTTCCCTTTGATGGAAGAAATAACCTGGCCTACCTCTCCTCCCAGTCTCCTACCTCCATTCTCCTGACTCCTACTGGCTAAGCCCAATCAGCAGGAAGGCAGAGGTCAAGGGAGTTCTGGATGATGCAAGTTCACAGAAACCAGCCTCCAGGGACACAGAGGTAAGAAGAGGAATATTAAGAATGAATCTGCAAAAGAATAGTTATCACCACATGGATTCCTGTTCAAGGATGTCCTCTGGGGAGTCTACAATGACCTGGAGGAGGAAGAACAAAACAACACACATGAAATGATTATGAAGAAGCTGTCCTGGACTTGGGATCATTGAGACATGGGTTCCAACCCCTACTCTGCCACTTACTGGCTCTGTGACTGGACAATTGATAATATTTCTCTAAGCCTTCAACTGTAAAATGAAGATAAAAATACTGAGTGTAGAGGATTATCATGACAATTAGACATTTTATGTAAATGTTTAACCCAATGCTTGTTGCAACCTAAGCTTCGTGAATGTTAAGAGGAAAAGGGGATGACGACGATGACTATGAATGGCAATGGTTGTTCATTCAGATCCTAATAAGGATTAGTATGAGTTAGAATAGACTGGCGTTTTCAGGTACAGCTTGAATGATAGGCAAGATACAAGGAAGTGCGTGGGGAATACAAGCATTTTTTACTGAGGACATAGAGTTCTGAACAGCCTAGTGTGTGGATGCCTATAAGAGAATTGATAGATTTGGGGGCTTACTTACTCTCATGCCATCTCTGAGAGCCAGCAGCCCAGGAAAGAGACACATCCTGTATGTCTGTCACCACAATCTCCTCCTGTATGCTGACCTTATGGCCATCGGCTCTCACTTCTCTGCTAAGAAATTATTTTTGAACGCTTGAGTATGCTTTTCCCTTGAAGAGCTGAATACAATTCTGCAACTGTATTGCAGAATTCCTAATGTTAAAAGAACAAATCTCGGGAATACACATTGTCCTGACTCAAATCAGAGCAGAGAATGTAGCTCGAAGAAACTGAACCAAGACCTAATTTTCACAAAGTCTTCCTTGACAAAACAAACAAACAAACAAAACAACGGCTTCTAGTACTCTCCAAATGCCTTTGATTTCCAACAGCAAAATTCTAATGTACTCTTTATATTCTCATTCTCTTAATATCTGCCTCATTTTATGTCCTAGTTGTTACAAGTATGCTGGTGTTAACACCCCTAACACACTGTGAGGTCATTAAAAGATCATTTCCCTCTTATCTATTGCAACTGTGGTTCCCAAGTACAAACTTGTACCAGAATCACCTGGGATACTTGTTAAAATACAGACTCAAAGACAAGGTGCTTTAATTCTGCCAGTCTAGGATGAGACCCAGAGACCTTTTTTTTTTTTTTAAGTTTTCCAAAGAATTCATATATGCTTTCATTTTGAGGAACATCCAATACTCAGCTATTAGGACATTATCTTCAATACCTATGCCCAGTGACTAGTAAAGAAAATAGGAAAAGGAAGTGGCTCAATTAGAAGAATCTTCTTTTATCCCATGCTAAGACATTTTATTCTGAAGACAGAAATGTGGAAAATGTTTAGAAAGGAAAGGGACATAGTAAAGTACATGTTTTACATAAACCATTCTAAAGAAAATTCCTGAGGCTGAGCAGTAATTTTGGCAGTGAATTGGTTTGAATTGGGGGCAGCTGAAGTGGCAAGAAGGGAAAAGATGTGAACATTTCAGTAAAAATAAACAGGAATCGGGATGCCTGGGTGGCTCAGTTGGTTAGGCGTCTGCCTTTGGCTCAAGTCATGATCCTGGGGTCCTGGGATCGAGTCCCGCCATCGGGCTCCCTGCTCAGTGGGGAGCCTGCTTCTCCCTCTGCCTGCCGGTCCCCCCCTCTTGTGCTCTCTCTCTGACAAAAATCTTTAAAAAAAAAAAAAAAAAAAAAAACAGGGATTAATGATCAAGTAGATGTGGGGAGGAAAGGCAGACGGAAGTGACAAATAACCACTGTGTTTCTGACTTGAGCATATGGGTAGAAAGAGATCAGAGTGGAATTACAGAAAGTGTAACAGACTTAAGAGTTGGGGAAATTGTAGGAAGGTTGTTAGCCAAATGATCAAGCTGACTTTCAGGATCCAATATCATGCCCACATGATTCTATTATCATGATACACTAACCTCAGAAGAGCCATCCAGGTCCCAGATTTAAATGCAGGAATCATTGGTATACAGGTGTTAGATGAAGCCATGTATGTATCACAGTACTCCAGGGAGTATATGTTGATTGAAAGAAGGTGTACTAAGGAAGGAACACATCTGTGAAATAGGTTGAAGATAAAGGGCAACCAAAAGGAGATTAGGAAAAGTAATCAGATAGTTTAAAGAAAAACCAATGCAAAGAAAAAGCTGTAAAATCATAGGTAAGGAGCTACCCATCACAGGAGTTATTCATGCAGAAGACACATGTCATAATTGGATAGTGGTTGCATTAGGCACAGGGCTGAGTCCAGTGCAGGGGGAATAATATCAATACAGAGATATCAGAGGGAAAAAAAAAAATCAAACGGATCTATTTTTCACCATTTACTATTTAAATGATCTTGGAGGAATTAAATGATATCTTGAAGCCTCTTTTTTTAATTTTATGCTCTAAGTATCTATTTCATAGAACTGTTGTAAAGATGAAAATAATATTAAAGGGATTCTTCAAATGTCCACTCCCTTTCCTACTTTAAACTCATATATAAAAATTCAAGCAAGTCTGACAAAATGTCTTTCATTAGGTATATGTCCAAGCCTTCCCATTTTACAAGGCCCTAAACACCACACAACTTTCAATTCTGTTGTCATTTCCTCTCTATATAAATAATGGGTATATTTTTGGATGTTGCAGAACAGGTTATTGTGTTGGGAGAGGATCAGACAGTATTTCCAAATCTAACATTAATACTGCATTCTAGAAGATAGGAAGGAACTGAAATTAAGCTTCTCCCCAGCAGTTTGTGAAAGCCATTCTTTTTATCCTCTTGAAATTTGGGACCGTTGCCCATCTTTTTTCTGGCATCTATCCTATTCTCTTGATTTCTGAAAGATTATCAGCAGGTTATATACAAACCATCATAATTTTTACAGCAGAAAATATCTTTTCCTCCTAGGTAAAACAACAAGCTTTAATTTTCTTTTCCCTAAATGCCAAGAAAAGAAAGAAGCCATTTAATTATTTGTCTTTTAAAACATGTTTTTCATTGCATTTACAAAGGTTTACAAGGAATACATCTAGTGCTTAATTGCTTGTAGCTAGGGAATACAATTATTCTTCTGGAGTCTACCAAATATTTATTGTGATTGCCTCTGCCTAGGTTTCAGGCTCATACCACAAAGATTGAAACTAATTGAGCCCAAACCCCAAAGCTATTAAATGATGGCAGATTTGTGTTGAAAAACAGGGGTAATGTCAAGCCTTTGACACGGGGCGGGGGGGGGGGGGGGGGGAGTGGTGTTAATGTATTTTGTTGTGCTGCTAGAAAAAACTGATTGACAGAATTCATTCTTTGCCACATAATTATGTACTTCTTTGTTGACCCATCTGGTCCCCTTAACAGTGTGCTAATACCATCATAAAACAATCAGATTAAATTGGTCTTCTGGTGATCAGTGGTTAATATGGTTTCATACAAATTATTCTTAGACTGTGAAGCCTTTCCTATTAAAATTATAAACAGAGTACCACATATTGACAGGGCTTTTCCCAATATTTGGGTGTGTGGACTAGAAATCATAAAGTCTTTCAGCATCTTTTGACAGCTTTTCTTACAGAGTACTATTTAAGCTCAAAGGCTCCTGGTTACCCCCTGCTTATACCTAACATTCCTTACAGATATACAATTATCCATCCTCAGCTATCTTTTACTCGCAACTCATCCCTACTTAAAACCACAGCAGCTCATATTATTAGAATAAAAATCTTCCTAAGAGTAAATAAATTAAGGAACGCTAACAGAAGTACATAGCAATAGTTGTTAAAAAGAAGGGAAAGGTATAACGAAATAAAAACAAAAACAAAACAACAACAACAAAAACCCCAGCAATTTCAGAGTTCCAGAAGTCAGAAAAAGGGCCCTGAGTTGCAAAAGAGGCAGCACTTACTCATAGGAACTTCAGCTATTCTATCTCCTAGATAGCTCCTGATTTCCATCCTCAATACCCTAAGTCAGAATCTCATCTTCCATCTTACCCTGAGCCAGTCCATACTGACTCCTCCTAAAGCAGAGAATTATCTTGTCACTCTCCTACCTCAGCTTCTTTGAGGACTTCCCATTACTTACAATAAAGTTCCAATTTCCAAGAAAGCTATTCAAGCTTTCCATATTCTTCTCCCTATGTGTGACTTATCTATTAGTGTAGCCCTCATACACTCAAAACTCTGGCCACCCGAACACACTCCTGTCCTAGAGAATGACAGGCTGTTTCATGTCTCTGCCTCCTCACCATGAAATTTTTTGTCTCTAATTCTCTACCCCACAGTTTGTTGCTGTTAAATCTATTCAATAACCATACCAAGTGGAGTTAATCATATGCATACTCTATGACCCAATCATTTCATTCTCAGATACATACTCAAGAAATATGTATATATCTGCACATCAAAAAGCATGTACAAGAAATACTCTTAGCATCATTATTTGTAAGAACCAAATCCAAGTGGAAACAAGCTTACATCAACATTCAGGTACATAAGTGCAGTAAATACATCAAATGGAATACCACAGAACAATGAAAATTAATGAAAAGCTACAATACGCAACACTTAGAAACAAAATGTTAGAGCAAGAGAGCCCAACATGGAAGAATACATACTGTGTAATTATACTTTTATATAAAGTTCAGGTATGGATGAAACTAGTCTGTGGTGTTAAATGTCAGGATAATTGTTACTCTCAAGAAGGAAGGAGGGACAGTAACTGGAAGGACGCATGATGACTTTAAGATTCTCAAAATGTTTTACTTCTACTTCAAAACAACTCATCTACCTGCACACTTAAGGTTTGTACATGTTTCTGTATGTGTGTTATACAGAGTGAAGTTTTTTTTCAATTCCTATTTTTCAAAGTCAAGATCAATTACTATCTTTTCCTTAAAGTCTCAGCTGATCACTCTCATTCAGAATTAGTTTTTCTCTGAGTTCCCTACGGACCTAATTTTTCTCTCTCAAGACATTTAATTAACATACCTTGAATTTCAGGCATGATGATTACATATGACATGGGTTAGGTAATTGAAAAGAAGACCCTTTTTTAAAAAAGCAAAGAAATAGAGAAAATTGGGAAGATGTGATGACTAAATCTGGGTTTTGGTGGACCCCTCCACCTAACAATAGTCAACAATTATCCTGACCAGGTCCTTCTGCTGAAGTCAAAAATTCCTCCTCCTCACATGTGTCCTTTACCCAGCTATGCAATGGTGTTTTTTTTTTTTTCTTGGGGAAACAGGATACAATATGTTGTAGGTTTCCAAATATCGGAAAGCAAGGAACAAAGCAGCACCTGGCAAATGAAGCATGTCACCCTGACCCAATGTTGTGCTTCACATATTTACAGGGACATGGTTCATGAAAAGCAGCTAAGCCATCTCCCAGAGCTCAGCAGTGACATTCAGTACCCTCAGTTCAAGTTTTCCAGGGGCATGAATTGAAGCTGTCAGCTTCATCTATACTTAGCAAACTTAGACTGCAGAAACTCTTTCTATTGCTCATACCCTCACAATCAGCCATACTTTTGCAACTTTTTGCAAAATGAAAATCCATTTCAGTGCCTTTTGTAATCCCAGGTGGCTAAGATGTCAGCTTCCCAGGGGCATTTGTAAGTTGCCTTGAAGCCAGTTAGTCCTGACCCTCTTTCTCAGACAAAACAATCCTCCTGAGACTGAGTTTTTCTATAAAGTCACAGAGCTGTCCTAGATGGCTGCATCACTTAACTCTCTGTGCTCAGGCTTGTCTTCCCCTCTATCTGTATCCCCTGCCCAACACACATGTATTATGAGCTTACTAAGGACAAACTGTGTCATTCCCCACAGCACTTTGCCCATTGTAAATATTTGTTTCTTGACCAACTGGATGAAATATGGAAGAGTGTGGAAATCATTTTCATTCCCCTGGCTCAGTTTTTCAAAGTATATGGAATGGACCATTATTCATCTGAGCCAGAAAGATGCTCTCAGCTTTTAAATGCCCAACTGCAATTTTTTTTTTCCTTACTCAATTCCTACTTTAAATGAAGGAAGGAAGAAAAGGAAGGAAGGGGACTTTCAAAGTTGCATTTAGACATGCTCCCCAAAGCCTGGAAGCATGTGTTGAGCAGTGGAAATATGACCTTCACAGTATTTAATCAACAGAGGAGAAATGTTCAGACTTTCAACAATACTGTCTGGTCTGCCCCTTGCTCCCTACTTATGAGGCACAAAGTCCTCACTGACAATTACTGCCTACTTCTTTTTAACAAATGTAAAAGCTATTTTGATGTTTCTTCTTCTTTTGACTATTTTCCCTCAGGAACACCATAGTTTGGATTCCTACTGTTTAGGCTAGTTGTTTTGTTGCATATGTTTTTTGTTTTGGTCATTTCAATCTACTCTTTTGATAGAGCTCCTAGTTGAAATGTTTAAGTTTCTAAGCCACTAAATCTTATTCATTTATTCAATGGAGGTTTGGCTATCCCAATCCTTCTTTATTGTTGTTGAGGCAGGTGTGTATGCCTGTTATTTCTAAACAGACATGGATCTGGTCTTCCCTTAGGCAGGAAAAACACCGGGATTTTGTGCTTAGGCTAGCGCTCTAACCAACTTTCCAAACCCCAATTTTCAAAGGCTCAATGCTACAAATGTTTATATTTCATGTATATGCCATCCCCCAGGGCCTGGGAGACCACTCCATCCCATCAGTGGAAGGGGAAAGAGAACAGAGAAGGCATGATGACTTCATTCAAAACTAAAGCAGGCCCAGAAATTATAGGCATCTTCCTGTCCACATCCCCTTAGCAATGGTCTGGGAAATGTAGTCCCAAGAGGAGTCCCTGCCTCCTCACAAAAACTCCAAGTTATGAGAGGGTGAGCAAGAAATTTTGGTGGACAGTTAGCCAACTCCACCATGGTGCCCACAAGGTTCTCCCTTGACTCTTTACGGGATTCATAACATCCTCCTCTCCCAACTTTATTCATCATCTAACGAAACACTTTTTGCCAATTATTATATGTTAAGCACAGTACCAGGCCTTGGGAATATAAAGATGTGGTCCTTGTCCTCAAGGATCCCAGTTTTGGTCCTAAATCTAGAAATTGAATTGGCAAAGCAATATATCTGAACATCCATGGAAGACATATTAATTATTAAATGAATATCTAATTACAAGTGATTAAACTTTTTAAGAGGAGAAATGCTGGGTAGTATGGAAGGAAAACGGAAGGATCTTAGTTTGGAGGGGAGACTGAGGAAGCAATTCTTCAAAGAAGGACCAATCTTTTACTTGACTGGTCTTCAACATTTTGTTCACATTTCCTCAAAAATAATTTTGAATTACTAGGCACCCACTCCCATTTTTAAGTTGACGCCTGAAGTTTTCCATTGTAAGTTGGCATGAAAAAGCTTTAATAGAAATACTTCTCTTTTTTGCCACAAATCCACATTTGTTCAACTTCTACCTTAGAATTTTAGGTGTCTTATGCTTGAAAGCTTTTTAAATTTCTCATTCTATAATACATCTCTGCAAAAATATTTACCTAAAGTCAAATTCAATTTTTGAAGTATTTTCTTTAAGACTTTAGTTGTTAATAGCGGTTTGTTTTCTGGATCGCGATACTATTAGCATATAATCGATAAAGGTGGAGAAGAGAACAGCAGGTGCCAAGGGTCAGACTGTGGGGAATGTTCTACTTCAAAAAGGAAGCAAGGAGAAAATTTTGGGGGATTTGATTTGGGGGCATTTACACAATCCTTTGTATTTATCAAAATTCATAGAACTCAGTAACAAAAAATCAATTTTAAAAATAAGTGTATACAAATTTAAAAAGAGAAGTAACACTGATGTTTGACATTTTTTTCTTTGTAGCTACTCTCTTTTTCCCTTCTGAAACTCCAAAGCTTTCATTTTAGCCAGGTGTAAATTTTTCTCTAAAGAGATCTTTCCCTCGACATTACCTGTATTTTACTCAACTCACTGCTACCATCTTATTTAGATTCTGCAAATTTTGAAAGGCATTATACTTTTGATCCTGCCCAGTTGAGAAGTTCACTTTCCTCCTACTTGATAGGCTAGCATTTGAAAAGAGACTAAATAGTATGAGTGGCAAAGTATCATGCCATAAAGAGAAAAAAAATATCCAAATATGCATAGACATTATCTTTATTGAGTACTTTTCAGCAAGTTACTCTTTTAAATCCTAGGCATTAGGATTAAGACTCCAGATATTTTCTCCCAAGGCATTGATATGTCTATTTGACCTCTATTGCACATTTTTTTTTTCCTTTTTCCTTTATATACTTCAGGTCTCAGAAGTTTTATAAACATATAAGGACTCTGACTTGTGCAGAGATGTGAACAAATACTGCAATAAGATAACCTAATATTGTACAACAGCCTGATGGGTCAAATGTCTCACCACCAGAGAGCTGATGCCAGCATCCACATCAGTCAGCTGTCACCCCATAACCAAAATACTATCCAGAAGATGGCAGCGTAGGAGTATCCTGAACTTATCTCCTCCCACAGACACACCAAATCTATAGCTACATATGGATCATTTTCCTTTGAAAAAGATCTGAAAACTACATCAACTGCTTCTCCACAACAAAAAACAAAAAGACCACATTGAGACGAGTAGGAGAGACAGAGATGGTCTCACCAAAAGTCCCAACCCAGTGGGGCAACACACAATAGGGAGAAATCTCTGGTATTTCTCCTGGAAGAGCAAGGTGTTTGTACCCCATATCAAGCACCCCAACCCCTGGGATCTGGACGACAAAGATGAGCCCCTAAAACACCTAGCTTAGAAAACCAACAGGGCTGATGTCCAGAGGTCCCAAAGTGCTCAAGGAAACTGAAATTCCCTTTCTGAAGGGCTTGCATACAGTATCACCCCAGAGGAAAACAGCAGTTTGAAAAGCACCTAGGCTGTATGTAAAAGAAATGCATTTGCTAATCTAGAAGCATCTACTGGAAGAATGGGTTATGGTTGAAATTATCCCCAGAGAGGGAAGCACTGGTGGGTGCCAATTTTGCTGCTAACATAGGTAAGCTAGCTTAGACATGGCACTTCCTGCCACCTTGCTAAAACAGGATGGGGCAGGCATTCACACCACTATCCTGCTGCCTTGCTGAAGTCAGAGAACATGTATGGTTCCAGTACTCTCCTGCTTCCTGGCTGGGGCAGGCAAGTATGAACCATCACAGCATTCTCTTGCTCCCTAAAGTCAACAAATATGGGAAGTCGTAACATCCCCTACTCCCTGGCCAGGGCTGGTGAGTGGAAGCAATCATGGCATTCGTCTACCCCCAACCTAAAGCTGGTGCATGCACAGAGGTAAGGTACTCTTTCACTGCATTCCTGAAGCTCACAGAAGGACACCATCAAGACATTTTCCCACTTCCTTTCTGAAGCCAGTGAGTGAGCCTTGCCCTTCTACCCCCACCTTGCAAAAGGCAAGCACAATTCACACAGGGGATATTCTTGATTGTCTGGCTCTGGTGGCCAAGCGGATGGGCATTCCTGAGCTGCACCAGAAAGTAACAATGGGAAAGACTGTTCTTGGCAGGCCATCATACCCAGGGCACTACACAGACAGTAGACTGAAACACAACCCCAGTCTTCCTATGAAAAGGCCTATTTACTTAGCCTGGAACTTCAGCCTGAGACAGGCTTCAGGTTTCCTACACATCTAGAAGCTAAGGAAGTGCTCCCAGGGAAGATAATCAGGGAGAAACAATCTTTGCATATCCTTTTGGCCTTGCTACAATTTGATGAGAGATGAGACTTCACAGAAAGGAGTTTCTATGCTTATTTCTACACTTCCCCAATTTTTTTTTTTTTTTACAACTGTTGCCCAGGATACATCTCCAGATATCCTGATCTAGAGGCCAGCAGTGTTTACAACTGTGGCCCCATAGGATGGTATATTTATTTGCATACTTTAAAAGCTGCTGCTTGAGAGTTTGGCTTCCAATCAGCCTGAAACTCGAGGCTAAGATTCCTCCCCTTGGAATGATCACTTCATATAGGTCTCAGCACACCCTCAACAATAAAGATATATCAAAAATAAAGCAAGAAGTTTAGACAATCACAAAGGTTTTGAGAGACAACCAAGAGCTAGAGCAGGGTAAATGAGAAGCTTCATCATCCACATGAGGCCACTCCTTCCACACAGGGGTAGCTGCCTCACCTTATACACAGAAACAAAAAGAGAGTCAAGTAAAATGAGAAGAGAGAAATATGTTCCAAATGAAAGAACAAAACAAAACCTCAGACAGACCTTAATGATACAAAGATAAGTAATTTGCCTGATAAAGAATTCCAAAGCAATGGTCATAAAGATGTTCACTGATCTTGGGAGAAGAACGAACACATTGAGAACTTCAACAAAGAGAGAAAATGCAAGAAAGTACTAAAGAGACATCACAGAACTGAAGAATACAATAACTGAACCGAAAATACACTAGAAGGGTTCAAAAGAAGACTGGATGAAGCAGAAAAATCAGTGAGTTGGAAGACAAAGCAAGAGAACTCACACAGAGCAGCAGAAAGGAAAAACCATTTTTTTAAGAACAAAGGTAACTTAAGGGATCTACAGGACATCAAGCAGAATATTTGCATTATAAATCCCAGAAGGAGAAAAGAAAGGAGCAGAAAACTTGTTTAAAGAAATAATGGCTGAAAACTTCCCTAACCTAGGAAGGAAACAGATATCCAGATTCAGGAAGCCCAGAGAGTTCCAAAATTGATGAACCCAAAGAGAACCACACCAACACACATTATAATTAAAATGTCCAAA
This sequence comes from Mirounga leonina, assembly GCF_011800145.1. Classification (NCBI taxonomy): domain Eukaryota; kingdom Metazoa; phylum Chordata; class Mammalia; order Carnivora; family Phocidae; genus Mirounga; species Mirounga leonina. Next base: position 22,462,001 of record NW_023270854.1, read on the forward strand.
GTTAAAGACAATTGTAAAAGCAGGAGAAAAAGAAATTATTATATACAAGGGAAACCCCATAAGACTATCAATAGATTACTCAGCAGAAACTTTGCAGTCTAGAAGAGAGTGGCAGGACATATTCAAAGTGCTGAAAGGAAAAAGCTTGCAACCAAAAATACTCTACCTAGCAAGGTTATCATTCAGAATTGAAGGAGAGATGGAGTTTTCCAGATAAGCAAAAGCTAAAGTTTATCACTACTAAACTGGCTTTACAACAAATGTTATGGGACTTCTTTAAGCTGAAAAGAAATGGAACTAATTAATAACAAGAAACCATACAAAAGTAAAACATTGCAAAAGATAAACATAGTAAAGGCAGTGGATTAGTCATTTATAAAGCTACTATTAAGATTAACTAAAACCACAATAATTAGTTAAGGGATACATAAAATGAAAAGATGTAAAATGTGACATTGAAAACATAAAACATGGGGGAAGAGAGTAAAAGTGTAGTTTTGGAATGTGTTCAAATTTAAATTTCTATCAACTTAAAATACACGGTTATAATATACATAGGATAATATATGAACTTCACACAGTAACCACAAAGCAAAAAATTAAATACACAAGAGAAAATGAGAAAAGAATCAAGTTACATAACACTAAAAAAAGTCATCAAACTACAAGGGAGGAGAGAAAGAAAAAGAAAGGAACAGAGGAGGTATAAAAACAGCCAGAAAGCAATTAACAAAATGTGAATAAGTACATATCTGTCAATAATTACTTTAAATGTAAATAGATTTATTCTCCAATCAAAACAATAAAGTGGCCGAATGGATAAAAAGACACATATATATAATACCTACAAGAGACTTAATTTAGAAGGACATATTCAGACTAAAAGCAAAGGGATGGAAAAAAGATATTCCTTGAAAATGGAAACACAAAGAAAGCTAGTGTGGCTATACACATATTGGACAACATAGATTTTAAAACAAAGACTCAAAAAGAAAAAAGACAAAGAGGGGCACTACATAATGATAAAAGGGTCAATGTAGCAAGAAGCTATAATGTTTACAAATATACACTCTTCCCACATAGGAGCACCAAAACGTATAAAACAAATATTAACAGACCTAAGAGAGAAACTGACAGCAATACAGTAATAGCAGGGGAATTTAACACCCCACTTGCATTCAATGGATAGATCATCCAGACAGAAAACCAATAAGGAAACACCTTAAAGAAACAAATTAAAAAAAAGAATGAAGCCCAAAGAGTAATAAAGATCAGAGTGAAAATAGAGACTAAAAAAACAACAGAAAAGATCATTGAAGTTAAGAGGCTGGTTCTTTGAATGAACAAACGAAACTGTCAAACCTTTAGCTAGACTCACCAAAGGAAAAAAGGTCTCAAAAGAAAAAAATGAAAGAGGAGTCACAACTATGACAGAAATCCAAAAAATAAGAGACTACTATGAACAATGATATGCCAACAAGTTGGACAACTTAGAAGAAATGAATAAATTCCTAGAAACTTACAATCTTCCGAGACTGAATCATAAAGAAATAGAAAAGCTGAAGAAACCAATTATTAGTAAGGAGATTGAATTAGTAATCAACAATCTCCGAACAGAAGTCTAGGACCAGACAGCTTCACTGGTGAATTCTACCAAACATTCAAAGAGGATTTAAAACCTATCCTTCTCAAACTTCTCCAAAAAATTGAAAAGTAGGGAAGGCTTCTAAATTTATTTTATGAGGCAAGCATTACCCTGACACCAAAACTGGACAAGGATGTATCTAATAACACAGATGCAAAAATCCTCAACAAAATATTAACAAACTAATTTCAGCAATATATTACAAGGATCATACATCATGATCAAGGGGATTCATTCCAGGGATGCAAGAATGGTTCAAGAGCTGTATATCAAGCAGCATGATACCCACAGTAACAAAATGAAAGATGAAAATCACATCACCGTTTCAGTAGGTGCAAAAAAAAAAAAAGGTATGACAAAATTCAACATCCTTTTATGATGGAAACTCTCTTAGAGGAGACGTACCACAACATAACAAAGGCCATATGTGACAAACCCACAGCTAATATCAACCTCAATGGTAAAAAACTGAAAGCCTTTCCTCTAAGATCGGGAACAAAAACAAGGACGCCCACTCTCACCCTTTTAATTCAACATAGTATTGGAAATCCTAGCCATAGGAATTAGACAAGAAATAGAAGGCACACAAATTGGAAAGGAAGAAGTAAAACTGTTAGCTATTTGTAGGTGATAGGACAGAATACATAGAAAACCCTAAACACTCCACCAAAAAAAAAAAAAAAAAAAAAAAAAACCTGTTAGGACTAATAAATGAAATCAGTAAAGTTGTAGGATACAAAATTAATACACTACAGGTGGGGAAGGATTGCTGGCAAGATCCCCAGGGAAGGCTCACACACCGGCCCCCAAGCAGTCAGCCTAGCTCATCCGGGATAAGGACGATACTCATCTTCAACAACCACAGAAAGCTGTGGCTCGGCAAGCTCGACCAGCCCTACTGGGAAGATATATAACAGCAAAACATCGGCGAGATGTTCCATTTGCTATCTAAGGGATGAAAACATTGGTAATTTCCTACAAGGAGTATTGTTAATTGGACAATCTGACAACAAACTGGTTTACAAACATTATACATTATATTTTGGCTTGTGTGTGGATTCTTCAGAAAATGAACTTGGCATTTTGGATCTAGTTCAAGTATTTGTGGAAACATTAGACCAGTGTTTTGAATATGTCTCTGAACTGGACTTAATTTTCCATGTAGACAAGGTTCACTATATTCTTTTTCTTTAAAGATCTATTTGAGAGAGAGAATGTGAGCAGGGGGAGGGGCAGGGGGAGAGAGAGAATCCTCAGCAGACTCCCCATTGAGTACAGAGCCCCACAAGGGGCTCGATTCCAGGACCCTGAGATCATGATGGAGCTGAAACCAAGAGTCTGACGCTTAACCAACTGAGCCACCCAGGTACCCCAAGGGTCACAATACTCTTCCAGAAATGGTGATGGAGACCAACTTGGATGCGATTGTTACACAAACTGATGCACAAAATAAACTGGAGAAATCCGAGGCTGGCTTAGAGGGAGCTCCAGCCCATGCTCTATCACCTGTAGAGAATATGAATCTTCCTGAGATCCCAAGAAATATTAACATTGGTGACATCAGTATAAAAGTGCCAAAGCGGGCGCCTGGGTGGCTCAGTTGGTTAAAAGTGCCAAAGCTGCCCTCTTTTAAATAAAAAATTAAAAAGGCCACTCCCAGGTAAAATCCCAAGGGAATGTCATATAAGTTTACCATGTAGTTGTTTACCAAAAATAGAGGCAGAGAGTCTTAACTTCTGCTCTTCGATTTAAGTCAGGGTACTACACAGACGTTGTGTAAAATCAATACAGAAGTTCAATGTTGCTTTTCTTGCTCAGTGATTTTGAAGAAATTGAGTAGTTCCAGTGTGATACTTCTTTTCTAAACTGCATTCCTATGCCCACTTTGGGTGGGCTTTGGCTACTACAGTATTTCAAAAGTGTTTGAGATATTTCCCTAAATTATGTATAATCCAAAATGTTGGTGTTTTGTATGGATCGTAAGTGCAGCATTCCACAATTCTGCTGTGTGTCACAATTGTTATTTAAAGAACCAAGAATGTATTGCATGAAAACATTATGACTTTTTCTCTTAGTTTAAATAAACTCCAAGGTAACTGGACTTCTAAAGCACCTTTTTGTTTGCCTGATATCTACTTTAGCAATAATTTTTATGACCCTCTGAGTCAACAAAGGAAAGTATATTTTATTACTGTTAAAAAATTAATACACAGGGCGCCTGGGTGACTCAGTCAGTTGAACATCTGACTCTTGATCTCAGCTCAAGTCTTATTCTCAGGGTCATAAGTGCAAGCTCCGCATTGGGTTCCACACTGGGCATGGAACTTACCTAATAATAATGATAATAATAAAAATCTGTTGCATTTTCATATACTAATAAACTATCAGAAAGAGAAATAGAGAAAACAATCCCATTTACAATTGCATCAAAAGAATAAAATACCTAGGAATAAATTTAACCCAAGAAAGATCTGTACATTGAAAACTTTAAGATACTGATAAAAGAAACTGAAGCTACAAATAGATACTTTAACAATATTATTTAATCCATGAGCATGGAATATCTATACTATTCAAAGTAATCAAAAGACCCAATGCAATCCCAATCAAAATTCCAGTAGCATTTTTCAGAAAAATAATTCTAAAATTTGTATAAAATCACAAAATACCCAGGACAGCCAAAACAATCATAAGAGCAGAGCAAGAGGTATCATGCTGATTTCAAACTAAACTACAAAGCTATAGTAATCAAAACAGCTGGTATTGGCACAAAAGCAGAACACAGATGCGTGCAACAGAATAGAGAGCCCAGCAATAGACCCATGCATATATGGTCAATTAATTTATGACAAGGAAGCCAAGAATATACAAGAGAGAGAGGACGTCTCTTCAATAAATGGTGTTAGGAAAATTGCACTGCTATGTGTAAAAGAATGAGACTGGATTCCTATAACTCATGATTAAAGGCTTGAATGTATGACCTGAAACCATTAAACTCCTTGAAGAAAACATAAGCTGTAAGCTCTTTGAGCTTAGTGGTTTTTCTTGGATCTGTCTCTAAAGGCAAGGAAAACAAGCAAAAATAAACAAGTGGGACTATATCAAGCTAAAAAAAACTTCTCCACAGCAAAGGAAACCATCAAAAACAACAAAAAAGGCAACCACCTGGATGGGAGACAGTATCTGTAAATCATAAACCTATTAATATCCAAAATATATTTAAAAATTCACATAACCCAACAAAACAAAAAAAACTGATTAAAAAATGGATCTGAATAGACATTGTTTTTCCAAAGATGACATACAGATAACCAAAAGGTACATGAAATAATGCTGAACATTACACTAATCATCAGGGAAATACAAATCCAAGCCACAATAAGATATCACCTTACACCTGTCAGAATGGCGATTATTAAAAAAACAAAAATAATAAATGTTGGTGAGGATGTGGAGGAAAGGGAAACTCGTGTGCTGTTGGTGGGAATGTAAATGGATGCAGCCACTATGGAAAACAATATGGAGATTCCTCAAAAAATAAATAGAAACACCAGAGGATCCAGCAATTCCACTACTGGGTACCTATTTGAAAAAAACGAAAACAGTAATTTAAAAAGATATATGCACCCTCACATTCAACTGCTACTTTATTTACAATAGCCAAGATATGGAAACAACCCAAATGTCCATTATTGGATGAAAGGATAAAAATGTAATGTATATATACACAGTGGAATACCACTCAGCCATAAAAAAGAATGAAATCCTACCATTTGTGACACCGTGGGTAGACCTTTAAGGTATCATGCTAAGTGGAATCAAGTCAGAGAAAGACAAATACCACATGATTTCACAAGTATGTGGAATCTAAAAAATAAAACAAACCAAAGCAAAACCCAGATTTATAAATACATAGACCTGATTGTGGCCAGAATAGAGGGGAGTTGGGGAGTGCAAAATGAGTGCAAGGGATCAAAAGTACAAACCTCCAGTTACAAAATAAGTCATGGAGATGCAATGTACAGCATGAGGAATGTAGTTAAGAATATTGTATCAACTTTGGATGATGACTAGTGATAACCAGACATTGTGGTGATCATTTTGCATCATATATAAATGTGAAATCACTATGTTGTACACCTGAAGCTAACACTGTATGTCAGTTATACCATATATACAATTACTTGTTGTATGTCAATAACAAGGCAGGACACTCTGCAGTACAATGAAAAAGTTTTTAAATTAAATCATTGTTTTTCTGTAAAAAAAAAAAATTATCCAACTGATGTGTAAACATTCACCGCCTATTTCTCTTAGTGCAACACTTTCAACTGTAGAATGCCAGTGTGGTGGCCGGTGCTCAGGTCTAGCACACTTTACTGCAGGGTTATACAGAAGAACAAGAGCTAATTGTCTGGGATTCCATTTACTGGAGTTCTAGTTCTCAGCTCTGCAGATCTTAACAGGAGGAATTAGCTACCAACTATATGAAGTGATTTTATAGGGTCAGTAGAGCATCTACTGACTACCAAAGAAGTCCCATTTACTACTTGATACCAGCAAGTCAAAAATTTTACAGCTTAATTCCTTCATCTTAATTTTATCCCTCTCAAATTTGTGGCACTTGTTTTGAGATTTAGGTCATTCTTGGCAGCAGGGTCATAGCCAGGAAAGGCATTGCCCAAGAGGGTAAGGTGCCCAGTTCTCAGGTAGTATAGACATAATTACAAACCTAAATAGGAAGAACATGACTTGAAAATAAACTTGGCATATTCTTTGGTTTATTGTTGACTCAGCTTAAGGTACTGCCAAAACCTAATTAAGGAGAGATTAAGTATTCTTTGAGCAGGTGTTATAACTTTAGTCCACTCTAATGGACTGCTCTATATTAAACCTTCAAGGAGTGCTTTCTCTGATCAACAATATGCTTAATGATAGCCAATTATTTCCTTTCTCCCCCCTCTACTCTTCTCAGCAAGTTTCTATGTACCATTGTTTTCTACATAAATGACTCCACAAAAAAAAGTCCAAGATTTTACTTCTCCTTAGAAACTTGAAAAACTAAACAGTGAGCATCCCTTTTCTGCATTCTTCCTCTCATACCAAGAGCAGCTATGTATTCTGTCCTTCAGCTTGTCTTTTAGAGCTTCATCAGTCTTGGCTGCATTACTAATATGAACTTTAGAAATACAGTGTAATATTGGTTTGTCAACTGCTGCCTTCTAGATACATTGCATTCAACTATAAACCCCCAAATCTTTATTTCTATAGGTTTATACGCTTTGCTGAACATAATATAAACTCAGCATTAAATCACGTTGAGGTTAAATTTGGTGTCAATGAAAGTAATTTACACAAACAAGATTCTTAACATATTAGTATTATATTGTGGGTAGCAAGGCATGCTAAGCCTTGATATATGTAGGGTAGGTGTGGGGACAAGGAGCTGGAAATAGAACCAGTGGTAGGGAAGAGCACTGGCTGGGTTTAAAGTGGCCTTCCCCCTAGGAATAGAAGGTAATTGATAGCATACTCCAAAAGGGTGGTGGGAGTTCCAAGCATCCCTAATGTTAATAAGGATCCCATCTGCTGGACACCAGGAGTCACCAGGCAAAGGCAATGCACAAAGTCAGGTGGGTGAAAGCCTCAGAGTTTGGGTGGTCCATTTAATTTGAAACAAGACCCCTTTCAGTGGCTGGAACTCAGGAAAACAGTATCCAGCTGCCAAATTACAGGGAATGTCAAGTGCTAGGCATGTTGACAAGATCCTAGTCAGTTGGGCTGGAGTTCAAGGAAAGCCTCCAAATCCAGCAGGGGAACTGAATTATGAAGCAGAAATAGAGATGAAACCCGTCAGAGAGACTGTCCCACACGGTTTCACACAGCAGGCTAAGACTAGATGGACGGACAGCTGCTCACTGCAGGGAAGCCAAGCTTATGAGCATAAGACTAATTTCAGAGTTAGGTGAGGTCGTTTCAGATATCACTCTGACTTAATCAAGATTGGCAAAGGAATCTGGTAGAATGGAGCCTAGGGGCTGAAGGCAAGGACCGTGCAGATGAATGGGGATATAGAAAACAGAAGAAGACCCTTAATCAGTAAGTGCTGGATTTTGTCTTAGCTGTAAAATTTAACTCTTGTTTCTCAACAGAGTCACTTGGGATTCTGAATTAACCAGTTTTCTGTCTATCCAATTAATTGTGAACCTGCCAGTTACTCTTACTCCATCCCTAGTGGACTTGAACTAAATAAAAGACTCATAACAGTTACTCAAATATTCTGTGTTTTCACCAGTGTGTAAAGAAAATGAGTGGGAAAACCTGGATCCAAAGCCCCTTTGTGAGAGGTGAGAATGACGAAATGGCAATATTTGACAACTGATGTGGTGATGTTTAAGGGGAATATCCCTCTATTCCCAAATCCATCTTCTCAACTGCCAGAATCTGCAATTTCACCATCAGGAGTTAGCTCCTTTGGAGTTCTTATCCTGGGATCTTATCCCATAGGCAATCACTGAAATATGGATTAATTTGCATGTGACTGTATTATCAGAGCTTTTCCTCCCAATATCAGGAATCTGGCAATAAGAGAGAACTAGGAATTTGGGGTCTTAAGGAAGCAGTATTGAAAGAAAACAAAAGATGTAGACAAGTAATGAGAAATGTTTCAGAGTTTACCTGGAAAACAAACTTACTCCCATAAGTAATAATTAAGAAAAGGGGGGGAAAGGACAAAGAGAGGCCAAGGGCCTGAAAACCAACCTTAGCTGCTCCATAATGTTCCTAGCGACTCTGAAAGCAGGTATCACACCTGAGGGTTTGGTGAGAAATTTTAAAGGATGTTAAAAAGGCTGTGATATACACTTAGACTCCTACTGATCTGGGCTTATGGAACAACTCAAATAACACCCTCAAAATAACAAAGTGAGGGGCACCTGGAGGGCTCAGTCAGTTGAGGGCCCCACTCTTGATTTCAGCTCAGGTCATGATCTCAGGGTCCTGAGATCCAGCCCCACATGGGTCTCCACAATCTGTGAGGAGTCTGTTTGAGATCCTCTCTTTCTCCCTCTGCCCCTCCCCCTGCTCTTGTGCCCTCTAAAATAAATCTTAAAAAATAAATAACAAAGTGACATTTCAAAAGGTATAATTTGTACTCGTTCCCCACTCCAAATATATATATTTTTTTCAAAGCCTTTCCTGCTTCTGCACTCTGGCCTAGGGCCAACCCTCATCTTTCAGTGTCAGAAATATAGCCCCTGCTTCCTGACTGGCCGTCCTCTTCCCTCTGGTTCTGCTGTTGAGCTGAAATATGCACATCTCATTGTGTCAGTCCTCTGACCCAATTGTGTAGAGAACTATCTTTTTTTTTTTTAATTTTATTTATTTGAGAGAGAGAGAGAGAGAGAGCGAGCATGGGGGAGGGGAGCAGAGAGAGAAGGAGAAGCAGACTTCCCGCTGAGCAGGGAGCCCGACTGAGGACTCGATCCCAGCACCCCAAGATCATGACCTGAGCTAAAGGCAGACACTTAACTGACTGAGCCACCCAGGCACCCCTAAAGTTGGAGTGTCTTAAACATATTTCATGAGGACTCTCTCCTCTGGTGCTTCTGACCCCTCTGACTTCTTCTCTCATCATTAAGGGCCTCATACTTTAGCCTGTAACACCAGCAAACTGTTTGTAGCTTCCTGCACACATCATGCCAAGTCTTGTACTCTCGAATCTACTGGAGCAACTAAACTCATAGAAATTAAGTATCACAATATCCTGAAAATGGACAAAAGACATGAAGAAGCAGGGGCCAACTTCCAGGCTCAAGTTGACATATCCGTTTCCCTTCTTGCTTAGAGATGGTCAGTTTCACTGTAAAGACTAAAAAATGCAGAGGCCATAAATGTCTTGGCATTATCAAGTATTTATGGAACACCCACAGAATACCAAGTTAAACATGCAAGATAATCACTCATTTATGAATTATATGAATTCAATTATATGTTTATAATTTGACATCTTTGAGTATCCTTAAACACTAAACAAAATAAAAAACTACAAAAATGATTTCTGGATTAATAAGATGAATCTTCGTTAATACTCCAAAAGGCTCATTCAGTACAAGGAATTGCAGAGCGCTATCTCCCAAGAAGAACCCCGAAGTGGTGATGTTCGACTCCTAAGTCTGACCTTCACATTTTCAGAGTGATTTAAGTGACCAGAGTGAATCCATATCAGGTCTGGACTCATTTACCAAGCTCCTAAGACTGATGTATAAAATCAGAAGGGCATTTTTTTTTTCATTAATAAGAAATAACTGCAAAAGCAACTATCAATTTTAAATGCCACCCAACACATTCTTGCCCAGGATGCAAAGTATAACCAAGATGCTGGCTTATTAATTCGTAATGAGAATCAAAACTGCTGAGACATCAAACAATTAAGTTCTCTGCCTACTACATGTTCTCCCTACAGGCATGTAGGGAGCAAATGAAGGAGTTTCTCAGGGAGAACGAAATCAAATAGAAAACAGTAACATGATTTGAATGTTTGATAACATCAACCTAAGATAATATGTTAAAAGGACTAAGTCCATTCTCAAGACCACAACATTGACTGGTCTGCCTAACATTTGACACTTGAAATCACATTTTTATTCACTTCCATAGGTTATCTTACAAGTGCCATCTTTTTTTAGATATGGTAAATTCAATAATTCAACTGTTCACAGCCAGGTGCCATTTTTTCTTAAAGCTATCTGTTCCATTCTATTATTTGCTAATTCCTAAACTGAATCCTCAGAATAATTTCATTTTCGCTATCTCCAAATTCCTAAGAAATGGAAGACAAATCTTAATATTTTAAGAGCTCTTAAAGACCAATAAAATTTAAGATATCCTGATTTTAAAAAATGATAAAAGGCAATCTAAAAATAAAAATATTCAGAAACAGGGGTGCCTGGGTGGCTCAGTGGGTTAAGCATCTGCCTTTGGCTCAGTCATGATCACAGGGTCAGGGGATCAAGCCCCAGTTTGGTTCCCCACTCAGCAGGGAGTCTGCTTCTTCTGTCCCTCACCCTGCCCACGCTCACATGCTCTCTCTCAAGTAAATACAATCTTTTTAAAAAAGAAAATATTACAAATATTCAGAAACAATATATATAAAAATATTCATTCTCTCTAGGACTGAAAGAGAGGCAAATTTCTACTATGTCAAGATATCTTTAGAGTTACCAAGATGTCAACACATGTGCACATAAACACACGTGTATTTTTTTCCAGGACTGATGGAAAGCTCCCTCTGGTAATTCTGAGGTACTAGTGTATGGACTGCTGGTCTGGAAACCACCCCTTATACATTTTCCAATGTGTATCCTATTTATGTTTAACAGATTTTTAAAAATCCAAAGCTCTGATAGTGATAATGAGGAACTGTATTAATAATCATACTCCTATAACCTCTGGGTTGCACCAGGTGATAAGGCAGCAACAAACTGAACCAATACCTTATTTTTTCCCCTTCAGTCCTGTTGGACTCTATGCCAACAGGCATAAACACAGCTTTTGCAAACAGCAATAAACCCATGTTGTTACACTGATATCCTGGAGTGACGTTGATCTGCACAGATTGTGCCAGGCTTCTTAGCATCTTAATTAACCTGCTTCAGTTCTAAGGAAGCATTCTTCATGAGAAAGCAGAAATTGTAGAGAAATGTACTTCATTTATTAATTCTATTTTGCATCACTATTAAGTGATACAGTGTACATTCCCAAAAGATGTGAGGGCCAAACTCATGTATGGGGCCTTGCCTGCCCACTCCAGCCCACCCCGATCTGCCCCTTCCTTTGTATCAAATACTCTCTGTATTTCTCAACTTGGCCTCTACGACTTTCGTTATTCATTCAACCTTGGGAGAAAACAATTTTGCAATGATATCAAGAAGTTTAAAATGATTTATATACTTGAGTAAGTAGCTCTATTTTTAAGTATTTATCATAAGGAGATAATCAGTATTTTTATGAGGAAAGGACAATTATTGCTACATTATTTATATAACCTCTGATTATGTAAAAGAATATATAATGTTTATGTAAAAGGATATTTATTGCAACATTATAATACTCCTGAATTTGAAAACAGCTTAAATATTCAACCACTGGTTAGCAGTGAAATAAAATCTCAACAGTTAGATGTTAGAAAACTGTGAAGACATTAAAATGTATGTTTGACTTATAAGCTAGAAAACAGAAATGTTTATAATAAAATTTTAGGCATTAAAGTTTCAATGCAATACAATTTCAATTTTGTTTAAAAAGTAGTTGTGTGTTTTACAAATGACTTGGGGGAATACAACCAAAACCGAACAGTCTAGGTGATAGAAACAGGGTCATTTTTATTTTATCATTTTCTTTTTCTAAGATTTCCCTTAATTAGCATGAAACTCTTACCACTTAAATTAATTTTCATCTCAAAGTAGTAATTAAACATAGTAAAAAATGAAAAATAACTGTCCCTTGAATTAACCCACACTTACCCCAATCCTGCTGCCCAGATGCAACCATTATGCATACTTTAGGTTTTTTCCTTCTCATGGTTTTCTCTATATATTGCTAAGCAACGCTCATATATTGTTAATTTTAAATATTCTCTTTGCCTAACTGTAATAGATGTCAATTAGATATCTTATACCAACATATCTCTTTTTGCTCTCCATCCTCATGGACCATTTTCAGTCAACACTATAAAAGTGTTCAGTATCATAACTAATTTTTATTTACTGAGAATCAAATAAGGTATCATGAATATATTCCCTTTCTTTTTTGATGTTTTCCTTTTGTAACTGCAAGTTCCTTTTTTTAAATCATCTTCTTCTTCCAATGTCTTTTGTATAATAATGTTTTTAGTTCTCTGGCTGATATTCTATCAAGGTATTCCACCAGTCCCCACTCTTAGAGATGTCTCTCCTAGTGTTGCTGTCCTTCTCCAATCTGGGTGGTTGACCTCCAGGTCTGCTCACCACTGTCATCGTTATATGCTTCCCCCCACCCCCCAATACCATGCCATATTCTGGTTTGGATAACTTTCTAATTTTGTTTGAGGACACACTACCCTCCAAAGTAAGAATTTATAAGAGATAAAGGTTCTAAAATCTTGTGGTTTAAAATGTCTTTTTTATACCTTCACATTTAGCAGTTGGTTTTGGTTTGGGCTTTATAATTTTGAGTTATTAGGTACATAAAAATTTAGGATTATATTTTTCCTGTTGGATTAAGCACTTTATTATGAAATAGTAAATTATTAAAATTGACTTTTACTTTGTACTAATACAAACATAGCTTGTATTACATCTCATCCTTATTATTGACTTTTTGGCTTTTTTATTTAATGTTTGTCTTTTAAGCACCTTAGAGGTTTTTTGTTTTTGTTTTGTTTTTAATCTAGCCTGATATTTTTCTCTTACGTGGAATATCTATATATATTTAATGAAATTACTGGCATATTTGGATTAAATTTATTATATATCTATTTTTTTTTAATTTGACTCATTGGTCCTCTTTTCTTTTACATTAACAAGTATTTCCATTATAATTTTCTTTCTATCTTCTTATTAAACATTTTTTTAGTGGTTATACTAAAGACTACAACATACCTCCTTAACTTACTGGAGTATTCTAACTTTTACTAATTTCTAATAAGAAGTTGTAATAATGGTACCCAGGCCACACTGTCAGAGTTGCCACTAAACAAAGAAGCCAAGATGCTAACACCCTTTAACTATGTTGACCACATTCCAGGCTTATGTTTTTGTTTTCCTATATTTTAATTCTACACTAAAATCCAGAAAATTAGAAGATTAGAATTTTACATACATAATTACCCTTACCCAGTGCTTTTCACTCTATTATTTTACAAACCTTCCACATGGAATCATTTTCTTTTTGAACTGAAGAACTTTTACTATGTTTTTTTTTGATAGGAGTCTGATGGCCATAATTTCATTTTTCATAGCTGGGAAACTATTATACTTTTATTTTTAAAGGATATTTTAAGTGGATATAGAATTCTATGTTTTTGGTCATTTTCCTTCAGCACTTTAAAAATTACTTTAAATGTATAATTATTTAGTCCTTCTACTGAGAATTTAGCTGTCAATTTTGTTATTGAAATTAACATTTTTCTCTGGCTGTTTTTAAGATTTTATATTTCATTTTGATTATTAGCAATTAGATAATATGTCTATGGGGGGTTGTTTACTCTACTTGGGGTTCACAGAAATGCTAGAATATGTGGCTATTTTTCTTTACTGTGAATTTCTCAAATAGTATTTCTTCAAATGTTAGTTTTTCCCATTATCTTTTTCCTTTACTTTTGGGAATCTAATTTTATTGTCACTGTGCCATTACATCTTACTTTTTGTCTATAATTTCTATCCCTTTGTTCCCTCTACAGACATTTTACTGACCTCTTTTACTATTTAATAATCTCTTAACTGTGCTCAATCTGCTGTTAAATCAATCTATTAGAATCTTAATGTCAGTTATTAATTCTCTCCTAGCATTTCAGTTCTATTTATAAATTAAATTGGGTAACATCAAGATATTTCCATCTATTTTAATTATTTACAGTTACTTTAAAGACTATGTCTGAGAGGGGTAAGATGTCGGAGGAGTAGGAGACCTGGATTTCATTTCACCTCAGGAATTCAGCTGGATAGGGATCAAACCATTCTGAACACCTACGAACTCAACAGGAGATCGAAGAAAAGAATAGTAACAACTCTCTGAACAGAAAAGCGACCACTTTCTGGAAGGTAGGACGTGCGGAGAAGTAAATCCGAGGCGATATTCGGGAGGATAGACGGCGGGGGAGGGGGCCTCCCTCGGCCGCTTCTGGCAAGTGATAGAACCACGGAGCACAAAATTGGAACTTTTAGAAGTCGGCTCCACTGCCCCAGTGGCTAAGCGGGGGGTGGAAACCTCGTGGGACAGTGTGGTCTCAGGACTCTAGGGACCACAGAAAGACGGGGGTGCGTGAGTGCAGCAGAGCTCCCAGGTATCTGAGCGGGGAAGCTGGCTGCAGAGACGGAGCCGAGGCGTGGGCTCTCAGTTCGGGGTTGCCATAAACCATGATCCGCGGCACAGTCGGCCCACTGCTCCTCCAGCAGGGACCCAACAAGCGGCAGATCCAGGGAGGCTCCCCTTCCTCCCCCAGGAGGAGTGGCACGGGAGTGCACCGCGGGGATCTGCTGGGTTTGGAGACTCCACCTGGGGTCGGGCGCCAGAGATAGAAACACTCGGTCACAGGCTGGGTGAGCACAGAGTGCTGCCGGAGACCGGGGAGATGTGAGTGACTGACTGCTTTTCTCTGGGGGCTCACTGAGAAGCGGGGCCTGAGTTCTCAGCTACTCCAGAGCGGAGACTGGGAGTCCGCCATTTTCATTCTCGGCCTCCAAGGAAAGCTTGAAGGGAACAAAAGCTCCCGAGAGCAAACCCGAGCAGATTACTTAGCCCGGACCGGCAAGAGCGGGGCAATACCACCTCCAGCAAAGACATTTGGGAACAACGGCAACAGGCCCCTCCCCCAGAAGATTGGCAAGAACAGCCAGCCAAGACCAAGTTTACCGATCAATGAGACGGCAGAACTCCAGAGCTAGGGGAATACTGCACATAGAATCCATGGCTTTTTTACCATGATTCATTAGTCTTTCAAAGTTTTTTTTTTAACTGTCTTTTATTTTTTTGATTTTTTCCCCCTTTTTCAACCAACATCTTATCAATCGCTTTTTTAAAAAACATTTTTATTTTTCATTTTTAGAGTCATATTCTATCCCTTCATAGTAGTTACCCTTATTTTTGGCATATATATATGTTGTTCTCTCTTTAAAAATTTTCAGATAGTTTCTTCTAACAGATCAAAATATACCCTAAATCTTTGGTGTATGGCTTTGTTCTAGTCTCCTGCCTGATCACATTCTTTTTTTTTTAAATCCTCTTTCTTTTTTCAAACAGCTTATCAATTCCTTTTAAAAAACATTTTATAATTTTCATCTTTACAGTCATATTCCATCCCTTCATCATATCAACCTTTATTTTTGTACATATATAAGTTTTTCTTTCTTTAAAATTTTGTGAGGCACTTTCTTCTAACAGACGAAAATACACCCAAAACCTACTGTGTGGCACTGATCTATCCACCAGCCTGATCATATTTGATCATATTCTGTTTTGTTTTGTTTTGTTCTGTTTTTGTTTGTTTTTATCTTTTTCTTTTTTCTTTCTTTCCTTTTCTTTTCCCCCAGTTTCAGGGCTTTTCTGATTTGTTTAGAGTATATTTTCTGGGGACATTGTTACCCTGTTAGCATTTTGTTCTCTCATTCATCTATTCTCCTCTGGACAAAATGACAAGATGGAAAAAATCACCTCAACAAAAAGAACAAGAGGTAGTACCGACTGCCAGGGACCTACTCAATATGGACATAAGTACGATGTCGGACCTAGAGTTCAGAATGATGATTTTAAAGATACTAGCTGGGCTTGAAAAAAGCATGGAAGTTATTAGAGAACCCTTTCCGGAGAAATAAAAGAACTAAAATCTAGCCAAGTCGAAATCAAAAAGGCTATTAATGAGGTGCAATCAAAAATGGGGGCATTAACTGCTAGGATAAATGAGGCAGAAGAGCTAATCAATAATATAGAAGACCAAATGATGGAAAATAAAGAAGCTGAGAAAAAGAGATCACGAGGGCAGAATTCAAGAGATAAGTGATACCATAAGACAAAACAACATTAGAATAAATGGGATCCCAGAAGAAGAAGAAAGAGAAAGAGGGGCAGAAGGTATATTGGAGCAAATTATAGCAGAGAACTTCCCTAATTTGGGGAAGGAAACAGCCATCAAAATCCAGGAGGCATAGAGAACCCCTCTCAAAAATCAATAAAAATAGGTCAACACCTCGACATCTAATAGTAAAACTTACAAGTCTCAGAAACAAAGAGAAAATCCTGAAAGCACCTCGGGAGAAGAGATATGTAACCTACAATGGTAGAAACATTAGCTTGGCAACAGACCTATCCACAGAGACCCAGCAGGCCAGAAAGGACTGGCATGATATATTCAGAGCACTAAATGAGAAAAATATGCAGCCAAGAATACTATATCCAGCTAGACTGTCACTGAAAATAGAGGAGAGATAAAAAGCTTCTGGGACAAACAAAAACTAAAGGAATTTGCAAACACGAAACCAGCCCTACAGAAATACTGAAAGGGGTCCTCTAAGCAAACCCCTCTAAGGGGTCCTCTAGAGCCTAAAAGCAACATAGACCAGAAAGGAACACAGACAATATACAGTAACAGTCACCTTACAGGCACTAAATGGCACTAAATTCCTATCTTTCAATAGTTACCCTGAATGTAAATGGGCTAAATGCCCCAATCAAAAGACACAGGCTATCAGATTGGATTAAAAAACAAGACCCATCGATATGCTGTCTGCAAGAGACTCATTTTAGACCCAAAGACACCCCCAGATTGAAAGTGAGGGGGTGGAAAACCATTTACCATGCTAATGGACACCAAAAGAAAGCTGGGGTGGCAATCCTTGTATCAGACAAATTAGATTTTAAACCAAAGACTGTAATAAGAGATAAGGAAGGACACTATATCCTACTTAAAGGGTCTATCCAACAAGAAGATCTAACAATTGTAAATATCTATGCCCCTAACATGGGAGCAGCCACTTATATAAGGCAATTAATAACAAAAACAAAGAAACACATCGACAACAATACAATAATAGCGGGGGACTTTAACACCCCCCTCACTGAAATGGACAGATCATCTAAGCAAAAGATCAACAAGAAAATAAAGACTTTAAATGACACACTGGACCAAATGGACTTCACAGACATATTCAGAACATTCCATCCCAAAGCAATGGAATATACATTCTTCTCTAGTGCCCATGGAACATTCTCCAGAATCGATCACATCCTAGGTCACTAATCAGGTCTCAACTGGTACCAAAAGATTGGGATCATTCCTTGCCTATTTTCAGACCACAATGCTTTGAAACTAGAACTCAGTCACAAGAGGGAAGTCGGAAAGAACTCAAATACATGGAGGCTGAAGAGCATCCTACTAAACAATGAATGGGTCAACCAGGAAATTAAAGAAGAATTAAAAAAATTAATGGAAAAAAATGAAAATGAAAACACAACTGTTCAAAATCTTTGGGATGCAGCAAAAGGCAGTCCTAAGAGGAAAGTATATAGCAATACAAGCCTTTCTCAAGAAACAAGAAAGGTCTCAAGTACACAACCTAACCCTACACCTAAAGGAGCTGGAGAAAGAACAGCAAATAAAGCCTAAACTCAGCAGGACAAGATAAATAATAAAGATCAGAGCAGAAATCAATGAAATAGAAACCAAAACAGTAGAACAGATCAACAAAACTAGGAGCTGGTTCTTTGAAAGAATTAATAAGATTGATAAACCCCTGGCCAGACTTATCAAAAAGAAAAGAGAAAGTACCAAATCAACAAAATCATGAATCACAATCAACACCAAAGAAATACAAACAATTATAAGAACATATTATGAGCAACTCTATGCCAGCAAATTAGATAACCTGGAAGAAATAGGTGCATTCTTAGAGATGTATCAACTACCAAAACTGAACCAGGAAGAAATAGAAAACCTGAACAGACCTATAACCACTAAGGAAATTGAAGCAGTCACCAAAAGCTCCCAACAAAAGCCCAGGGCCAGATGGCTTCCCAGGGGAATTCTATCAAACATTTAAAGAAGAATTAATACCTATTCTTCTGAAACTGTTCCAAAAAATAGAAATGGAAGGAAAACTTCCAAACTCGTTTTATGAGGCCACCATTACCTTGATCCCCAAACCAGACAAAGACCCCATCAAAAAGGAGAATTACAGACCAATATCCTTGATGAATATGGATGCAAAAATTCTCACCAAAATACTAGGCCAATAGGATCCAACAGTACATTAAAAGGATTATTCACCACGACCAAGTGGGATTTATCCCTGGGCTACAGGGTTGGTTCAACATCCACAAATCAATCAAAGTGATACAATACATTAACAAAAGAAAGAACAAGAATCATATGATCCTCTCAATAGATGCAGAAAAAGCATTTGACAAAGTACAGCATCCTTTCTTGATCAAAACTCTTCAGAGTATAGGCATAGAGGGTACATACCTCAATATCATAAAAGCCATCTATGAAAAACCCACAGCGAATATCATTCTCAATGCAGAAAAACTGAGAGCTTTCCCCCTAAGGTCAGGAACACGGCAGGGATGACCACTATCACCACTGCTATTCAACATAGTATTAGAAGTCCTAGTCATAGCAATCAGACAACAAAAAGAAATAAAAGGCATCCAAATTGGCAAAGAAGTCAAACTCCCACTCTTTGCAGATGATATGACACTTTATGTGGAAAACCCAAAAGACTCCACCCCAAAACTGCTAGAACTCGTACAGAAATTCAGTAAAGTGGCAGGATATAAAAATCAATGCACAGAAATCAGTGGCATTCCTATATACCAACAACAATAAGGAGTCGATCCCATTTACAGTTGCACCCAAAACCGTAAGATACCTAGAAATAAATCTAACCAAAGCGGCAAAGGATCTGTACTCAGAAAACTATAAAATACTCATGAAATTGAGGAAGACACAAAGAAATGGAAAAACATTCCATGCTCATGGATTGGAAGAACAAATACTGTGAAGATGTCAATGCTACCTAGAGCAATCTACACATTCAATGCAATCCCCACCAAAATACCATCCACTTTTTCAAAGAAATGGAACAAATAATTCTAAAATTTGTATGGAACCAGAAAAGACCCCGCATAGCCAGAGGAATGTTGAAAAAGAAAAGCAAAGCTGGCAGCATCACAATTCCGGACTTCCAGCTCTATTACAAAGCTGTCATCATCAAGACAGTATGATACGGGCACATAGGTCATTGGAACAGAATAGAGAGCCCAGAAATGGACCCTCAACTCTATGGTCAACTAATTTTTGACAAAGCAAGAAAGAATGTCCAATGGAAAAAAGACGGTCTCTTCAACAAATGGTGTTGGGAAAATTGGACAGCCACATGCAGAAGAATGAAACTGGACCATTTCCTTACACCACACTCAAAAATAGACTCAAAATGGTTGAAAGACCTCAATGTGAGACAGGAGTCCATCAACATCCTAAAGGAGAACACAGGCAGCAACCTCTTCCACCTCAGCTGCAGCAACTTCTTCCTAGAAACATCGCCAAAGGCAAGGGAAGCAAGGGCAAAAATGAACTATTGGGACCTCATCAAGATAAAAAGCTTTTGCACAGCAAAAGAAACAGTCAACAAAACCAAAAGACAACCGACAGAATGGGAGAAGATATGTGCAAATGACATATCAGATAAAGGGCTAGTATCCAAAATCTATAAAGAACTTCTTAAACTCAACACCCAAAGTACAAATGATCCAATCAAGAAATGGACAGAAGACCTGAACAGACATTTTTCCAAAGACAACATCCAAATGGCCAACAGACACATGAAAAAGTGCTCAACGTCACGCGGCAACAGGGAAATCCAAATCAAAACCTTAATGAGATATCACCTCACACCAGTCAGAATGGCTAAAATGAACAAGTCAGGAAACAACAGATGTTGGTGGGGATGCGGAGAAAGGGGAACCCTCCTACACTGTTGGTGGGAATGCAAGCTGGTGCAGCCACTCTGGAAAACAGTATGGAGGTTCCTCAAAAAGGTGAAAATAGAGCTACCATACGATCCAGTAATTGCACTACTGGGTATTTACCCCAAAGATACAAATGTAGGGATCTGAAGGGGTATGTGCACCCCGATGTTTATAGCAGCAATGTCCACAATAGCCAAACTATGGAAAGAGCCAAGATGTCCATCAATAGATGAATGGATAAAGAAGTGGTATATATACACAATGGAATGTTATGCAGCCATCAAAAGGAACGAGATCTTGCCATTTGCAATGATGTGGATGGAACTGGAGGGTGTTATGCTGAGCGAAATAAGTCAGAGAATGACATGTACCATATGACCTCACTGATATGAGGAATTCTTAATCTCAGGAAACAAACTGAAGGTTGCTGGAGTGCGGGGGGGGAGTGGGAGGGATGGAGTGGTTGGGTGATAGACATTGGAGAGGGTATGTGCTATGGTGAGCGCTGTGAATTGTGCAAGACTGTTGAATCACACATCTGTACCTCTGAAACAAGTAATACAACATATGTTAAAAAAAAAAAAAAGAAGATAGCAGGAGGGGAAGAATGAAGGGGGGGAAATCGAAGGGGGAGACGAACCATGAGAGACGATGGACTCTGAAAAACAAACTGAGGGTTCTAGAGGGGAGGGGGGTGGGGGGATGGGTTAGCCTGGTGATGGGTATTAAAGAGGGCACGTACTGAATGGAGCACTGGGTGTTACACGCAAACAATGAATCATGGAACACTACATCAAAAACTAATGAAGTAATGTATGGTGATTAACATAACAATACAAAACTAAAACAAAAATAAAGACCATGTCCGATAATTCTAATAGCTAGGTCACTTGTAGGTCTGTTTCTATTGTCTGTGTCTTCTCTTATAGTTGTTTTTGCTATGCCCAGTAATAATTGAATGCTGTTTATCTATGAACATTTATAGAGGCTCCAGATAAGTGACTCACTCTAGCTTCTAACAGTAGGAGGAGTACTGATTATTTTAGTCTGATCTGGTATTGAGTTAATTTGAGGCTAATCTGTATGTTCTAAGGTCAGTCTATTTCTGGATTGTCCCCATTCCAAACACGTATGCAATAATATGAATAGTTTCCTAGGGTTCCTCATTTATGATGGGTTCTGAACTCTAATTTTTATCATTAAAGCACCATGAGAATGCTAAAAACCACATACTATTTTGACCCTTTCGCTCTCTGCCTGTTTAGGCTCACGCTATGCTCAGACAAGTGAATTCCATCTCCCACAGAGCAATGGGTATGTAGTCAAGTGGAATCTTAGAAGCTGTAAGAGATTTATCTAAGATAACTGGATTAGAAGGAGGTAGATATTCTAAATGGTGGGGAGCAATCTGAGCTAAAGATAGAGAGACAAAAATGCAAATGGAGGTTTCTGGGGATTGTAATTAAGCAGTGTAATTAGGATAAAGTGTGTGTCCTGAGGAATACTGGTAACAAAATTTTAGGAAGATGAATTGGCACCAGTCTGTACAGGTTTTGGACTCCAGAGTGGCATATTTGGACTCTATTTTGTAAGTGCTGGAAAACCGTGAGAGTTTTATAATAGGTAGATGAGATTGTGGAAGCAGGATCTTGGAAAGGTTATTTTAATAAACCTGAAAAAGATGATATGCATTGAGCAGATGATTTTTTTAAAGGCAGGGAGAAAAATTATATTTTGGATAGGCAAATAAAAGCCAAATGGATAGTCTGGGAAATGTTACATCAACCAGATTTACGTAACATTTGGATCAATTAAGGAAGTCACAGAATGCAAACAAAAACAATTTATGCCTTAAGTTGAAGATAGTCATTATTTCCTGGGGCTTCCATAGAACAGTATTTACTGGAGAGTCTTAGGCTAAGATAAGGATCTTCACAAGTCTAGCTATGCTTCCCTCATATTCTCTGCTAGTGTAAAAGTATACAGGAATTTATGTGCTAGGAAGAGGGTGCTAATGTTGATATTTATTTACTTATCCCCTTTTTTGGAGGGAAAAATAGCCAACTGTTTATAAAACTCAGGTATTTCATATGAATCAATCCACAGTAAAATATTACAATGTTATGCAATCATTTGAAAATTAGCTCTTCAAAACTTAAAAAGTCTAGAATGCTATGAGTTATGTATTTGAACACTACCACTTAGGGGTGTCTGTCCAGAATGGAGATGTATGCTAACTACATTTGTTAACAGTTCCATGTTTATGTGCTATCAGCAGGATGAAAGTAGGCATGACATAGGGTATGCTACAGAATATGGGGACTGAAGAGCTATTCTAATCACAGCATGGCACTGCTGACAATCATATGGTGACTCGCAATCAAAATGTCTGATTAGGAATCCTTTCGAGAAGAGAGAGGCTTTAATATCAAAATGGCGGCAAACCCTCTCCCCAATGCTCACTTTCCTCACCTTGCTATCAAGCCCCTCAAATCCATAAATATTCCTTTCTAAAATATATAGGCCCAAGAATTGGTTCTAGTATTTGCTTCAATTCTATTATTTTGCTATATTTAAAGTCCTGTTGAATCTATCTAGTGATGTCAACCTCTTTCTGTGATCAACAAAAGGAACGTGGAGTTTACTCTCTTTGTAAGTCAAAGGCCACACATGGAATCTGCTGTATCTTCCAGTTCTTTCTTGATGAATTCTTCCTTTCAGCTGGTTATGCCATTCTCTTTCTACTGCTTGGAAATCGTGAAGAGGTTGCTCCATTTCTCACTACTGGAGCCTTAGTGCTCATATTTTGTCAGTATAGTACTTTGGGATGCAAGACGCCTTGTTATGCACATCCAAGCTATTACTACTAATTGTTCAATTAATTTGCTTTGTACGTGGATAAAAATAATGGGTTTGCCTTCTTTGTCAAAATGCCCCCCTAAGCACAATTACATTGCAATATCTGTGCAAAGGCAGGCCACATGCATCCTCAGGTAATTGTCACTGGAGAAGGCTCCATATGCTAATGAATTCTCTTTATCACTGAGAGACAAACATCCCTGCAAGACTTCTCTAAAGCACATTTATATATCAAACTAACGATAGGCCCTGCCTCATCACAAGAAGAGCTGGAAAACTCTAAGTGCTACATCATCATCTTCAGCTCATTTGAGGCATTAGCATTTTGCCATTATCATTTGTTTCCCTGTTCTACCTTCTCCAGGGTAATAGATGTGCTGTGCCCTCAGGGTGCCTCCCACCCACAGACTTCAGAGTATGCCTCCAACACTGAGCCACAGATTACATGAATGAAGGCACAGATTACAGCTGTAACTCCATTTAAAATATCTGGTGGTGTAGAGGCAATAGAGGTGTGACCAGAAAGGACAGTGTGGCTTCACAATGACGTGTTCTCATCTCCTGGCTCTGGATCCACAGTAGCAGTTGAGGTGCTGATAAGAGATACCTGATTCACTTTATTTTCCATGGGGAACTACTCACTGCCTGGTCACCCAGGATAGAGAATTTTATATTAAACTGATAACAGTGCATTAAGTTCTATGTATATCAGTTTATAGCACAATGAAGCCAAGTGAGTATGCCATTTGTAGTGGCCACAGAGAACTAACTGGCTAAAAATCAAATTAATATAAATAACATCAGTGGCAATACTTTCCATGTTTTGATAGAGCATTCGAACTGTGCAAAGCACTTACGTGAGCTGACGTCCTCTGGGTCGTTTGGCAATGCCTGATGACTAACTAGGTTGTTTTTGTTCATTACTGCTTACAGTTATATTGAGCTCCCATCTGGGTCAGACACTCTTCTAGGCACTCTGAATGTAAAAGAATTCCTATCCCAAAGGCTCTAAGCCTAGTAACTCTCCCACTATGCTATGCTGCAGAAAAGGGTAAAGATCCTCAATCAACTGTGTTTTGACTGTGACATCTAGGAAATGATTTAGTCACCCAGAACTCAAGGATCTGCTTCTAAAATATTGTACCTTCCTGGCCCATCACCCACAACAGACCCCCAGTAGTACCCAATATGGCCCCAAGAATGCATAGTTTCAGAGTGCTGCTATTCCATCTGTATGTCTGGCACATGTTCCTTTTACCACATTGTGACTGCTAGACAACAAAGACTAGTGTACAAGTCTTTTCCACCCTTTCAATGCATAGCATAACATTGTGTGCACACATTTTGACCAATATTTTCCAAACATGGCTATGAAACCAAATCACAGGATGAACTGGTTAAGAAGATACAAATTTCCAGGACACATTCCATATGCTCTGAATCAGACTCTAGGGAGGAGAGCCTAGACTCTGTATTGTTTTTAAATATCACAGGTGCTTGTGGGGGCACTGGGCCATGGCTAGAGAACTATTGACATCAGCATAAACATTTCCTATCTCTCACTTTCCATCATAAAATTCCTGACCTGTATTCCATTTGCAGCCAATAATTTAGTTAAAGGTATGATCATGTGAAAATGGATAATTATATTAATCATAACCACAATCTTTTACATATGTGTACAGATTTATATGCACTGGGTTTATCCTATTCCCTAGTCCTAGGATCAGAGGACAAGGCCTTGGCAAACGAACTGATTAACTTCTTTTAGTCCTTTTGGACTCTGCCCATTTGTACAAACTCAGTTTTGCAAGCAGGAACAAACACCAGTTAGTAACACAGAAATCTTGTATGGCATTGATCTGCTCAGAAATTGTGGCAGCAATTAGGATCTTAATCTTCATTTCTCTGAATATTCCTCACAAAAAACGTGAAGCAGCAGAAAATGCACAGGCAGAGTCTCCTCGATTCTTGGTTTTATTTGGCCTTACTGGTGAATGGTACTGAAACCTAACATCAGTTCCTCCAAGGGGCACCTGGGTGGCTCCGTCAGTAAAGCATCTGCCTTTGGCTCAGGTCATAATCCCAGGGTTCTGGGATCAAGCCCCGCATCGGGCTCCCTGCTCAGCAGGGGGAGCCTGCTTCTCTCTCTGCTTGCCTCTTCCCCTGCTTGTGCTCTCTCACTCTGACAATAACATCTTAAAAAAAAAAAAAAAAAATCAGTTCCTCCATGAAGTCTAGCTACTTCAGTCCCCTGTATTCTATAAAATAGACTCTCAGAACCATCTGATATGACCCCAATAATGCATTACTTCTTAGTGTTGCTAAGTGTGATCTCTGAACCAGTACCAGCATCTGGAAACTTGGTAGAAACGCAAATTCTCCAGCCCTACCCAGACCTAGGGAGTCAGACGCTCTGAGGGTGGGCCCAGCAATATGCTTCAAACAAGCCCTCCAGGTGAGTTTGATGCACTGAAAGTTTGAGAACCACTACTCTGGGCACTACACTAAACATTTTGAGGTCAATTCCATTTTTAAATTGTCTTATTGGTTGATGCCAAGTGATAATTTTTATTTGGCCTGATCCTTTACAGTCTAATCAATCTGGTCATCAGAATCTACCAAACTGAACTGATCATCTAATTTCTGAGAATAGGTCAGACCACCAATCTGCCAAGGGTCAATATGACTGAACACAGAAACCTTCATTCATAAATTATTTATATCATGAAACAGGAAACCAAACTGGAAGTAAAATTCTTCTCACATAATGTATAGGATGGATTTTAAAAATAATTCTAAATGGATAATGAATCCACTGGAAAAAAAGTTGAATTCACCAATATTTACAAATATTCTCTTAAAAGACCCAGAGTTTGAACTTTGTATTGATTCACTCATTTACTCTAAACCCACACTTTTTGATTTATTCTTCTCAGAGATGCAACGTAAGGTGTAACAATAACACAACTGACCTCTTAAACATCCTTGAAATTATACATCCAAAGGAGTATTCTCACCTTCACCCTTTCAAGCTGTTCTTTGGGGGTGTATGCACCCTCATTCCTACATTCCCAGTGTTTAAATTCCAGCTGTCTGAGATCTAGTTTAGAAGAAGTCTTTCACTGCCCAAAACACATTTATTTAAATAACCCATCAATGGACCAATTCTTGTATCTGAGGGGCAATTTACTTTTATGAAAAAGTCCATTTAATTAAAACAATCCAAGTGTGGCAAATAAGGTTCATGATCAAAGCCAGGTGATCACACTTAGGTATTATAGCTTATATTGGTCTAAATGTGACTGGCTCTGCCTCATGATTTGAAATCTGGATCTGAAGGTCATTCTGACATCAGCGGGGCCACGTGTAGCTTCTCTTAAAGATGACTCAAGGGGCGCCTGGGTGGCTCAGTCATTAAGTGTCTGCCTTCAGCTCAAGTCATGATCCCAGGTTTCTGGGATCGAGGCCCGCATTGGTCTCCCTGCTCAGCGGGAAGCCTGCTTCTCCCCCTCCCACTCCCCCTACTTGTGTTCCCTCTCTCGCTGTGTCTGTCAAATAAATAAAGTCTTTAAAAAAAAAAAAAATGACTCAAATTTCTAAGTTTTGGTACAGTGGTGAAAATACACATGTATTCATTCTTCCAACAAATTTTTATTGAGCTTCTACACTGAACCTGATGCTGACCTACAAGAGCAATCAAAATAGACATAGTACCTCTCTTGATCAAGCTATTATTTTTAGTAAGTTTTATCATTCCAAGTTTCAGATAGCCTGAGACTGCTGACATATTTTAGTGATTAACAGTGAAATTAGAGTTGTGTTATTGCAGTCATCCCTCTTTAAATTAGAAGAAATAGTTATACCTCAGTCCCATTGTAGCCAGTAAT
The DNA here is from genome assembly GCF_011800145.1 of Mirounga leonina. Taxonomy (NCBI): domain Eukaryota; kingdom Metazoa; phylum Chordata; class Mammalia; order Carnivora; family Phocidae; genus Mirounga; species Mirounga leonina. The sequence continues at coordinate 22,489,115 of NW_023270854.1, forward strand.
TACATACAGATGGATTTAAGCAAGCTGTCACTCTCAGCCTAGAAGTCAAGGTACGTGAACAAAGACAGCAAGGTCCATACATACTCAGGTATCATGCTAACCAATAGGATGCTAAGCTTCCTAAATTGGAACATAAAAGGGATTATTTAATGTCAGTATTATCTACATGCTTTAGCTGTTTTAATCAAATTGCATTATAATCCTAGGATCATAATAGCACACTTGTCCTATTTTACAGATGGGGAAACTGAGGCACAGAGAGATGAAGTAACTTGCCAAGGTCATACAACTAGATGGAGCAAAGCCAGGCTTCTAACCCAAGCAGTGTGACTCCAGAGACAGTGCTCTTAACTGTTAAGCTACTATTTCCTTAATGAAATGGCAACATGAACATAAAATATTCATTGCTAAAAGGGGTTGTACTGCTGTATCTGTAATTAAACTAGGCAAAAATTCCTCCTCATTCAGGGAACTGGCACAGCAACTGACAGTCCGTGGGCCAGGGAGAGTGAGCTCTGGCTTTGCCTTTGATCTTACTGTCCCCATCCCACTGATCAGTTCTTTTCAGCTGCTTTAACCTGTAACTCTCACAACTTTGAATCCTTGTTCTCCCAGTAAATTAGCTATCACACCTTTGAGTGCTCTGTCTTGCATTTCAATCTTTCTGTTATCTGGTTTGGGGGCATTAAAGGGAGTCTGCTTACTTTACTTTCCACTATGACACTACCCACCTCATTCACTCTCTGGGCCGGTGCCCTTTTCTCTCTTTCTACTACATTTTTGCATTTGAATTCACTGTATCAGGGGCTATCTTTTTACCTCTCAACCCCATCCTTCTGAAAGACGACTTGCTTCACTGGGAGTTATATTAATAAATCAGTAAGAAACAAATTCTGCATGTCTATTGTCTCTGGTTTCTGAAACCAGGAAAAATGGGTTTCTTCACCACAAATTATCTCATATCCCTAATGAAGAGCAAACAGAGATAGCACAGTAACCTCAACCTTTTCTAACCTATTAATATTCATGAATTCAATATAATGCAATATTTTATCATGTATTATATGCACAATTGTACAATATTACCATGGGAACTATCTTCCAGAGATCTTCATGATTTGCTCCTTTATTTTCATCAGCTACCTGTTCAAATGTCACTTATTCAGAGAAGCCTTCTTTGTATAAACTAAGACACAGCCCTCTCCAGTCACTGTCTAGACCCCCCACCCTATTTTTCTTTATAGAATATATCATTTGAATGTTTTTGTTTATTATAGGTCTTCAGCTCATTTGGTATCTGTAGAATTTGCATATTTCACTTAGTTTCCTAATGTCTAGAAAAAGGCTAAGAATATACTCATTGGTCAATAGATATTTAAAAATGAAATAATTGGGGCGCCTGGGTGGCTCAGTCATTGCCTGCCTTCGGCTCGGGTCATGATCCCAGGGTCCTGGGATCGAGCCCCACATCGGGCTCCATGCTCCGCAGGAAGCCTGCTTCTCCCTCTCTCATTCCCACTGCTTGTGTTCCCTCTCTCACTGTGTCTCTGTCAAATAAATAAATAAAATCTTTAAAAAAATAAATAAGTAAATAAATAAAAATGAAATATTAAGAATGTTTAAAAAACTCAACAAAAGCGAGCTTTAAAAATGTATTTATTGAGTGTTCCTTGTGTTCCTAACATTCGTTTCTATGGATGTAAAAGGTAGAAATATGAAAAATGTCTTAAGTCACTTTATACTAATTTATCAAATTAAACCACTTGAGTAATATACAGGCACTATAGGAGTTCAGAAATGGAACTGAAGTTGGTCAAAAAAGCTTAATTGTAATAAATTTTGAATTTTATCTTGAAGGATGGATGAATTTGGATAGATTGAGAGATACAAATGTCAGAATCAACATCAAGGTTCTTGCCTACACATACTCACACTCATTTTTATGTAGCTAGTGAGATGATCTCATTCATAGCTATTTGATAAAAGAGAGAACTATATTTCTAAGGTCTGTATTCTGTGAAATATGATCCCAAACAAGGAAGTTGGCTTTTGTGCTAGATTTCTGGCCTACAATAAAGATGGCTTTAGAGAACATGTACTCTAACCTTTAAAAAGCCATTGAGGTCAGAGGGCTAAGATTCTTTAAAACAACTCAGGTGTAGGTATGGCAACTCTCATATAGGGAGCATGACCTGGTAAAAGGACATTGATGTTAAAAGTTGAGAGATCTTGCATCTTATTCCAACTCTTTAGAGGCTTAGATGTACCTAAATCCACAACTCTTTAATAGCCCTGTGATTCTGTCCCTCTCTCTCTCTCCCTCTCCACCACCCCCATCAACACACACATGCACAAAATGATTAAAATAATCTGAATTACACACTAAGTGGCATGTGATATCCAACATATTTAAGAGTGGTTGAATTAGGCCTCCTGCAAGAGACTGAGACAATGCAACTTTATAACTCTATATGCTGAAAATATTCCACCTGCTTCCTGTTTTCGTCTGACCACAGAACTCTTTCAAGGATGAGTTCAAACTCTACAACTTAGTACTCTGCTTGTACTTAGAATTCATTACTGAAGAACATAAAAACCTTCTTCTTGAATGGTTTGTTACATGAGAATACCACCGCAATTATGCGGATAAAAGATTAATACAACATCAGTAATCTTAGAATAGATTGTGGACCACAGAAATCACTAGCTCAACATCCTTACTTTATAGACAGGAAGCTGAGTACCAAAAAGGTCCAGTGACTTGCTCAAAGATCACTAAGCTAGAAAATGGCACAGACAGAATCATGACCTAAGTCTTCAAACATCTAAGAAAAAGGTTCTTGTTTTAACCACCTAAGAGCATTCATATGTGTTTAGAAATAATTTGACAAGGTAATTTCACAGAAGTTCACAGCATAATTATGACTCAATTTCCTGCTATAAACTAGACATTGCCTAGTAAAGCCATAGAAAATGATCTTATTCTCTATCAACATTTTCCAAAGTGTATAAAGCAGAACACAATCCTCAGAGAACAGAGGTCATTCCAAAACAGATTAATGACTAGGATGTAGAAAGTCAGGAAGAACATTATTCCCACCATAATAAAAAGCCATTTAATCTATAAAATTATAGATTTCTTAAGCCCAGAGGCTTGTGTTGCAGGGCAACCAGTTAGTAAAGTCAGGTACTAGTTTATTTGTGGTACAGCCTAAGAGGACGAGGCGGCCAGCACACAAACGGAATCAAAGAATTTGGTTAATGTTATTAGTGAACTGCTCCATGAACATGGTGTAGCGTGAGGGTGTAGAAACCCTGGTTTGGGGGAGCTACAAACGCAAAGTGGGTTGTTACTCACAAGCTTTTTCCACAGGCCTCTACTGAGGGCACATAAAAAAATGGAGACAAGATAGGAAATCAGAGAACATTTTAGCAGTGCAAGCCTCAGGGAGGGGAACAAGTACAGGTATGAGAAAGTCAGAAAAGCCCAGCTTGCACTTCCCCCCCTTAGAAATACAAACTTTAAACTGCTTGGGGAAGGGCATCGAACACTGTGGCACCACAGGGCAACTGAAGCAGCCATGTAGCTGTAAGTAACGAACAGAAGAGTGGGAAACAGGTAATAAACCATCCTGGGTTCAGACTGCTGGTCTCCTACTTCTTGGGGAAAGACAGGATCATGAAAACGGTCTTGTCCTGAGACCCAGACACAGACACGACTGTGGCTGAAGCTGGACCTGGATAACCAAGAAGATCCCTGGCCCTAACCACCAGGCTAGCAAGTACAAAGTCATGTCTACTGCCACAGGAAAATCAGAGGCATAGAGCAAGTACAGGGATGGCTTAAATTTGAGGATCAGGAACATTGAGGAAAAGCCTCCAGCAAACCAGACTCTATCCCAAGTACAAAGCGTTGAGAAATCTGAAGTCAATGGTGCACCGAAAGTGGGCATGTCAAAAAGAAAATCCCAATCTTGCTCACCTACTAACTAAATTTAGTCAACATCCCACAATGGCAGCCTAGCAAAATAAGAGGTGTGCCCAGAAGGCATACATATTCTTACCCCAGTCTCTGCTGTTATAGACAAAATATCTTGCATTTACAAAAAAAAAAAAAAAAAAAAAAAAGACATAAAACCCAAGTGCAGCCAGGCCATTGTCTAGAGAAAATTTTTTTAAAAAAGAATTATTAATGTAATTAAATATCATGAATATGTTAGTGGAAAAGGTAAATAACATACATGAGTAAATGGAAAATTATAAACTATAATAAAGAGTAAAACAAAAATGCTAGGCATAAAAAGCCATGGTAGCAAATATTAAGAATGCCTCCCACAGGTCATTGGTGGACTTAAAACAGCCAAGAAAAGAATCAGTGAAGTTGAAAAAGATCAATAGATATTACAAACTGACAAAGAAAAAAAAAACAGTGTGGGAGTAAAACAGAATGTGGTATCTACATACTGAGGAGCAATACCAGATGCATGTGTAATTGGAATTCCAAGTGAGGTGGAAGAAAATTTTAAAAAATAATTGAAGGAATCATAGCTAAACATTTTTTAGAATCATAGAACCAAAATCCAGATAAAGATCAAAAATAAAAACTTACAATGCTTCATATTCAAACTACTAAAAAACCAAAAATAAAAATAAATTTTTTAAGGAAGTCAGAAGTGTTTGAAGCAGGAAAAATAAGAAATACAGCAGACTTCTTTTCAAAATTTATGTAAGCTATAAGACAATAGTGTGATTTCTTCATGTGCTGAAACAATTTCAAACTCAGGGAAACTATCTTTCAAAAACAAATGAACTCTTTTTAGACAAACAAAATTTTAGGGCATTCAGTACCAGGAGACCTACACTACAGAAACAGGAATCTATTAAAAAATAATTATAGGTATTTCAAAAGCAATTAAATAGAAAAGACTCATTTTTCTTATTTTTAAATCACTGTAAAAAATAATTAACTATGGCAAAAAAAAAGTCACAATGAACTTTGGGTACATAGAATATATAAAAATGAAACGTATGACAGGAACAGCAAAAATTAAACTGGGCAATAAGTACAATAATTTAAAGTTATTATACTATATGGTAAGTGGTATAATATTTGAAGATAGCTGTTAATTAAATACATATGCTCTTCACCCCAGGGAAATCACTAAAAAATTTTTCAAACAGGTAGAAATGGGCTAATATTGAAGATAAAAGAATTAAGAAGTAACCCAAAAGCCTGCAGAAAAACAGAAAAAGGAAACAAAAAGGCAGATTGAACAAAGAGAAAACAACTAGCAAGATGATTTATCATCCATGTCAATAAGTTTAAATGTTGAAACATAGCTAAGACAGATTTTCAGAATGAATAAAAATGCAGTACTCAACCATATGCCATCTACAAAAAAACAAGATATAGACACGATTTGTAAATAAAAACATGGGAGTATATACATACATATATAATACATATTAGAGCTAGTATGGTGTATATACCATACTAACTCTAATTGAAACACATATACCAAATAAATTCTATTGTTTATATTAAAGTCAAAGTAGATTTATAAAATACATCTTTGCTTGGAAGCCCCCAACAAATGTAACTTGTATGAATCCTTCAACTCGCTAATTAGATTTTATCTCTTCCCCCTTTGTACTCTCATGACACCCACTATGAACCCTGATGGCCTCTGTGGTAGGATGGGGACCTAGGACTAATTCTAGCCAATAAATTGTGAGCTGAAATAATGTGCCCCTTCTAGCTCTGAGCACTTAATTGCTAAGCCCAGTAAAAAGCCCTTTCCTTTCCTCTGGCACAGCAATGACCGATATTAAAGATGATCACAGCTCCACCTATCTGGGTTTCAGAAAAATATTTGAGGAAGCAAACACAGTGACTCGAAGTGGGTAACATCAACAAGAAGTGAAGACCATGACCCATGGGCCAATTCAGATGCCTGCTTCTGTAAATAAAATTGTACTGGAACACAGCCAAAACCATTTATAGATTGTCTGTGGGTGCTTTCATGCTACACTGGCAGAGGTGAATAGTTGTGATGGGATTGTATGGCCCACAGAACAGGAACTATTTAGTAGCTAGTCCTTTAAGGCAGGGCTAGGACTAAGGTGAGGCAAGCAAAACAACTAGGGTAAAAAAAATATAAGGAGGCATTTACTCTCAGGGTCACACAAGTACTAACTCTGCTCTTGTACTTGGTAACCGGAATTGCCAATTTTAAAGCAATAGACTCAGAAATGCTGAATTACACCTACCATGTTTAAATATTATATGGTTCACAGGGATAAAATCATGGCAAAAATAGTATATTTTTAAAATTCACTGTGACTTGTCATGATTTTCACCTTCACTTAAAGCCATATCTAAGCCCATGGAGTAAAGAACTGGTATTATTCTTCATGCACATTATATCTAAGTATACTTTAAAATAACTTTAAAATATAAATGGTCCAATATCGTGAAGTGTCCCTTTTTCATGTAACTGCAAAGGATATTGTGTAATCCTTGAGTACTTCTGTATCTACAGATTAGAACATGAAGAGAAGGAAATGGATACATGGCCCTCCTGGGAAATGGTGGTTCATTATGCAAGAATTTATTGCATTCGTGCTGTCTTAGAAGGAGGACTTGACAAATTAATTTGTCTTTTCTCTTACCTAAGCACCATTGCTCAAATCCTTCCTGCGTGCCAAAACGGAATCTAGGCCACCAACCACATCACAACCAATAAGCCTTCAAATACTCCTTTGTAGTCACTTGGTTTTGAAGATATGGTGCAAAAATGAGGAGAAACTTTTCCCCAGTGATCTTTAAAGAACAGATATTTACAATTACAAGTTATACAGGATCTTGAATGACAGAGGTAATGAAGTAGCTTTAAATTTAAAGAAATGTTGTGGTTGGTTGTGGAGCTCTCAAGTGCAGGGCTCTGGGCAGGTGCCTCTTTTGACTGGACTACAAGGATTGGTGTGAGCAAGCATAGAAAGGGCTAGGCATCTACTGAGTATCCAAAAAGAGCTGGACCCCTAGACAAGGGCCCAAGGTCACATCAACTGCCTACTTCACTCTTCAATAGATCTTGTCCCAGAAGGCTCTACAAATGATTCTCTCCTAGCCAGATGGGCTGCACTAACTCCCCATTCCACATCTCCATCTTTCTCCTGGGTCCCTTATCTTTCAAGCTTACACGCTCTCATGCCCTTCAAGACTCCACGGTGAAAGGCCCTCCGTTAGCTCTGCCTTCTACCCATCCCCCCAAATCTGACTATACTCTTTTTGGCCTACCTCTGAAAGAGAGACTTCCATTCACTCATTCAATTTACTCACTTGCTTTCATCAACAGGGACTTTTTACTCTGCGCCTTTCATGTGTAAGGCTCAGATGAAGGCATAGGAAGGGAAACAAAATGGAAGAAATGTCATCCCTCTCTCAAGGACAGAGAGGAAATACCAGGGAACTGGCAGCTCCTGAGCACCGTCTTGCCACTGCATTGTGCTATTTTAGCTTCATCCTCAAAACAGCCCTATCATTTTATAGTTAAGGGAAATGAGGATCAAAGAGGTCAAGGTCACACAGCTGACATATACCTAGTCTACAGCTTAACATGGAATTCCTGACTCCAAAGCCTGTTTTTATTACATATTTACAGTTTATTAAAGATAAGGTGCATACAAATAATGCAGTAAAAATCTCTGTGTCAGTGGTGGAGTTTGGATGGTGGAGGCAGATTAGTGGCAGCAATTTTCCTGATCTTCCAAATATCTGCCAATAGTACCCAGAAGGAAAGAGAAAGAAGTATCTGCTTCATGCTAAATAATGTAAACAATCTGAGACCACTGTGTCTTAGTTCACCTTCCTAAGTGCTGAGCCAATAGATATTCACCACGTACTGCAGAAATAAAATAAATGTCAAGAGAACCAAAGGACAAAGTAAACGGGCAGGAGGAAATGTTGGAGACAGTAAGAGCTCTGGGGTTTAAACTCTTGCGGGCTCAGCAAGCAGAGAACGGACAAATGTGCAGAAGAAAATACCCTGGCTGGGCCCCAGGGGACAAATCGTGCAGGTTAACGACTCTCTTCCCCTCTCGTTTTGTGGTTTCAGTGATTGACAATCTGCACAAGGTCCTTATCCCTCCTCGCTTTAGGATGGAAGAAATCTCCTTCAGGGGTTTATCGGCTTATAAATAGGACCTCCCGTGCTGAAAGGGAGTGGAGCAGGGAGACATCCTGTTGAGCTGCTACTGCTGAAGCCACTTGCCAGGATGATGACCTGGGGGGCTGTCAGCAGGGTTAATTATAGACTAGCCAACTGCATGATTCTGCCATTCACCTGGGCAAGTTTGAAGGGCAGTTGTCTGGAGGTACAGGCAGGCAATTCCACTGTCAGCTGCACGGCCAGGGCAGGCAGAAGGCAGGCTTTGGTCTAGAATTCTAGACAGTAGAACCTGCTTCCCTGCCCCATCCACCCTGTAGGTCACCTGGCTAGAAAAGGCATAATGCAGCTGGATTCAAGCACAGCTTTGGAATCCCCCACTTGGAGTGATCTCTCTGTCGTTTTGTTTTGTTTTGTTTTGTTTTTTGCCTTGTATTTTGCTTAAGTGTACAGAGTTCATGAGCCCCCACAATGTATTAAGTTCTGTGGGGGAGATGGAGTAGCAATTCTGTGTCTTCTCTCTATTTGCCTGCATGAAGCCTAGCACACTGCATGTGGTAGATACTGGAGAAAAGATCATTGAATGAATGAATGAATGAACGAACGAACTGCAATGTAGCACTCATATTTTTCATAAAACTCAGGTCCTATGGTGCTTTCAAGGGTTACATTTTAGGGATTGTTGATCTCTCATTATTCCAATACAAAAGAGCTAGTGAACAGAAACCCCCATTAATCAATACTGTGCTCAAATTTCTCCAAAACTCAATAGCTTCCTCTTCCTCTTCTCTTTTAAGAACAGGCTCCCACTATTCTCCAATCCTTACCTAAGTCACACTCCTGAGTTCAGTGATAGCCAGGTAAGGACACTGCCTAGGTGTGGTACCCTCTGTGAGTGGGTTCAAGACTCTAGGTATGTATGGCTGGAACATAGTACAATGAGTCTAATCCAAAGGTAACATGCAGTCATAGAAAAAAGAGCAGCAGAGTTGATATCTGAGAGTGTCAAGTACAGACAGGGGTATAGGGTAAGAACAAGTCAAATGGAGCCAATTTTAGAATTTGACCATGGAATCCAGACTAGCCCCCATTCAGAACACACCAGAAAGATTTGAGCATGCTAATTGGGAATTTATGTCCAGAGGAGCAGCATCTTTAAATCCACCTATGGTGGAGCCCCATCTGCCCACTAACCAACTCTGCCCTTTCCTGCGTCCAGGCTGTGCTGGAACCTCTGAATTATTATGCTTAAAAACTTCTCTAAGCATTTGCTAAGTCCTGATACTACTTGGCACTGGGGACACAGCAATGACCGTGGCAGACACAGTCCCTGCTTTCTCAGCATCCTTGGATCCACTGGATCTTTTGTGCTCTTCTTCCAGGCTTAAAGTATTAGCCTGGCACTACATTCCTCCATAAAGCTGCCTGTATCCACCTCGTTTCTGGAGTTTCTGGTCCAAAAATGGAGTAGGAATCTGACTCCCCACTTCCACATCCATGAACTCAGCCTCTTCGTTCTTTAAGCTTTTACTGCCACACAACCCTGTAAAATGCTACAGTTATTCTTGGCCTATTAGTTTCAGACACGCTTTAAATGATATTTTGTTGTAGTTTATAGAAGATTCTAAGTGGGGCCTCTCACTCTATCAGACAGATGCCACCATTTTCTGTTTTACGAGTTCAATTGTAAACAGTCAAATTTTGTTCTCATCCAAGGAGGCCAAGTACAAACCCCAGCATCTCCACGTGGCAATCTGTCTTCTCCAACCCTTACTTATGCATTCCTCCCTCACTTCTCCTTTGGGTATACCAACTGAGCTCACTTAATCTTTCTTCCGGACTCCACTTGGCTTATGAGTAAATGAACAAAATCAAAGAAGGTTTATAAGCCAAGTCACTGGTTTATAAGCCACGTCACTGACAACTTCTGAAATGCTCAGTGGCTCTACTATTTCTACTCCTTTGGTAAATATGTAAGGACCTCCATTACTCAAAATGCATCTGGTGTTCCCTTTGCTGGGCTGGAAGGAGGTAACTACTCAACAAAATTTGCTCAGGACACAGCAATCCCTTGCTCCGGCAGTGGCCTCCTGTCCAGAATCCCCTTCCTTGCCATTTTCACTAACATACTGATTAAACTCTGCATTAATAATAATTATTTAAATGCCTGTGTCTCATGTTCCACTTAGGATTGTGTTTCCAGATCTGTAGATTGGTTAATGTCCCCCAATCATGTCCTGGAACCTCAAAATGTGCCCTTATTTGAAACAAAGTCTTTGCAGAATTAATTAATTGAAACGAGGCCAATGCTGGGTCGTGGTGGACCCTAAATCTAATGACTAGTGTTTTTACAAGAGAAAAGAGTGGGCAATTCAGACACAGAAACGCAGAAGAGACACACAAACACCATGTAAAGACAGAGGCAGAGACCAGAGGGATGCAGCCACAAGCCAAGGAACACAAAGGACTGCCAGCAACTATGAAAAGCTCTGGAACAGATTCTCCCTCAGAACCTCCAGAAGGGAGGAATCATCCCTGCCAACACCCTGATTTCACAACTCTAGCCTCCAAGAAACGTGAAAGAATAAATCTCTGTTGTTTTAAGCCACCTACTTCATAGTAATTTGTTACAGTATCTCTAGAAAACTAATACAGTATCTCATTCTCAATATCTAATAACAGGATCACCATTTATGAAAAGGCTGGCTTAGGGCAGATCACATGACCTCCAACACTAAAATGGGGATAATAATGAGAGCTTTCCCCAGAACTGCTGTGAGAACAAATGTGGTAAAGTTACTAAAAAACACTTTAAAATGGACTCCATAAATAGTAGCTGTTGGAATTGCACTTATAATAGGATTTCAAGTTATAACATGGAGAAAGAAGGGCGAGAAAAGGAAGATGAGTGAGGGCAAGGAAAGGAAGGAAGAAAGCAAACTTGTTCATTAATTCTAAGGTAAAGCTGTTTCTGTTAATCCCTTGAATTTTCTATTTAGAAATGCAGTATTTTCTTAATCTCAGATAATTTTAGTTTAAAGACCCTTAGAAAAGAAGCCAACACAACACCGGATTAGATTTGACTCTCTAGTGCCAAGGAGTTAAAAATTCAGAGCTACCGTCTGCTAAATATTTTCTGGGTGTTAGAATCCTACTAAGCATTTTGTCTGCATCGTCTTGATTTGCACGGCTCTGAGGTCTGGACTACAGACCCATTATACATGAGCAAACAAAGGCTCTAAGATGCTTCACCATCTGCCCAAAGTCACATGGTCAACCCAATTCTGACTTTCAAACCTGTGTGCTGAACCCACTAACTACTTTGTTCGCACAACCAGAAAAGCTGGAAAACACACCTGCCCCCTGCCACGGTCACACCCAGCTGTGCCACTTCCACAACCCATTCCTTGGCCACCTCATGAAGATTCAGGCCTTTCCCCAAACCCCCAAGTTCAGTGGCAGGTGCTTCACTGTCCCCTCACTAATGTATACTTAAAGACTGTTATTAACCTGCTGGAATCTGAGTTGTTGCCTCCTACTTGGGCAATTTTCCAACCATTTAGTGGCATAATCATCAGAAATAAGGATGTAAACATTTCCTCCCTGCAGCCTGGGAAGAGGGCCAGAGGACTTAATCTTGGTGAATTCCCTGTGGGAAGCTGCTCTTTGGGCAACTCTGTAGAATCAGGCTTATCAGATGACAAATTTAGAGAGATTGAAACCATTTCTTGCCTCCCTCTCACTTCCCTGTTATATCAATAGAACCTATATTGAAAGTCAACATAGATTCAGCAAAAAAGAGCAGACATGGTACACGCTACCACATGGATGACTTTGAGAACATTATGCTGAATCAAAGAAGGCCACATATTATATAAATTCATTTATACGAAATGTCCAGAAAAGCAAATCCACAGAGACAGAAAGTAGATTAGTATGGTTGCCTGGGGCTCAGAGAGAGAAGTGTAAACCATAAACAGGTACAAGGGATGTGCATGAGTTGATCAAAATGTTCTAAAATTGGGTGGTGCTGATAATAGCACAACTTAATATATTTACTAAAAATAATTGAATTGTGGAGCATCTGGGTGACTCAGTCGGTTAGGCAACTGCCTTCGGCTCAGGTCATGATCTCAGGGTCCTGGGATTAAGCCGGATTTTTCTACCTAGTAAATGCTGAATTACTCCAGTGCCATTAAGTAAGTAAATTTTCTCTAGGGATTTTATAAGAGCAAAGTTATTCTGCTGGGTAAGAACTCTCACACATACTTTCCAGATGCCACTCCTGCCCCTTTCATGACCACCAACATAACTGTGACCAGAACCACCATCATCATAAACACCCCATAATGCTGATCCCACAAATCACTCCAATCCATCTAGTACAACTGCTTACCTCTCACCAGAGCACCTGTGTTTCTTTACGGAGAGGGGCTGCCCCTCTACCAGTCTCTGGCTTTCTTAGGTCAAATCCCAGAAGGTCACGAGGCTGTCAGTCACACACAGGCTCAATCCTTGAGCCCTGAGGCAATCAACATAAGCCAGACCACCCAAACAACCCACTAGGTAAATTAGACCTAGAAATAATCAAGGGGATGGTTAATTATCATGACCTGTTGTGTGTTGGGAAGGTCCATGTGCTAGTGAAGACAGGATTCTGCAGCCAGCTCATTTAACAAGAGGATATGTCCAGACTGCCTACCTAGCCTTTATTCCTGAGCCATGATAAGGGTTCTCTTCATCGTATAAAAAATTCAGTGGTAAAGGGACATCTAGTGTTCTTGGCATAGACTCCTTCTAGTCTTGGCATTTTTTAAAAAAATATCTACTCAGTTTTCTGCCAATATCGCCTTTGAAAGTTCTGCAACATCGCTAAAGTCGGAAATCTTTTGATAGGAAGCCAAATTCTTATCCCTCGTTATTTCCTCTGCCCTGGCCCTTCTTGCTCTTGAGATTGGTCTCTTCCTCAGATCATGACCCAGGCCTGGAATGAACTGGACTTTTCCCTCTCCTCCTTGCATGACCTTGGACAAGTTAATTAAACCCTCCGAGGCTATACTGACTATCAAACAAAGTTAACAGCACTCTAGTTAGAGATACTAAGAGAAGTCAATGTGTGTAACTCCCCAAAAGTACATAAGCCATACTTAATAAATGTTGTTAAAAGTCTGCTTTTAAGATTATAGGCAGTCTGAAGGTAAGTAGTGAGTATTCTCCTGTGCCTTTCCCCCATAACCCCTCATGATAGTCTAAAGGAGAAATGTATTTGTTAAATGAATGAATAGTACTGTGCCAAGAAATGCAGCAAACTTGGCCTTCAAGGGCCAAAGGTGACAATCTTACGCTCCCAGAATACAAGGCAGCCATGTTGAAAGCCTTCATACAATTGGCATCCTTGTCTCTTCCCTGATTTTCATAGAACAACTGTCACTCATATCATCATATATTTCACACTTTCAAGAGTTTGTTCTATGTTCAGGCACTGTGTAAATGCTTTATCAAGCATCACCTCATTATATTTCTGAACAAATCTGAGACTACTTCTCACTCTGTAATGTGAAAATGCTAAATATTCATTTTGTCTGCTCCCACAGTTACAGCATAGGCAGGTAAGCTGGGCTCTATAAATCATATATGCCCATGTCAAACTTCGATAGGAAACGGGTGACAGCAGCAAGGGTGTGGTGACAGCAAGAAACACTCTCCCAACACTGCAGTGACAGTGGCTCTAGCATCTCTGTCTATGCCAGTGGGCCAAGTGGAATATCAACAGCAGTAACACAACTGTGACATCATACCTCACTGTGGCAGCTTAGCCTGGTTCCCTGAACCTTCTAGAGATTCTGTGGCTCACCCACTATATTTTAGTTAATTCTTTTCAGACTTAAGTTAGCTTATATTGATGTATGGTCCTTGCATTTAAAAAAGAATCTGACTGATACAAGCAGTAAGGTCTCTGGGAAAAGGGAAAATAGGAAACAGGGCCTTAGGGAAATGATGATTCATAAGCTTGGTAGTCTAGGGCATGGAGTATAAAAATAGAAATTATCTCCTATGGTCACTTGGAGTGATATGCCCATTGAAGGCAAGGCTTGAAGCCATATTTTTTTTTTGTTTTGGGGGGTTTTTTTGGTTGTTGTTTTTGTTTTTTGTTTTAACTAAGAGCTTGAAAAATTCAAGCACTACAGAATTGGAGGCTATATTTCTAACAGTATCATGAAACTTGAAGAAATAGCATGACAAGCTCAAAATACTAAGTTCTTGGCTCAAGGAACAGGCAATAAAAAAAAAAAAATCAGGAACTCTCTGTGGTCAGACTAAAACAATCTCTTACTTCTTACAGCCTCAGGGTTAAAAGAGTTGAAAAATCAAACTCTGTTTGATCCTGTAGGTTGCTGAAATGTGCCAGATGATCTTGTCAGGTCTTTTTAGGGAAGTTAAAATATTAATAGGAAAAAATGGAATCTTAGGAAATGTAATGGGAGAATATGAGAGGAGGTAGATGACCCACATAAAACCCTAGTATTCCACAACTACCATGACTCCCCTGGCAGGAGACTTTTTCCCCCTTGCCATTTAAGTGATTTCTTCCCTGCCTGAAGACCCCATAATGATCCAGGTGTGGCATCTATCTTACAAAAGAGATGCAATTTTCACCATGTTCTACCCAAATGCCCCATAATAGCTCTAAGCCCTTAATTAGGAGGATACGAGTATAAGACAAAAATCAGACCCTGGAGGAAAAAGGTTTAGTCACAGAAAGAAATTTGCAGTATATTGATAATTTAAAAACTTAGAGAACATGTATGAGAATGGGTTCTGAGGATACTAAACAAAGGAATAGAAAGTGATTTGAAATTGGGGTGAATGCATCAAAATTGGTGCAGTTATCAGATGCTGAATTCAATGTATTAGCAAAAACAACTGGGAGCAGTTCTAATTATTTGCTCAGTTGATTAACCAAAACCTAGATTCAAAAGTGACCTAAGGTAAATGAAGTTGAGAT
Organism: Mirounga leonina; assembly: GCF_011800145.1. NCBI lineage: Eukaryota > Metazoa > Chordata > Mammalia > Carnivora > Phocidae > Mirounga > Mirounga leonina. Next base: position 22,504,289 of record NW_023270854.1, read on the forward strand.
GCCATAAATTCCTTAATATACAATATATAAAAAGAATGCAGATTTTAGAGACAGGTATGTTGGAATGATTTTATCCTGTGTAAGCCATTCATCCTTCTCTTATGTTCCCTAAAAGGACCCACAAGAGAGTTTTTTCCAACAATGTATTGAAAAACACTTTATGGGGTGCCTGGGTGGTTCAGTCAGATGAGCATCTGACTCTTCATTTCAGCTGAAGTCATGATCTCGGGGTCATGGAATCAAGTCCTGCATTGGGCTCCACACTAGCTGTGGAGTCTGCTTGAGATTCTCCCTCTCCCTCTCTCACTCTGCCCCTCCCCTTACTCACGCTTTCTCTAAAATAAAAATCTTTAAATAAAAAAAAAAAACTTTATCTTAAAGACCATCAAGATCTTGAAAATTACATGAAATTATAATTTCCTACATGCCAAGGATGCTGAGAAAATGTTGGCTTATTTCAGAAGAAATGCTAAACTAAGATCTCTCTGTGACGAAGGGCAAGTACCATCATTTACCTTCCAGAGGCAAGACAGGTTGCGTAATGTAACAGGTGACTGGACCTGAGAAGTAATCAAGGGTGATTTCCCATGGAAAAGACAGAAGGTGTCCCACCCTTCACCATCTTGCAGGATTAGGTCTTCTATGCGGTCTGTCTACAGTGTAGTTTGTAGGGTCTTGATCATCTTACCATTTTCAAAGGACATCATCGTTGGCCAATAAGGTGACAAATTCATACTAAGAAATGCTAAATAAACTGGAACTAACAGTCTCCTCAGTGCCTTGATACAATACATACCTGCCAACAGGCAGGAGATGATCCCATGAAAATACAAGAGCCTGACATTCCAGCAGTCTCTTGGGGAATGATCTGGCCAATGTCAAGAGATACACTCTGGAAGGAAGGACAGGTAGCTCCTGTGCACCCTCTGAAATTTAAATATACCTTTTCAGCTTATGGTACCAAAATACCGTACCTGAACATGTTCTCTGGCCTATTTTTCAGATGATAAAAAAGCTGACAACTTCAGCGTGCTCTAGACAAGTGATTTTTCAAATGTTAGCCCATATCAGAATCACCTGGAAAGTTTGTTTAAACTGACTTCTGGTTTAAACGTTTTTGATGCTCCCTACCCTAGAATTCTGATTCAGTAGGTCTGGAGCATGGCTTAATAACTTGCATTTCTGACTGGTTTTCATGTGACACTGATGCTGCTGGTCCAGGGATCACAGTTTGGGAACCACTGTCCTAAAAGCAGAGAAACCGCTTTAGTTCGGACTCTAAAAAAAGAATCTTTGCTACTTATGATCTAAGAGATCAGTGACGTTTGAAAAAAATTATGGCAAGTTAAAATGCTGTATAGAACCTATGGCAAGCCACATTTAGAGAAAAAAAAGAAAATGGTTCCAGGTGCTTGGGGATAAAACCATACCCTGTTCAGCATTTAATAATTCTACCATTGCAAGGAAGCTCTTGGGTGCTGGTAACAACTGTACCAAAGTCAGACAAGTATCTTCATTTAAGTTAATAAAGAACAGAGCCAGGACTTTATCCCAAACCCATGCCCTCGGTACCACCTCCTGCTCTCTAGGCTTATACTGGTTTATATAGATATATTTCACCCTGAAATCTTTTAGATTTTGAATAATTGCAGGCCAGATAAAAGTTTTAGCTCATTCCTGTTTGGGCTTCACTTTCCTTACCTATAAAACCACAAGTTAAACTCAGTAATTGTACCTTTGTCCTAGCTCTAAATTTTTATGAGGGTGTGTCTTAGTCTTTCATATATCCTATATCCCCCCCAAAAAATCTTAGATTCCCCATCAATACGTGAAATGCTTCTAAATGCTATGAAAGCAATTTATATTTAATTCTTGCTGTGCCATATTCAGTAATAGTGACAAACTATAAAGTGAAAAAAAGGGCTATTTTTCCTGTAGTTTTCAATTGCATTAATTACTTTTCTCTAAAAGCTCCAGTGAGTTTTTCTATATTTGAAGATAAATTTATATTTTCTTTTCTCACAGACTTCATATTTTAGAGAACTAAATCCATTACATTCTCTAGACTGCCACAAAAGACCTTCCCCACAAAATAAGCTGAACAATGCAACAATGACACGTTCCATTCTGTGGGTTGTAAATAGTTGCTAAGTATTAACAAGAGCCTCAGATGTCTCCACTCAATAAGACTCAAGACAAATTCAGATGGTGACATTTTCCTCTGTAATTCATTTCTGTACCCATTTAAGTGATTTCCAGAGCCTGTTAAATGTCATCTAAGTTACCTAAAGCTTGAGAAACTATTTTGAAGGGATTTTTTTTTTTTTTAAGTGCAATTATACCTCTATTTGACAACACCATCTGCTGCCAGCATCTCACTTCCTCAGCTTCCGGTCCATTTAATTCCTTCATCACTGCAATTATCTGAATACTGACAGCTCTTTTTAACATGGACCAATGGGATTACCAAATAGTAGGACATATATCACCTTATAGAAGTCAAAACTACCACTGAGCTCTATTATACCAACTAATATTTGTTTCTAATATATGAAGATAATAATTTAGATATCAATTATTTAGTAATTATGGCATGATTTTACTTCTGTATTATCTTGAGAGGCTGATATATTGGTTTAAGAAGGTCTAAATGAAATACTATTTTTGCAAGAGAACTACTAATAAAAATTTCTCTCACTTGAGTCTGTAATATTCAGAAGTAGAGCAAACTACCACACCATCACCCTCACGATAAAGAGAGTAAGTTCTCAATTCACAGAGAAAATTCCCAAGTCCTGTTTTCCCAAAAACATCTCTTCAGACCAAGAGATTTCTGAATCTTCATACAATCATAGGGAGGACACTAGAGCTTAAAAATCAGAGTGTTAAATATCACATACCTTTAAGGAAGGCATCTCCCTTAAGTAGCCCTAGTAAGTTCACAGCCTTTAAGTACAAATAACAAAATATTATTTCCCATGGACAGTTTCAGGAATCAAGATTACCTTGTAGAGAGATTTTGAGCACTGAAAGAGGAATATTTAGCCATGACTTTGGGACTTGGTAGCAGGCTTAATTCCAGAAGAAATTAACTTACATGCTTTGAAAAGCTGTACATAGGAGCGTGGCTTTACAAGGGCAGTTTAAGCTGCTTTCTAAGACAGATGTCAGAGCCCAGGGCTCCTCTGACTTGTGGTGTATAACCAGGGACTGCCTCAGCACAAATGATGGACTACGTTTACATCACTGAGAAGATCACATCTCTCTCATTTAAACAAAAAGCACAACAAGAACATCCAAAGAGATGGGAGGATTCAGACAAATCACGTATTCAAAATTTAGAAAGCATTCCATAGAACTCTCATATTATGGAGTAGACCAACAATTAAGATCCTGTGGTATTAGAAAAATTTATTACTACAAAATAATGAAAGCCCCAAATTATCCAGTGGGATGCCACTGATGAGTCAGACACAAACAGGGGTCTCCCAAGTTAAAAAAAAAAAAAATACTGAAGTCCCCTTCTCCAGAATTATATGGCACTAACACACATTGGCCTTTTAAGGTCAAGAAGGAGTCATTTTGGGGCAGAGAACTGAAAAAGTCCCAAAGTACCCAAAAGCAAATGTTTGCATTTTCTTCGGATAAATAAATAAATAAATAACCTAACTGGGAATTCTCATTTGTGTTTAAAATTTTTTAAAGATTTTATTTATTTGACACAGAGAGAGAGCACACAAGCAGGGGGAGTGGCAAGCAGAGGGAGAGGGAGAAGCAGGCTCCCCACTGAGCAGGGAGCCCAATGTGGGGCTCAATCTTAGGACCCTGAGATCATGACCCGAGCTGAAGGCAGATGCTTAACCGACTGAGCCACCCAGGGGCCCCTTTAATTTTGTTTTAACCCTCTTCCTGTCTTGCTTCTGCGGGACTAAATCTCTAGCCTATATTATCTTAAGCAATGGAGATTGTGGCCACCTAATTCTCTTGCCCAAATCTTCCCTAAAAGTATAACCCACTAAGATGTGACCTCCAGGTATAATTAGCCACTCTCTTTTGTAATCACTGGAAATCTTATACAACACTATTAAGTGAACAAGGGCCTTGGCATCAGTCAGCTCCGGATTTAAATGCAAGCCACAACACACGATTGACTGTGTGACTTCCATTTTTTTTTTTTTGGCCTATTTTCTCAACTATAATATTCTACATGGGCACACGGTCTGTAAGCCCTGATCAGATTTTGTGTTTCAAAAAAAAAATCTATTAGGCATTCTTTAGGTGGAACAACTGGGGAAGTAGGAATACAGAGTGGATATTAGATGATGTTGAGATATTGTTAATTTTCTTAAGGTGTGATAATAGTAATATACTTAGGGTAATGTTTATTTTTGGACATTTTAGGACATTTATCAGGTATATTTAGGGATAAAGTGTCATAAGAGCTGCAATATGTTTTTACATGGTTCAGCGAAAGAATAAAAGGTAGGTGAGTGAGGAAGAGGGAAATGTGGGAAGGGGGAGAGAATGACAAAATGTTAACTGCTGATGTTAACAAGCTGTTGAAGCTACTCTAGTGGGGTACACAAGGTAACAGTTATGAAAGAGTGGACCGATCCTTCCCTAGTATCATGACTTCAAGATTTTGTTCAGTCCCATTTAGGCTAGAAAGTTGCCACCCACATCCTGCGCACTATTGATCTTGTACCTCAAAATGTGTATTCTTAAGAAATATATGCATTCATTTCTAAGATTCAAGACCAAGGCTGTTGAGATTTCATATGCAAAAATGTTAAATGTAGACTAAATCAGTAATTCCTCTTCACAGAGATCTAAATATATTTGTTAAAATGGTGTAGAGCTCCATCCTAACAACTTCTGGATATTCAGTCTATTCAACAGCCTAACACCCAACTTATTTTTTTAATTATTTTTAAAATGTCAAACATTTACACTCAAATATATTTCTTAAGAATGTATAATCTGCTTGAGAACAGAAAGACAACTTAGAAGAAGACTGAAACTTGGATACATTGTCCCTTTAAATATACCAATGTGTTCAGTTTCAATAATACAATATAGGTATTTCATGAATGATGCATTCTTTGACCTTTTAGACTACATAGTTGTGTATCTAGAAGATATTTTAATGTATCCTGAGACCCTAAACAAAATATTGCCCATGCTCACCTGGCATTGGCCTGCCCCCCAAGAATGCTGACTGTATGCCAAGCTTGAGAAATGTATATATGATTTAACCCAGATAGGACATTGAGACACTTAATCTTCTTTCAAGGTGTCTAGATGCTTTTACAAAATGTCAACACCATCTTGAGTTGACATCCTTCTATTCCCCTCTAGGGATTTTCAATCCTTCCTAAAATTTTCAGTGCATAACTATTGCTTTATTGTATATTTTTTTAACTTAACCAAAACTGTAACATATATACAAATGTAAGCATATCCTTTATCCAAAGAATATAACAAGGTCTTCAAACATTAAAAGTCGATCTATGACTGCCCCATTTCTAATTTTCCTATATATGCAGAAATAATTTTCCATTTGTATTCATACTTCATCATTTATACTTCTATAAAGTTGTGGGAGTCATGTCATTCCAGTGAGGCAAAAAAATCTTACCCATTATGGTCCAGTAATATTCAGGTAAACTAGTACCAAACAAAACAAAAATAAATACACTTGTATTTGTAGTATTTGTCAATTTTTGTGGTATACATACTTCCCATTTAAAGTCATCAACAGGGATATCTGGGTGGCTCAGTCATTAAGCGACTGCCTTCGGCTCAGGTCATGGTCCCAGGGTCCTGGGATCAAGCCCCACATTGGGCTCCCTGCTCAGCAGGAAGCCTGCTTCTCCCTCTCCCACTCCCCCTGCTTGTGTTCCTGCTCTCGCTATCTCTGCCAAATAAATAAATAAAATCTTTAAAAAAGATAAAAAATAAAGTCATCAACAGTTTAACCACCAGATCACAAAAATGCCTTTCCTAAGCGGATATAATACAGCTCTAGTGCCCAACTGGCCCTGACTCTACTTCTTATATGAATTTATCAGGACAAAAACCAAACCATAGAATTTAAAAGCTATTGTCATTAAACATCAAAACCATATTTTAAATATTTCTACAATACTTGGGGACAACCCAGGCACCTCAATTCATACTCATTCAATCATTTACTCATTCTCTTACTCAACAAGTATTTAATGAGTTTTGGAGTCCCAATATTATTAACATTAAAAAAAAAACAGTACAGAATCCCTGTGAATCATGGGAAAATCTGTCCTAGATACAGGATTTTTCTTCTTCTTCCCTGTCAAGTTCCATATATGAAAGTTAACTATTTAAGTAGGCTCAGCCTCAGTATTATCTTATGTAAAATGAAATATATTAGGTCCTGCCAGGATAAAATGGACTGGAAGAGTGCATATTTTCAAAATATGGCCACAATATACCTCATGCTATATGCTCATCTATGATGTGATCTTTCCATTCAAGATCACATATAAATATATAAGGTCTTTGACCCCTACTCTTGACTCTAGCAGGACTGTGATCTTCTTGGATCAATACAATATGGTGGAAATGACACTGTACAGTAGCCTCTGACTGGGTTTTTACTACGTCACTTTTCCTCACATTCATCATCATAGCTGTTTGAACATATAAAAGACTTAATGGTTATATTGATAAGTGGCCAAAAGATATAGAAATCCTTTCTGCAAGACTTCAAATGAATAGCTGTTAATTACTGAAATAACTCCACTTTTAAGGGGCTGTTTGACACCTGGTCCTAAAAGATTATGGACCAGTTTCAAAGTGCTAGTCCTTAGGTCTAGAGCTTCATAGGACAAGATGATACATGCCATGTTCACCACTGTGACCATTGGGTTTAGCATTATGTCTGGCAGTTAGTGGGCACCTGGGAAATACTTGGTGAATAAAAGAGTGAATACATCCACCCAAGAAGCACATTCTAATAGAATGGACTTACACTGCTCATGATAGGAATAATGCTTTGTTTCACTGTACCTCACCCCGTGGGAGCTCTCCTTGGTGCTGAAACCTACACCTTGCCTGCAGTACTAATATAATTTTTAGCTTGGGAGTGCATGGAAGAGATGGGTTCCCCCAGACAGAATCCTCATGAGTGGAAATGTGGCGTTCTTATTGTATGGAGTTTTTTGCACTGTTGTCAATAAACCCACCTAATGCAACTGTGCATATGTAAGAGAGGGAGACAGACTGACTGAACAATCTGACTTTTTAGCCTCATTCTGAGACAGAGAAAGGTGGTAAGGAGGGTCAAAGCAGTATATATTCAAGCACGAAAGATCAATGGCAAAAAAAACAAACAATATTTCATTTCTAGTGTACACACAGTTGACCAGAAAAATATTATGTGTTGGGCGCCTGGGTGGCTCGGTTGGTTGGGTGACTGCCTTTGGCTCAGGTCATGATCCTGGAGTCCCGGGACTGAGTCCCACATCAGGCTCCCTGCTCAGCGGGGAGTCTGTTTCTCCCTCTGATCCTCCCCCTTCTCATGCTCTCTTTCCCTCATTCTCTCTCTCTCAAATGAATAGATAAAATCTTTAAAAAAAAAAATTATGTGTGTCTAAATTCGAATTTTGTGGTTACTTTTTCCTTTCTTTGGGGAAAGCAATATACTCAGGGCCCAGAGTGACATGCAACTAGCATTAAGATATTTCCCTTATGTTCTCTGGTAGTATTTCTTCAGTTATAAAAGGAGAAAAATCCTTGACCCATCACCAAAGAGTCCTGACTTTATTTAGGCAACTCAATTTCTCAATCTGAGATAAAGCAAGTTCCTACTGTTGTTTAATACAAACACATTCAAACAAAAAAAGGAATGCTATAAGATTTATGGGCATGTGATTTTTTTCTATTTATACCATTTAAACCATCTTAACCTACCATCATATGCAGAGATTTACACCTCCATCCCAAGCTCATAACTCCATCACCTTTACAAGTCCTCTAAAATCACAAATCAAGTACTGACCTTTTTCATATTATGAAAATGTCTTAGACGTTCAAGGCATTGAGATAATAAAGATTGTATAGAACATCAAAAACACTAGTAGAGAAGGGGAACAAATGCCAAAGAAAATATAACACAGACTCTGTAAGACAAAGGAATTAAGGACATGAAGAGGAGTGAGAACAACGGTTTAATGAACACATATTACATACCAAGCTCCTTGGCCCTCCTCACATTACTTCATTTATCCTCACACCAAATCTACAAAGTAGTCCTATACCTATCTTCAAATAAAGAAATTGAGGTGTAGAGAGATTAAATAATAGATCCTTTTTTTCACCTATCTAGTGAAAATGGGAGTAAGTTTCAGAATCAGGGAATCTGATTCAAAATTCTGTGTGCTTCATCAGCCTAGCCATAAAGAATGAATACAAAATTCAAATTTCCAATATAGCTAACAGTTTTCTATCATGTTTCCTTCTTTAATCCATCCAAAGAGTAACTTCAAAATGAATGAGCTTCATGTTTTATACATATATTATCTTCTTCTCTCTAAAGATTAATCAGTTTGAAAACAGGTCCAGGATTGTTCTGTACCCATCCCAGTATCTAGAATCATATATGGCCCTTGATGAGTGCTCAATGAGCATTTACTCAAATTCTTAACCAGCTTTAAGGTTTTTTTTTATTTGTAATTTTTAGACAAGGACTCACTCAATTTTGAATTCAACATTTCAGATCTGGAAAAATAAAAAGCTAAGAGAAAGCTAGTTACTGAAAGAAGACATGACTTGTTCAAGGTCACACAGCCAGTGTGTGGCAGAGTTAGGAAAAATCAATGGGGGATCCAGCCACTTTGGCAGGAGGTAAACAACAATTTCCCCTCCTGCAGATAAGGAGAGGAGAGTTGGGAGAGCATCAGATTGAAGAAAATAAGTGGTTACAACGGGGAGCACTTGAAGAGAGACAAAACGGGGACCTGGAGGAAATATTTGATAGCTGGCATGTCCCTGTCATGTAGCACAAGAAAATGACAAGCTAATGGGAACCCTGATGGGAAGCAGGTGGCACATATTTTTTTTCTGAACTGTAGCTTAAATTATCATTGCCATTCTTGTCAGAATGGTTTGGTGTATTCAGACAACCACAGTCCCCAGATTTGTAGTGCCCTGGGTAAGAGAAGGGGTATGTCCCAAGCAAAGTTGAGCCAAGAAAGACAGACAGCTGAGTGAGAAAACTTGGAGAATCAGAAGAGAAGATTTCAACATGGATTCCAGAGATGAGGGGGAAACCACTATATGGATGTCAAAGGAAATCAGATATCAGCTTATCACAGGTAAGAATGTTCTAGCAACTAAAATATTCATCACCAAAAGGGACGGCCTTCCAGGAGAGCTGAATGACTTTCCTTGCCACTTGGAACATTCAAGCAGAGACTGAATGTCAAAATATACTGAAACAAATTTAAATATCAAGGAAGTTATTGTACTATATTGCTTTTATTTTCGAATCCACAGATTCTAATACTTTAAATTAGCTCATACTATAAAGTGTATTCCAAAGCTGTCCAGAGGAATGCCACCAACTCTCCTGAATTTAAGGCAAAGTTCTAATATTGACTCACATTAGACCATAGGCTAGAGGTAGTAGTAACACATATCACATTTGTCTATTGTACTTGATAGTTGATGCAGGATTTTCACTTTTAGGATCTCATGTGACTCCCACCCCCAGAACCCTAAGGAAAACAAGGCAGAGGTGTTACATTTCCTATTAGATATAAGAAAATGGGGGGTATTCAAATAATGGGTTATAAAATTTCCATTACAAAATGGACACTTTCCTAGGCACTGGGGACACAGAGGTGGAAAAACAGTCATTGTGAAGCTTACATTCTTGTAAAGAGACATGCAATGAAAAAAATAAATGCATCTTATGTCCTGAGGGGATAAATGCCATGGATAACAATGATTCCAGGTAAGGGAGATGAACACTAATAGTATGAGGGGGATACCATTTCGTAAAGGGTGCTGAGGGAAAATCTGAGAACTTTAGGAAATTATAGAGCAAGACTTGAGGCTGTCAAAAAAAAAAAAAAAAAAAAGAGCATCATAGGTAAAGGAAATGGGAAGCTTTACAAAGGCCCCAAGATGAGGGCATTTCTGGTGCTTTCAAAGAATTGAAGGAAGGTCAGTGTGCTGGACTGAACAGGAGGAGAAAGGTAGGAGAGTAGATCAGATTGTGTAAGGCATTACAAACCATGTAATAGATTTTGGCTTTTGCTCTGGGTCAGGTGAAGAACCATTGAAGACTCTGAGCATAGAAACCCATGACCTAACAGTTTAAAGAGATCACTGAAAATGCTATATAGATTAGAGACCAGAGGACAAACAAAAATATAAAAAGTGAGAACTTCTAGAAGGTACTTGGCAAAATGCAGGAAAGAAGGTGGTCTTGGAACAGGCCAGTAGAGGTGGAGGAAGTGGGAAGTGATTGGGTCTAGGATTTATTTTGAAGGTAGAACACTAGAATGAATGCTGGATGAATGAACATCATAATACCAGTCTTCCCATCGTAATCTAACCTGCATAATGCAAACCATTGACCTTGGGCAAGTCATTTAACTCTGCATCATCTTCATTGATTTAAAATCAAGACACTCGGGGCGCCTGGGTGGCTCAGTTGGTTAAGCGACTGCCTTCGGCTCAGGTCATGATCCTGGAGTCCCGGGATCGAGTCCTGTATCGGCTCCCTGCTCGGCGGGGAGCCTGCTTCTCCCTCTTCCCCTCCCCCTCCCCCTGCTGGTGTTCCCTCTCTCGCTGTGTCTCTCTGTCAAATAAATAAATAAAATCTTTAAAAAATAAAAAAATAAATAAAAAATAAATAAAATGAAATAAAATCAAGACACTCATGGACAGGGAAAGAAACAACAAATGTTGGAGGGGTTCTGGAGAAAGGGGAACCTCTTACACTGTTGGTGGGAATGCAAGTTGGTACAGCCACTTTGGAAAACAGTGTGGAGGTTCCTCAAAAATTTAAAAATAGAGCTACCCTATGACCCAGCAATTGCACTCCTGAGTATTTACCCCAAAGACACAGATGTAGTGAAAAGAAGGGCCATATGCACCCCAATGTTCATAGCAGCAATGTCTGCAATAGCCAAACTGTGGAAAGAGCCAAGATGCCCTTCAGCAGATGAATGGATATACATATATACAATGGAATATTACTCAGCCATCAGAAAGGATGAATACCCAACTTTTACATCAACATGGATGGGACTGGAGATTATGCTAAGTGAAATAAGTCAAGCAGAGAAAGTCAATTATCATATGGTTTCACTTATTTGTGGAACATAAGGAATAGCATGGAGGACGTTAGGAGAAGGAAGGGAAAAAGGGGGGGGTGGGAATTGGAGGGAGAGATGAACCATGAGAGACTATGGACTCTGAGAAACAAACAGGGTTTTAGAGGGGAGGGGGGATGGGTTAGCCCGGTGATGGGTATTAAGGAGGGCACGTACTGCATGGAGCACTGGGTGTTATACGAAAACAATGGATCGTGGATCACCACATCAAAAACCAATGATGTATTATATGGTGACTAACATAATAAAATTTAAAAAAAAAATAAAAAAATAAAATCAAGACACTCATAACACTTGGAAACTTAGCGCAGTACTTTTTTCAGTACTTCAGCTGAAGTGCTAGCTTTGGAAGCTCTTAGAGAATATGGGGATGAGGGCACTGGCATTATTTTGATATACCAGGCCTGCTTCTCAAAGATTTACAAATCTCTGCCCGTTTAGAAAGACAACCCGTCCTACTACTACATACATATGCACTTAGAGGCATACCATTACACACAGAGTTCTCTACACGTTCTTGGCATTGAGGTTGCCTGCTTTTGTCTAAATATGTGTAATACTTATAGGATCCCTGGGAGGTCAATTGGCTCATGGAGAGACTGAGGCAATGAGACATGAAAGACTGGCCTACAGTCACTGAGATCTCAGTGGGAAATAGTTATAGTCTAATGTTCAGTACTATCCTCTCTTAGTCATTCAGCAGTGCTTTTCCTAAAATGCTCCAAAAATATATTCATGAGGAGGGCCAGATGGATTCTACAAAATTGACATTTTTGGGTTTAAAAGTAACTGAGAGACAATTTACACATTCCATAAAATGAGGGGGCGTTGGACTTGAAGACTGTGAAATGCTTTGCTGGTGGCAATTTGCTTTCTATGCAATTAGAAATTGTTTTTATTGTTGCAAGTGAGATTTACAATCTGTACTTCTGAATATGGTTTCAAACAATTATGCAGGCCCCAGTGCAATTTAGAGCTCGTGTTAGCAAACTGGTAGGTGGAGTTCTTCGCTGGGTGGTTAACTGCCTCTTCTATCCCCTTCTGTGAAAGCCTCTCAAGAGAATATACGCTCAGCAAAACCTTTATCCAAAATACAAATTAATTAAAATTTGTGTTCAATTCCTTCCCTCCCATTTGGCCTTTCTGTGTCTCATCTTCACTTCCTGCCTTCTTCCTAGACTTCTGGGATACACCGACCAGAATAAACTATCCCAAAACACATCCACACTAAGTCTTTCCTAGGAGAATTTGACTGTTAAAAGAGGAGTCTGGATTGAGCAATTCTAAATCCAAAGGAATAAATCTTAAGTGGCGAGTGTAGTGTTCTGTAGCTTTCTTTGGAAATAGGGTCTTTACAGATATAATTAGTTAAGGACCTTAAGATAAAATCATTAAGGATGGGCCCTAAATCCAATGACTAGTATCCTTATAAGAAGAGGAGAGGACACAGAGGAGAAGGTCATGTGAAGATGGAGGCAGAGATTTAGTTATGCTGCTATAAGTCAAAGAACTCCAAGGGCCAGGAGAAGGTGGAGGAGGAAGGAAGTCCCTAGAGCCTTCAGAGAAAGTATGGCCGTGTTGCCATCTTGATTTCAGACTTCTATTCTCCAGAACTATAAGAGATTAAATGTGTGTTGTTTTAAGCCACGAAGATTGTGGTAATTCATTATGGGAGCTCTAGGAAATCAATACAGTGGGATTTGAACTATCATGACACTTGCAGAAAGAATATTATGGGCAGGTGACCCTCAATGAGTCCATCAAATCACATCATTGTGTAGAGGACTATGTATAAGCCTACATTCATGAACTCACAGAAATCTCTACTTAATAGTATAGCTTCTATTGTCAGACTACTTTGAATGAATCCCAGCCCAGCACTGCCTAAACATAGGGCTTTGGGCAAATAACATGTACTTCCTAAGTTTCTCCGTCTGTACAATAAGGTTAGTACTTTACCTCTCTTTAATCTACTGCATTGTGCAGATTAAATGAGAGACTGCATGTTAAATTCTTATCACAGTGACTAGCACATAGTAAGTGCTCAATAAATAGATAATTTTAACTAAAAGTGGCTAGGAACTGACCTTTCAACTACTATTCTGCCTTTAGGAGTCACCTTATTTGAAATGAAACAGTACTGTTAACAAACGAATTATTCTTTTCCTAAAGAAGTAGAATCCTCCTCTTTGTTCTTCTCAAAGAATGGCCACTAAAAGACAACAAAGGGTAAATTCCCTGAGGGCAGAATCAAGAACCTCCAATTTAGCTTAAAAAAAAAAAAGCCTCTTTCCATCCAGCCAGGAGGCAAAGGGCCACTCTGCTATCCCTCTATAAATTACAGGACAGTTTTCAAGGCAGGCAGCAGTTCAAAATTTATGTACATCTGATGTTTAATCTTTTAAAAAATAACTGAAGCAAACATGATAAACAATATTTGAGCACACATATCCTTTCTATGTTCCTGCCAGGAATAGTTTTATCTTTATTATTTGAAATAATGGTGTAAGTAAAAATTTAAAAGGCAATGAAATCAATTAGGTCAACATGAATCAGGTTAAAAATACTAAGAACCAAGGCAAACCTTGTGGTCAAAGTTTCAGTTAGGCAGGAAAAAAAAAAAAAGAACCTGGTAGAAAAAAATAAGCAAAGGAAGAGAGCCTAGGTCAATGCGAATACTACCTTAGATTTCCCAGTGAGAAAATTTTCATGAGCACCTTTCTAGGACAGAGACTGCTCTCAAGAATGTGGCCTTTTGAAAGCTGAAGCAGGGAAGTGATAGGGCACAGATTCCTTTTCAGAGAATATGTCCTATTACCAACACATAGTTGGTCCTAAATAAATGTTTCTCGAGTTGAAACGAGTACCTGCAAGAGTAGACAGCAAAGTCAGACATGGAACATGGCACCGAAATATGCTGACTCTAACCAATGCCTTACTGCTTCACCCAAAAAGAACAGCTCATTCCCCCTTGCTCTGGAGTGAGGGTAGGCTCACTGCTATTGGAGTTCTGTAGCCGGATGGCATGCGGTCACATGGCTCACTCACTGGTCTTTAAAGTGATCCTCTGCTTCTAGCCCCATACTTCAGATCACACTGAGCAGCTGTTTGGGTTCCTGCTGTGACTTCTCAGAGGAACAGTCCTACAGAAATGTGTGTAGTCAAAGGCTTGGCCTTCAGGTACGGCCACCGACTGCAGCCAGGGCTCTGACTGGCAGAAACCCTTTCTTGCCATATCCTATTACGCATTACTTGTAAGTGAGGCTGTGGTAACTGCTCCAGAGGCCAGATGGGATGCCTGTAGCCAGAAAAACCTCTATCCCCAGGACTCCGCCAACTGGGGGACTGCAGAGTCTGGAAACATGGATAGGTCTTTAGTCCGTGAGCTCAACCATGTGAAGCCAATGCATATGCTGATAATCAGGTTCTCTCTACTTTCCAATGCAGAAAGAGAAGTGTCTCTCCTCTCTCCCATATCCTGCAACATTTTTCATATGTAAAGCCACCCTGATCATCCCTTAAGTCTGCTTTCATGGGGTAAAATGATAGGCTCAGAGATACACGGTAAGAAATCTTTTTGCCCTACGCAACATGCTGCCATCTAAGTAACTCGCAGCAGTCCTATATTTGGGAATCTGTAAGAAGTTGGCCTTCATCAGGGACCTCACACACCTGTAGTGTGATAAGGAGCAGGGCCTGGAAAGCTGATTATCCTTGTGGATCCCCCAGTGGGCAATGCAGAGCACAGGGATGCTGCTCCCAGCTCTAGAACATGAAGCGGCATCACGTATCTCTTGCATGACAGGGGGCAGCTGATGACCCCTGGCACAAAGGCTTCAGTGACTTATCTTAGCTTGCCTTTTTCTGTTCAAAAGCTTCTAACAGCTTGATTGGCCTCCAGATTGCGGATACCTTTAGAGTTCAGGGAAATATATGTGACTAGACCTATCCATGAATCAGATGACTTGAGCAAACTTTCCCTGAGTGATAGATGATTCACTGTCACTTCTGCCCAGACCAACACTAAGGCTGGGGGAACTGAAGCCACAGGAGCCATCTTTGTAAGCAGAGTGCTTTACTTTTTATAATCAGACATTATCAGCTCAGAGCATCATTGGACAGGACTCCTCAGAGCCATCTGCTTTAGGCTTGACGTGAAAACCCAGTCATACACTGCTTTGTTAGATCTGGGGCCAACTGCCATGCTTCTTTCTTGAGAAGCTCTACCCCACTGAAAGCAGCCTCCAGCCACTCCAATCCTACCCTTTCATCAAAGTGTACTGAACCCATACTTAGCAAAGTGAGGGTGGCTTGTAAGACCCCGGGATTTTTGTTCCTGTAACATAAACTACATACAACTAGTCCATCTAGGTATAGTGTATCTATTTATTAGAGTGGATTCAGAGATCCTCCTCCCAGGGGCAAAAATATTCAGCAGTAAGAGTTGAGTGTAATATACAGTATTTCAAATGTGCTTCCTACCACTGTTCCCTGCCCCCAAATCAGACAGATCTTGCCAGAGATGTTTAGGTATAGATTCACATTTGGGTGTCCAATGGACCATGTATGACCTTCCCCTTGTGCTGCACTCTTCAAGGGACCAGGGACAAGAGGTATTAGTTTATTTATGCTGTACCTTGCACATCTTAGCACTCAAATATGTGATGGATAAATGAATGAAAAGAAAAGCAATAGTCTAACAATTCTAGGTTGAAATATAGATTTTGGCTGTTTCTGGTCTTTTTTGTTTTTGCATTTCTTCTGGTTTGAATAGGTGATCTCAAGGCAAAACTTTATTGTAATGGAAGGTCAAGCTTGGTAGGAAAGAAGACTGCAGAATTAAGGCCCACCTGATTATAGCCAGAGTCTGCCTACCAGAAGCAGAAGACTAACACACTCCCCCATGCTTCCCTCTGCCTGAGAATACTCCTAAAAATAGTTATTCTACTACTTTTAGTCCTGCAGAGCCCCAGATACCCTTCGCTTGTATGTTCTTCATCCAAACACCATGACTAGCTATGATCCTTTTACCTAAAGATAATCTCTGTATCCCTTCTTCAAATGCCAAGCGTGTAGATTCTAACTTCAGCTTCAGCTCTCCACCAACATTTATGTGGCCTAAGGCCAAAGGTTAATGACAAAGTCCCCAAAACAGCCTTTTTAGACTTTGGCATTTTTTGATAGCTTTGGTCAGAAGATGTTCTTGGTAAGAAAAACCATGCGTAAGTCAAGCCCTCCACGGTAAAGGGAAGTTCAGACACACAGTCACTGGTTGCAGCATCCAACTGTCCTCCAAATGCATGGCTAGCTCATGGCCCCCGTTCATCTGCTGGGATTAGAGGAGGGAACGGAGAGGAAACACGGAGAGACGAGGTGACTCCTGAACACGGGGTGGCCCACGAGTCACATTCAGCCCCCTGCCCCATAGTGCTCCGCTCTGTCCCAGCACATGTGCAGGGAGACAGGTATATACTCACCTGAGGTTTACTTACCAGCTCCACTGGGCAATTTGATACTAGAAATGACTGGTATTGAAGGGAAACATGGGATCACAAGGAGAGACTTAAAGGGAAAACTTGAGAAAAAGACCAGGATAAGTGAACAGGAAAGGGGGAGGTGAGAGGATGAGAAGAGAAGAAAAGGAGTTCAACACTGACCAACATTTTTGTCTAGTTCCTCCCCAGCCCACGCTTTAGGCTCTAGGGACTTGCTCCACCTAAAAATGGACCCGGGAAAACTACCACCAAGTCACACACAGGCTCCCTCTACTAACTCTCCCACTCAGTGACTGCATGTCTACCCACGGGGAGTCTTGCCCTCTGACCAACATTCATCAGAGTAGATACTCTGGATAGGTTATTCTTTTTTTTTTTTTTTTTTTTTTAAGATTTATTTTAGAGAGAGCATGAGAGAGAAAGAGCAAGCACGAGTGGGGGCAGAGGGAGAGACAGATTCTGAGCAGACTTCCCACTGAGTGCGGAGCCTGACCTCAGGACCCTGAGATAACAACCTGAGCCAAAATCAAGAGCTGGATGTTTAACCGACTGGCCCACCCATGTGCCCCAATTCTATTGTTTGCTACCTATATTTGCATATGTGCTCAACATTTTCAGAAGTTGCAAAGAAACAGAGAAGTTAATTAACTTGCCCAGGTGCATTCAGCATATTCAATATGGCAGATAAATATTTAAACACAAAAGTCCCTATCACATTGTTTATATTAGTATACCACATAGTGTACTGTTACACTACAATGATACTGTGGGGTTTTTTATGCCAAGGTCTAGATCATATGCATCTGTCGCATGTGGCCTTGGAAGTTAAACAAAGAGGAGCTCTCAGTGACAGTGGAATAATTAGACTCCAATTAGTTACGTGTCCAAGGGCAAAGCACATCTGCCTGTGGCCCTCATTTTCATCATCTCTAAAATGATTAGACTCGGTTTGTAGGACCTCTTCCAGCCTAAGATTCAATGATCCCATTATACTTTGTCCCTCCACTCCAACCCACATGCAGAGCACAATAAGAAGCCCCCTCTCCATGGGCAGCCCTACCCACAGTCCTCAGTAGACCACCTGGAGAAGGCTGATTCTGGGAAATGTAGCCCCCACATCCCCATCCTGCGCCCTCTTCCCTTACACTTTTCCCATCCACACCTGTCTCCAGGCGTCAGCTTCTTGGTCACAGTGGGAAACTCCCACCTACCAGCTGGGATGGCTTTATTTTTGAGAAAAGAGAACAGCTGGGTGATTTTAAAGATGGAACTTAAGACCCACTTAACTAGTCAACTCCAGTTGTCAGGCCCCGAAGCTGCATTTAAGGACAGGAGTTGTGGATGTGACATGAAAGCAAAGAGGCCCAGATGCTTTGTTTCCCCCCCAGCAGGAGAGACTGCATACTTTATGAGATTTTTCCAAAGAGCTTCTGCAGGATTGCTTTGGTCTTATTCTTCTCTTTATAAAAGGTATTCACTGCTGTCTGGTCTTTTGAGCATTTTGGTTTAGGGAAGAAAGGGGGTCAGTAAGTTAACAAATTAGTCATGTTCCACCTGGCCAGGCTATCAAAAGCTAATTTTACTCAGTCTCAGCCTAACCCATCTCTAGATCTTGATATGTATCTGAATGATGGAAACTCTGTTCAAATTCATAAAATATTTTACAGAGGAATAAAACAGATCTTATAGACCCATTTCTCATTAAAAAGGTCAATGCTGGGAACATCTGATGCTATATAACTGTCTGATTCAATTTAGCAGGTCAAGCCTGACTAATCCTATCTTCTGATTGGGGTGAATTCATTTTCCCTGAAAATAATTTTCCCACAAGCTGCCGGATTATGTACTCTAAACCTATATTTTTACAAGACATTACTAGAATGTTGATCAAACCTAACTCATCCATTAAACAAAATGGAGGGGGAAAAAATCTACAGCAAATTAACACTCAGAAGCCATAAGTAATAAATTCTAAACCCTATTAGAAATTGGATAGTATCCTTAGGCAAAGAGCAGAATCTGAAAGAACAGTTGGAAGCAAATCTGTTCAAAGTTCACATATTCTGAGTCCACAGCTGTTATAGCTGGAAAATAGAAGAACCTACTTTTCAAACTGTCCTTAGAATCAATACATTAACACAAATAATACTACACAACAAAGACCAGAGAATCAAAATCAGAACTGCGTCCTATTTCTGGTTCTGCCTCTTGCTGTGTGATACTTGGTGGGGGGGGGGCATTCCCCTCTCTGAGCCCCAATTACTTCATTTATCACATGAAGGTTTCAAAGGTGTCCTCTTTATCGCAACCAATAGTATTGTTCTTAGGTTCTAAATGTAAGTGTTAATTATGTAGACAGACTTCTAATGTTGGCTCTAAGTATTTAGGTCTCCATCCCCAAGGTCCTCGAGAATGCTTCATGACCCCTCATTTTAAAGTGCTGCTTTCTCCTTTTAGCTATTATTTATGCACAACTCAGTGTTCTGAGTGAAATGTTATAATACCCAAAATAGGATATCTAGTGTAATCCCCAAATATCCTCACTTCTCCTTCTAGGCAGAGCATGTCTCTGCCCCCTTGAATTATGCATGATCTTACAATATGCTTTAGCCAATGAAAGAGGACAAGTGACATCTGAGCTGGCTCAATTTTCTACATTATTTCCCCCTCTGCCACAACTACCAACAATATGGTGGCCAGAGGCTGCTCCATCATGCTGGGTCCAGGAGCAGACAAAGCAGAGCCCTGACCCAAACAATAACTGACATGGACCATGAGCATGTAGTGAACATTTGCTTGGTTAAGCCACCAAGATTTGACTCTTAAAGCTCCACTTCAAAAAGACCACCACTTAAGTGGGCTGTCAGACGTAATAGAGTAAGCAATAGGCAAGAAGGGCATATTCTAGTTATTTGAACCAGAAATACTGTGTTCTGGAATTGTTATGTTACTGCTTTGCAAGTGTTTACCCAGGAGTAGCAAGGAGGAAGTCTCTAGATGTAGCAAAATCAAGTACCTAAGAGAGATCAGGATGGAGTCCAGAAAGGCCAATTAGGGAGAGACTAAATAGTAAAACCATAGCATCTGAGTCATAAGAGTAGATTTAAGTAAAAAGAATGGATTCTAAGATGCTCAAGAGGCAAATTACAAAGGAAAGCCCACACTGAAGGCAGAGAACAAGGAAATCCCACGCTGAGTTTGTTTCACTGTTACATTCTGCCTGGTTTGCAGCTTTGCCATGCCTCACTAAAATGGTCATAATTTTTGGTCCCTTTCAGTCAGCTGTAACCCACTGAGCAGTCTTGGGAAGCAGCCATGCATAAAACTAGCTAAAAGGAGGCAAGTCCAACTCATGAGAAGATCCATTCTTGATTACTAAGCTAAATATTTATCCTTACTTTGTGTTTCATAATAATGCAACAGCATTCATTTTCCCCACCAGTGTAAACACCATTAATTGCTGCAAGTTAAGCAGAGGAGCAACAAAATGTAGAGGCACTACTTTCCTTACCAAAGTCAGCACAAAGGACAAGGCAACGAAGAGGCTGTGAGCTGCTTCTGTCAGCAACTTTCTAGCTGCCATCTTTTAGCATCTGTGGCCCACTTCATATTTACCAACTTATGGATCTGTGAGGACCATAATCAGGGTTATGATAGTTTCTGAGAGGGAAAACTTGGGGCAGGTGTATAACTGATATTTTTGCTTCAGACAAATGTAATTAGTACTAAGTTCCAAGGCCTACAAAATGAGGTCATATTATCTGAATTACAGATTTGCCCACCTGCTTCCCATGCAGCCTTGAAGGTGTAACTTTCCATTATTGCCATGGATTTTTAGTTCCTAAAGAACTTTTCGGTGAACCAGAAAATGAGGCCACTGCTAGGGCTGCACATTAGAATCACCTGGGGATCTTTTGAAACCCCTGCCACCCAGCCACACCCCAGACCATTTCAGCACTGATGACAGCATGACCCAGGCGTCAGTCCTGTTTATCTGTTTAAGCCTCCCTATACCAGGTGACTTTTTACAATCTAATTTTGGGTACTTTCCAAAAAAAATTTCTGATTTAATTGGTGTAGGGAGCAGCCTATGTATCAGATTTTTTTAAATTTTATTTTATTATGTTATGTTAATCACCATACATTACATCATTAGTTTTTGATGTAGTGTTCCATGATTCATTGTTTGCGTGTAACACCCAGTGCTCCATTCAATACGTGCCCTCTTTAATACCCACCACCAGGTTAACCCATCCCCCCCACCCCCCTCCCCTCTAGAACCCTCAGTTTGTTTCTCAAACTCCATAGTCTCTCATGGTTCATCTCCCCCTTCGATTTTCCCCCCTTCATTTTTCCCTTCCTACTATCTTTTTTTTTTTTTAACATATAATGTATTATAAGTTTAACCCAAAGATGTCTTGGTGTCTAGAAGAATCAATGGCAGCAAACCAGTTAGAGTATGGCATTCCAAGCCACAGGAACAGAACATGCAAAGGCAATGAAGCAGATCTTGCCCACAGCAGTTTTGGTTCCAAGTACAAAAACTGACTCAGAACTATCTCAAGCAAGTAAACAAATATACAGGGAAAGAGAGAAGTAGGAATAAATCATGAATCCCAAAGTAAGTAACTATTACCTTTAATAGTCTCCTCTCTTTCTCTCAGAGCCAGTATTTTCTCTAATTCTTGCAATGGCTAAACTTGCCCTATCCCAAAATGGTAGTCTGTTCCTGAGTTGTCATGTCCTCGCTTCTAGCAATCAACACAAAGTAACTTGGGTCTTTGAATCCTGAGTCCAAATTCCAGGGAAAGAGAATACAGTTTGTCCAGCTTAGGTCAGGTGCCCACTCTTGATCCAATCAGCTACAGCCAGGGTCATAATACAAACATGGCTGTCAGGGCCTTAAACCCTTTGAGAGAGAGGAGGATACAACTCTTAATAAGTGAGACAATAAGCTCAGGTTAGAGTCCTAAAAAATGGCAAAAAAGACCTGAGCATAGACTGCACAGTGGAAAATGAAATTAAAGAAAAACTGGCCTCAATGAAATATTACTAAATCAAAGCCAGTAATATATAAAAGAATAATATATCATGACCAAGAGGGGTTCAACCTGGGAATGTAAGACTGGTTTTAATTTTCTTTAATCAATAAATATAATTTTTCATAGCAAACTAAAGAAAATCATGTGATGATTCTAGTAGATGGAGAAGAATTTTGAAAATATTCAATATCCATTTATGTTTTTAAAAATCTCAGCAAACTAGGGATTAAAGGAAATTTAATCAACCTTATAAAAGTGATCTATAAAAAAATCTACAGGTAACATAATTAATGATGAAAGCCTGAATGCTTTTCCCCTCAAATGGAAAACAAAGCAATGATATCGGACTTACCACTCCTATTCAAGATCATACAGGAGGTCCTAGTCAGTGCACTAAAAGATAAGAAAAAGAAAGGTATACAGAATAGAAAAGATGAAATACAGCAGTCTCTTAATAAATGACAAAATTATCTATACAGAAAGTCACAAGGAATCTCCAAAATAAACTAGAATTAAAAGCAAATTAAGCAAAGTTGCAGGAGATCAATATATAAAATGCAACTGTATTTCTATTGGCAGTAATTAGAAATTGAAATTTTTAAAAAATACCAATTACAAAATTATCAAACATGAAATGTTTAAGGATAAATCTAACAAAATAGGGGAAAGGTTTGCATTCTGAACACTCCAAAACATTGATGAAGGAAAAAAAAAAAGTTACATAAATGGATAGATATACCATGTTCATGGATTAGAATGCTAAGTATTGCTAGTAAAGTCAATTATTCCCAAATTGATCTATAACCTCAAAGCAATCCCAATCAAAATTCTAGCAGGCATTGTTGTAGAAAGTCACAAAATTATTCCAAAATGCATATGGAAAAGCAAAAGAACTAGAACAGCCAAAATTATTTTGAAAAAGAAGTTGATGAACATCCACTGGTTTTATATTTACCATAATCAAGATAGTGTGGTATTGATGAAAGGATACTTAGACAAATGGAACAGGAGAGTCTAGAAATAGAACTATGTGTATGAGTGTGCATGAGAGAAAGATTTTTGACAAAAATCCAAGACAATTCAATGGAAAAGAGTGGTCTCTGCAACAAACGTTGCTGGAATAATTGAAGTTTGTATACAAAAAAATAAAATTCAATACATGCATGTACTTCGTACAGATGTTAGCTCAAAATGGTTCAGAGACCTAAAAGTAAAACCTAAAACTACAGAACTTCTAGAAGAAAACAAAAAATATGTGTGTCCTTGGATTAGGCAAAAAATTCCTATATATAATACTAAAAGCATAATCCATAAATATATAATAGGCTCAACTTCAAAGCTAAGTATTTGTTATTTGAAAGACACTGTTAAGAAAATGAAAAGTCAACCTACAAACTGAAAGCTGTTTCACAAACTGTATTTGTGAAACACAGCTGTTAAAAAATTATCTCCATTGTAAGGGACTGTCCCAATTCAATAATGTCAGAACAGTTTTTAAATGGGTGAACAAATAATGGATGGAAAAAATAAGGACGGGAAAAAAAGTTCACATTCAGTAGTCGTTAGAGAAGTACAAGTTGAAACCACAATGAGATGTGATTACACACCTATATTCAAATGGCTGAGGACTCAGTATCAGATCATTCTAACTGCTGATGTTGAATAACTAGCACTTTCATATATTGCTACTAGTGTGTAAAATGGTACAGCCACTTCAAAAAAGTCTACCTTACCATACAAACAGTTTACATACTGTATGACTCAGCAATCCCACTTGTTTACCCAAAAGAAATAAAAATAGAGGTCAACACCCATACTGGTATGTGAATGTTTACATCAGCTTTATTTGTACTGGAACTAACCAGCATATATTAGTTTTCTGTTGTTGTGCCACAAGTATAACAAGTTAGCGCAAAATGAGGGGCTTTATTTAAAAATGCATTTATTGGGACACCTGGGTGGCTCAGTCGGTTAAGCATCTGCCTTTGGCTCAGGTCATGATCCCGGGGTCCTGGGATCGAGCCCCACATCAGGATCCCTGTTCAGTGGGGAATCTCCTTCTCCCTCTGCTGCTCCCCTTGCTTGTGCTCTCTTTCTCTCGCTCTCAAATAAAGCTTTTAAAAAAATAAATAAATAATAAAAATGCATTTATTATCTCATAGTTTCTGTGAGTCAGGAGCGTCTGCATGGTTTACCTGCTTAGGTTCTCACTAGGCTGTACTCGAGGTGTGGGCTGGCCTACAATCTCACTTGGAGTAGGAAGTGACTGGGGAAGAATTTGCTTTCCAACTCATTTGATTGTTGGCCGAATTCATTTTCTTGCTTCAGTATGACTGAAAGCCCCAGCCTTTTGTAGCCTGTTAGCGAAAGGTGGTCTTTAGCTCCTGGAGGCCACCCTCAGCTCTTCCCATGGACTTTCTCAGTAGGACTGCCTACACTTTCTCAAGCCAGCAAAGTCAGTCTCAAAAATGATTTTTCTATTACAATAGTCTTTTATAAGGTAACAATCTTGAGAGTGATATTGCATTACCTTTGCCATATTCTACTGGTTAGAAACAAGTCACACGGCACAGAGATGAATCAAAGGTATAAACACAAAAGACAGTCTGTCCACCGTATCATATGTCCATCAACTAGGAAATGGATAAGCACACTGTAGTATGCACACATATACCAACGAAGTGTGAAATGTACATACTACTACGCAGCAATAAAAAAGAATGAACATCTGCAAAGCTCCCATAGTTCTCAAATGTATCATACTAAGTGAAAACAGCCAGAGTCAAAAGGTTACATGCTGAATTATCCCGTTTATGTTATTCTCAAGAAATGGCATTTTTTTTTTTAAAGATTTTATTTATTTATTTGAGAGAGAGAGAATGAGAGACAGAGAGCACAAGAGGGAGGAGGGTCAGAGGGAGAAGCAGACTCCCCGCTGAGCGGGGAGCCCGATGCGGGACTCGATCCCGGGACTCCAGGATCATGACCTGAGCCGAAGGCAGTCGCTTAACCGACTGAGCCACCCAGGCGCCTGCATTTTTTTTTTTTTTAAGATTTTATTTATTTATTTGACAGAGACAGAGACAGTGAGAGCAGGAACACAAGCAGGGGGAGTGGGTGAGGGAGAAGCAGGCTTCCCACTGAGCAGGGAGCCCGATGTGGGACTCGATCCCAGGACTCTGGGATCATGACCTGAGCCGAAGGCAGCCACTTAACGACTGAAGAAATGGCATTATTTTAAGGACAAGTAGATCAGGCGTTGCCACGGGTTCAGAGTGTAGGGAGGGGATGGATTACAAAGAGGCATGAGGGAACTTTTCTGAGCAATGGAAATGTTCATTTTGATTACAGTGGGCAGTTTCACAAATGGACAGTTTTCAAAACTCATGAGGCTGTAGGCCTAAAGGGTGAATTCTACCATATATAAATTATACCTCAATAAACATGAACTTTAAAAAATAGTGACAGAGAAGCCGGCAGCAAATAGGAAATGTCCTTTTGATCTGGTTCCCAGGACATGCCCTCATGGGAAGCCCTGAAGAAATTTAGTAAGGCCAACAATATAAATTATATGTTAGTACTATCCTAATATTTCGTAATAGGAAAAATGCTTATTTTAGGAGTTTTGAATGTTGGCGGCTTTTCTTGTGGCTTTTTTTGCTTCAAGAAAATACAGAAGCACTAAGGAAAAATAGCGTATGATCAGAAAATGCTGCTCAAGTGAAGACAAAAGTACCCCAACTGGGAAAAGGCAGAAGAACACTCCAATAAGAAAAGACAACAGGGCGCCTGGGTGGCTCAGTTGGTTAAGCGACTGCCTTCGGCTCAGGTCATGATCCTGGAGTCCCGGGATCGAGTCCCGCATTGGGCTCCCTGCTCGGCAGGGAGTCTGCTTCTCCCTCTGACCCTCCTCCCTCTCATGCTCTCTGTCTCTCATTCTCTCTCCCTCAAATAAATAAATAAAATCTTTAAAAAAAAAAAAAAAGAAAGAAAGAAAAAGAAAAGACAACAAAAGGTTCTCCAAGGAGCCACAGCACAGGTTGGAGAGAATGGTGCTAACAAGGCAGCCATGCCCTTGCCAGCCATGCCCTGGCTCAGGTAATGTCATACCCAAGTAACTAAAACCTGGAAACCATCTAAATATCTCTTTGTGGATTCAAGTTCACCATTGGTTCTAATTCTCTTGTAAGCTGGTGGTGCATGCTTGCGAGTGTGGACACTGCCCATGAACTGGTAAGGAAAAGGATGGGTTTCTCTGATTTTCCAGTTGGTCTCAACACACTGTACTGCACAGGGGCTTCATCAACCATCTAGTTCATCCCCCTCGTCTCCTAGAAAAGACCACGCTGCTATGAAGGCACGTGCTACACAACAGGTAGTCTGAAAAATCAGCTGCCACATGTTGTCTGGGGGGTAAAGCACCGATGTGATGACCTTGAGGAGTCCTGCGTGGTCATAAGAAGTCTGCCACCAGCTGGGTGAGCTTGAATGAGCCACTGACCTCTGACCTTAAACTCCACATCTTACCAAAAAAAAAAAAAAAGTTTGGCTGCTTTTGATAATTACTAGGGCTCTTTCTGGACCTAAAATGTAATCAATTTAATTATTTCTTAATTGTCCACCTTCTTTGGCCTTTCATATTTCCATCCTGAAGTCAACTGATACAGAAAAATCTAAGTTCCCGTTCAATATTTATATATTATGCCAAAAAGCTTAGGGGTGTGGGTGAGGAGATATCTAAGCAAATAAACCAAGGTGGAATTAAAAAGTAGGAAGTAGCAATCCATACAAATTTTATAATTAGAATAACCAGTAGAACTTTACATTTTCAGTAATTTATCAGGGAAAATGGTTCACAGCTAGGCCAATTTGGAGTATTCTTACTTGTTAATTATGTATATTACATCCACTAACCATCCTGTTTCAGGTATGGGGCATTCTATTTCTATTAATCAAGTAACCGTCTGTATTAACAGTTCTCTATGATTTAGAATAAAAGTTAACACCAAACTAAAGAAAGCTACTATGTGAATTCAGAAGTAGATTAGGATTCTGATTCAATTTTTTCTTTTTCTTTTTTTTTTTTAAAGATTTTATTATTTATTTGACAGAGAGCGAGCGAGCGAGAGCAGGAACACAAGCAGGGGTAGTGGGAGAGGGAGAAGCAGGCTTCCTGTCAAGCAGGGAGCCTGATGCGGGACTCGATCCCAGGACCCTGGGATCATGACCTGAGCCGAAGGCAGACACTTGACGACTGAGCCACCCAGGCGCCCTGATTCAATTTTTTCTATCTGAAAGGTTTTTATCAATATTTGAGTCTTCATTACACATGTATCTTTGTGTTAGGTATATTACAGGTTTTCAATTTTCTAGTTTGTTTGGACTCGCAAAAACATTTTAATATATTTTGACTTTTTAATTGGGACCATTCATGTGTCTACTATGGAAGTTAAATTTTGCTCTATTATCAGCAAGCATCCCTTTATGTTCAAGTTATGCTTTGATAATGTAGTAGACATTTTTATCCAAAACAGTAAATTCTTGCTTCAAAAGAAGGCTTCATTTAAAAAAAAAGAAAAAAAATATTTTTCTTTCTAAGTAAGACAAAAACCGTCACTTCACATTTCCCCTTGGATACCTTCTCCTTAAGCTAACAGTTTGTACTTGTGCTTCCTTTTGGGTTGGCTTCATTCCTTGGGGGCTGTGCTGACATTTGCTTTTCATGCAGTGGGAAAGTCTCACTCACTAACCGTCTGCTTTTGCTGCCTCCCACCAAAGCCGTGCAGGCTGAGGCCCCTGAAAGTTACAACTGCAGTTAAGTAACCAGACAGATGCTACATCTCGGGCTCCTGGTACCACCCCAGGGGCAGGCTACTTAGCAGCTGCCTGAACTTTCCGAAATGTCTGAAAGTTGCTCCTTTGCCTGGCTTGCTGGTGACTTCCCAGGTAGAAGGGAGCACTTTATGTTTCATGTTGACCCTAAATCCTTGGGAGGGTCACGGCTGCACCACCTTCCCACCAGAAGGCCATTCAGTGCTTGAAAAAATATCTGGGGAGTGAGGGATGAAAGTCTCTCTCAAATGTTGTGCAAAATTCTAAATGGTTCCTCTCAACGTTTGAATTCTTAGTACATACCTGAACAAACATCAGCATGGCAGCTTTTAAAAAAAATAATAAGCCTTTCCTCCAAAGTGTCGCTGCTCTTTCCCTATGCAACCCTTGAAACTCTCAATAAATAAATTTTTGTGGTCTTTAAACCTGTTTCTTGGCATTTAAATGATTACAGGGCTGCTTTGGGTGAAAGTATAAATGTTAGGGGCGCCTGGGTGGCTCAGTCGTTAAGCGTCTGCCTTCAGCTCAGGTCGTGATCCAGGGGTCCTGGGATCGAGCCCTACATTGGGCTCTCTGCTCAGCGGGAAGCCTGCTTCTCCCTCTCCCACTCCCCCTGCTTGTGTTCCCTCTCTCACTGTGTCTCTCTGTCAAATAAATAAATAAAATCTTTAAAAAAAAAAAAAAAGTATAAATGTTAGCAAGCCTCTTCTAGAATTAGTTCTAATACATGATGTCCTAGAAGGAACGTAAGGCTTAAACTAAAAAGACGTAGGTTTGATTCCCATCCACACTTCTCACCAAGTGTACATGTCGGGGAGGCTCATTTCATCTGTCTGGGACTTGGTTTTAACAACTGTAGGGGACAGGATTGCTGGGAAAATTAACATAATGCCAGAAAGAGTAAAACTGGATAGATAGGCCAGGTCAGAAAGCCCATGTCCTGACCAGCCTGATTGCAAGGGACCCACCCGGCCCGGTCACATGCCATTCTTTGCCCCTCGCTCTCATGTGCAACACTCATGAATGCCTCATAGGACAAGAGATTGCTTTACATGTGTATGTTTCTTTTCCTTCACTGCACTGTGATCAGTTTGATCTTTTTTGTTGTTTTGTTGATTTCCCATAGCACCGAGTACAATCCTTGTACCCAGCAGGCATTCAATAATACGAATTGGTTCACTGATTAAACTTGAATTTTAACACCATCTCAGCACGTTCCTTAGTCAGAGAAACCCTTATGCAAACACTGAAGTCACTTACCCAGCAAACGTAAGTTTTTAGGAGATCTTTGCTTCTGTACACAGAGCACTGACCCTGGAATGAGAACACTTGGGTTCATACTGTGACTCTGTCACACAGTGTGACCTTTTATAGGTTCCTCAAATTGAGCCTTAGTCTCCTCATCTTCAGTGGAGGCAGTACTGCTTTCTGACAAAACCGTTTTAAGAACTAAATAGAAGGGCTTATTGGAACGTGTCTGGTACTTTGCTGACGTTGAGAATTTTAAGATCCTATAAAAAAAAAAATAATGTACTGAAATGAAAACATACATAAAATATGTAAATACTTAAAGAAATGGCTTCTAATCTCTCATTGGTAGGGCAGTTTTAATTACATTAAGACATTTTCTTGATCTCCACAAATTCACATTTTCCCCATTTAAACAAGGGTGTGCTGGATAATTTGGACAGCTTTAGAAAGGAAACCTAGAGTTATGAGATACCTGAACCTGATGATACATATAAGCATCAAGTTGTCAAAAACATCTAGAGGTGTCAATAAATACTGAAGGCAGGTAGTCAGGCTTCATTGGATAAGGACAACCATATGAGCTGGCAAGAATACTAACCAGCTGTCAACAAATGCTTCCTTCCAGAGATAACCTTAGTAACCTGCATAATAACGTTGGAAGCAAGACTCAAAGTCTACAAAGCAGTCTATCACTGGAGAATTACAAAGAGACTATTTGAGTTGGAAAGGAAAGAAAATGGAGCATTTTATTGGATACCTGCTCTCTGCTGATCATTATACTGATACATAAAATTCTAAGTCCTTAGTTAATGATGTCATGTATCACAGCCAGAAAAAGATCCAGAGTGTTATTAAGACTTGCCTGACATCAACCACGACAGTAAGGGTTAATATCATGGCTAGGATTAGAATCAGAAAACCAGTAATGAAGTCTTGAGCCCTCATCCTTCTCACAGTAACCTTCCACCTGTCAAGCAGGGAAAAGCCCTGCTGCATCCGTGCAGAAAGAGGTCAGTTCCTCCCTTCTCGACATCATCAACGAATCCTGGAAACATGGCAACTCCCACTCATACCCCCACCTCCACGGCTCAGTAAAAGATACTACACAGTACCTGATGCAATTTAAAAACAGAATCCAATGAAAAAAACAATCATAAGGAACAAAGAAAGAGAAGATCTAACCCTTACCTTCATTTAATACTCAAAGAAACCGAAGCCCAGTAAAGCTAAGTAATTTTCCCGAAGTCACACAAAAATATAAGAGAAATAGGACCCTTATTTTAGGGCCCATATTCCAATCTTTTCACCAAGAGACCAAGAGCTCTATTTTTGTGTTCTGACAACTCTCTATCAATCAGTGGTTCTCAAACCTAAGCAAGCATCAGAATCATCTGAAGGGCTTCTTAAAGGATAGAAGAATTAAACCCATTCTAGAGTATTTGATTGAGATCTGGATTGTGGCCCAAGAGCTCACCTTTCTAACAAGTATCCAATGAAGCTGATTCTGCCGGTCCAGAGATATTCTGAGGACCCCCTTTGTAGAACTGACACTGGTTTCACTGTTTTAACTCTT
Organism: Mirounga leonina; assembly: GCF_011800145.1. Taxonomy (NCBI): domain Eukaryota; kingdom Metazoa; phylum Chordata; class Mammalia; order Carnivora; family Phocidae; genus Mirounga; species Mirounga leonina. Next base: position 22,534,866 of record NW_023270854.1, read on the forward strand.
TATTGTAGCACCAAAGTTCCCCTTTCCAATCTACGGCAAAGAGGAGTGTAAACTGTCCACAGAATTCCTTGGGATTGCAAATGTGGAAAGAAATATTCTTGGTTATGTGCAGTAACGTATAGACTCTTGCTAGGCAACTTTGGACATGACCTGTGTAAGCAGTAGCAGGACCCTGGGGACAGTGGGGCCCTCAATTTTGTCTATTCCATATTCCTTCAGAGGAGGCAACCTGGTACAACAATACCTCCCAACCTTTTCCATGTCAGGTCATACCCAGAAAAGAAGAATGTTTGTACATCACTGTGGGGGAAATATAGGTTCTACATGGCCAAAAGGAGCCTGCAAAG